>NC_132796.1:43136597-43485980 GCF_048418805.1 Vulpes vulpes
TGGCAAAGAAAAGATCTTCCAAAAAGAAATCACAACCTAGAAACCGTAAAGGAAGAAAAAAAAAGGGCAGATTTGACTATGCAAAAATTCCAAACCATAAACACAGAAAATATTTACAAGAGGATACAAAAACAGTTGGTATTTCTAATATACAAACAATTCCCAAAACTCAGTAAGACAAATAATCAGATAGAAAACCAAGTAAAAGACCACAAACCTGCAATTTGCAGAGGATACAAACATTTGCTCATCCTAATAATTATAAAAATTCTAATCAAACCAAGGAGATGTTATTTTTTAAAAAAGATTTTAAAAAAATAAAATAAAAAAGATTTTATTTATTTATTCATGAGACACACAAGAGGGGCAGAGACACAGCCAGAGGGAGAAGCAGGCTCCATGCAGGGAGCCCGATGTGGGGCTCGATTCCCAACTCCGGGATCATACCCCGAGCAGAAGGCAGATGCTCAACCGCTGAGCCATCCAGGCACCCGGAGATGTTATGTCTCATTCAAAAGACTGGTTAAAATTAGAAAGATCAACAATTATCTTCTTTTGGCAGATACAGGTGGAGAGAAAAGGGTACTGACAGACACTGCTGGTGGGAACAGCAATTCAATATAGCCTTTCTGGAAGTCATTTTGGCACTACCTATTAAAAATTTAAATGGTACCACTTATGACCCAGAATGAATTCTACTTTGGCTTGACAATAGGGAATGATTAAATTATAGTAGACCCATCCTTTGAAATGCTATGCAATCATTAAAAAGGATAGAGTTGAGCTATATGTTTTAACATATAAAAATATACAGGGGCACCTGGGTGTCTCAGTGGTTGAGCATCTACCTTCAGCCCAGGTCATGATCCCAGGATCCTGGGATTGAGTCCCACATCTGGCTCTCCACAAGAAGACGGCTTCTCCCTCTGCCTCTCTGTGTGTCTCTTATGAATAAATAAATAAAATCTTAAAAAAATAAAGATATACATAGCACACAAATGGATAAGCACGGTATGTGAATGCTAAAAGGTATGTGAATGCTAAAAGAATATATATAAATTGTCAACAGATCTTTGAAGTGTGGTATGAATAAAACAAGACTATTATTTGGGGGGGGGGGGGACACTAATCTTTACCTAAAATGTTTGTTTGAATCTTTGTGTTTTAACAGCAAACACTTCTATAATTTAAAACAATTGAAGGGCAGCCCCATGTCACAGTGGTTTAGTATCGCCTGCAGCCTGGGGTGTGATCCTGGAGACCCGGGATCAAGTCCCACGTCAGGCTTCCTGCATGGAGCCTGCTTCTCCCTCTGCCTGTGTCTCTGCCTCTCTCTTTCTGTGTCTCTATGAATAAACAAACAAAATCTTTAAAAAAAAGTAAAAAATAAAACAATTGAAAAGGAATAAATATAAATAGATAGGCTTAGGGGGGAAAAAGATGGGCTTAGAAAACACTAACTTGAAAGTTTTACAAAGAGGAAATTCAGACTTATCTCTATAGGCTTATGGCATCCATCAACATGCATATGCATGAAAACACATAGAAAGGTCTCCTGAAAGAGCTCAAAATTGACCCCGTGTTGAAAAGTAACACCTACAGTCAAAAGGGCTTTCAAAGAAACTGAGTTTTTGGACTTTTTCTCATTTACCTCTCTACTCCCCCTTTTTTGGGGGTAACTTTCTTATAGGATGGGGTCACTTATTCTATACTTCTATGGATGATATCTCCTGGCACATTTAGAAACAGATTAAGTTCAGTTTTAAGAAAAGATATAGCACAGTGAAAAATACTGGACTAGATTTACCTGGGTTCAATGCCCAACTCCACCACTAACCAGCAACATTTGTTATCTTGGACAAATCACTTCCCCTAATCTGGGCCTATAAAATAAAGAGTTTGATATGGATAATATCAAATATAGGCTCTTATTCAGCTCTTCCATTGGACACAGAAAAAAACTACCATTTTAAATCCACTGGTAATTTGCTTTGCTAGAGGTAGAGATTTGAATCAACTATGCAAGCAGCCTGCCTTTACTTTTAAAAAGCAAAAATCAAAAATGCTCTATGTAAAAGGTTGTCTTCAAGTTATATCTGCATCCCTCCAGACTATACTTCCTCTTAAGGATGGCCTTGCCAATACAGTTAAGAAAATTTGAGGAGCAGGGAAATGGAGCCCCAGATTAGGTCAAAAGATTATAAGGCACTCTAGGGTGGAGGAGTCAAGCTAGCTCCTACAAAATATGGCAGTAGGTATAGATGTAAGGAGAGAGTCACCTATAGAAATGATACTGGATTCTATCTTGATTTATGCTCTTCTCTAATACTAATGTATCAAGGCTTAGCCTGAGGTGCTGTCATACTCTAAGTCAACAAGCATTATATACTAAACACAGTGAATAATACAGGATAGTCTTTCTTTAATTTTTATTTATTTATGATAGTCACACACAGAGGGGGGGGGCATAGACACAGGCAAAGGGAGAAGCAGACTCCATGCACTGGGAGCCCGACATGGGATTCGATCCCGGGTCTCCAGGATCGCGCCATGGGCCAAAGGCAGGCGCCAAACCGCTGTGCCACCCAGGGATCCCCAGGATAGTCTTTCTAAAGAGCAATTTAGTAAGTACCAAAAGCCCTTTATATTTTTGCATTCCAGTTCTAGAAATTTCTTAAGTAAACATAATGTCACAAAGACTTCTCATTCAGATGTTCTTAAGCTTCTTTCCTTTATTCAACACCTGTTCACCAAATGGTCTACTGTGTGCTAAGAAGCATTGTTTAAAGATCATGGAAAACGAGGACTTTAAGGTTTGAACAATAGGACTTAGTTGATAAATTATTATATATTCTATACAATAGAATATAATGTAGCCATTAAAAGCACTGTCATATTACATTATGACAAGGAACAGAGATTAATATACTAAGTGGGAACAGCAAAAACTACACCATTCTCTTACACCATACACAAAGATAAACTCAAAATGGAGGAAAGATCTAAATGTGAGACAAGAATCCATCCAAATCCTAGAGGAGAACACAGGCAACACCTTTTTTGAACTTGGCCATAGCAACTTCTTGCAAGATACATCTATGAAGGCAAGAAAAACAAAAGCAAAAATGAACTATCGGGACTTAATCAAGATAAAAAGCTTCTGCACAGCAAAAGAAACAGTCAACAAAACTAAAAGACAACCTGCAGAATGGGAGAAGATATTTGCAAATGACCTATCAGAAAAAGGGCTAGTATCCAAGACCTATAAAGAACGTATTAAACTCAACAGCAAAGAAACAAACAATCCAATCATGAAATGGGCAAAAGACATGAAGAGAAATCTCACAGAGGAAGACATAGACATGGCCAACAAGCACATGAGAAAATGCTCCACACATCACTTGCCATCAGGGAAATACAAATCAAAACCACAATGAGATACCACCTCACACCAGCGAGAATGGGGATAATTAACAGAGCAGGAAACAACAAATGTTGGAGAGGATGTGGAGAAAGGGGAACCCTCTTGCGCTCTTGGTGGGAATGTGAACTGGTACAGCCACTCTGGAAAACTGTGTGGAGGTTCCTCAAAGAGTTAAAAATAGAACTGCCCTACGACCCAGCAATTGCACTGCTGGGGATTTACCCCAAAGATACAGAGGCAGTGAAACGCCAGGACACCTGCACCCGGATGTTTCTAGCAGCAATGTCCACAATAGCCAAACTGTGGAAGGAGCCTCGGTGTCCATCGAAAGATGAATGGATAAAGAAGATGTGGTCTATGTATACAATGGAATATTACTCAGCCATTAGAAACGACAGATACCCACCATTGCTTCGACGTGGAGGGAACTGGAGGGTATTATGTTGAGTGAAGTAAGTCAACTGGAGGACAAACATTATATGGTCTCATTCATTTAGGGAATATAACAGTGAAAGGGAATAAAGGGGAAAGGAGAGAAAATGAGTGAAAATATCAGTGAGGGTGACAGAAGATGAGAGACACCTAACTCTGGGAAATGAACAAGGGGTAGTGGAAAGGGAGGTGGGCGGGGGATGGGGTGACTGGGTGATGGACACTGAGGGGGGCACTTGACGGGATGAGCACTGGGTGTTATATATTGGCAAACTGAACTCCAATAAAAAAAAATACCACTTCTATATTGATTTGGACAAACAGCTTTAAAAAAGACAATTAAGGAAATGTGAATATGGACTGGATATTAGATAATATTAAGAAAAAGAACAAATTTCCTAGGTGTGATAAAAGGTATTGTATATATTGTAGGTCCTTATTAAGACATGCCTGCTAAAACATTTAAGGATGAACTGTCGCTCTCACTTCATATGCTACAGAAAAATTAAAGACATATGTACATACACATAAATTAAATATGGCAAATTTTAACTATTGTTAGATATAGCTGGTGATATACAGATGCTCAGTATGCTATTCTTTCAGCATTTTTATGTTTGAAAATTTTCACAATAAAAAGTTGGAGGCAAGGTTATGAATTACATTTTTAAAGAGCAAAGTTTTTGGGGAAAAGTGTGCTTTTGCTACACAAGCATAAAGAAAACCCTTGCAAGAATATATTGTGTACCAGCATACTAATAGTATTTATCTGAATGGCAGATTTCTGTGCTTACGTGTATATTTTCAACAATAAACCATACATACCACTATAATCGTGAGGACATGAGGACCATTACTTAAAAATAAAGTCAGGAAAGCATTTTCAACCAAGAACTACAATAAAATGAACAAAGACTAAATAATGTCCCATTCCCAAAGCATTCTTATTAAATGATCTTACAAACCTTAAAGTATGCAAGCAATATTACACAACTAATAAATTGTGTGAACATCACATAGTTTTAAAATTTCTACTTACAAGAATAATTTATACCATTCGCACAGTATAACAATTTAAACAATTCATGTTAAAGATCACAGTGGGGAGGAGATTATTGAGTTAAAGTACTTAAGTATTTCCCTTCATGTCACACCTCCCCAATAAAAAATGAGGCAAAAATAAATGTTAAAGATGATCAGTTCAACGGTAGGGGTAGGGAAAGGGTTTTTGTTACATTATTCTCTGTATTCTTCAGTGTATTTTAAGTTTCTCAGAAAAAGGAATGCAATTACAGAAAGAGCTGAAGTTCCCCTTAACCACTCCTTCCAAATAATCAGTTTACCCTAGCTCTTAAAAAATATATAAATAGCACCATAGAGTACATACTATCTTGCAGCTTGCCAAAATAATCTCCACATAAATAGCTATAACTTATACCACTTGTGGCAGTATCTAAGACCATACTCTTCTTCTTGTATTTTTGCCATGACTTGATATTACCTAATTATTTTTTGCCAATCTAATGGCTAAAAAAAAAATCTCATTTTAATTTGCATTTCTGGTATTTGAGTATCTTTTCTTGTTACCAGACAGTTTTAGTTCCTATTCTGGGAAAAGCCTGTCCCTAATTTTCTACGGCTCTTATTTTTAAAACATTACTCTTATCATTAAGATGGGAACATACCAACCAAAATGTTAATGATGACTGAATATTTTTGTGGGAGTAGGAATCTTTTTCCAAAATAAGAACACATTTTCTAGTTTTTCCTAAATTAATTCAGTAACAGAAACTAGAAAATTATAAAAGTGGGTAAAAAAATCCTTTTAGATATAAGTAGTACTTTCAGGATATCCTATTATAGGAGCATATAACACCCTAGTGGAGCTTATAAAATCCAGCTTAAAGAAATAAACACATCTAAAGCACAAGTCTTGTTAAGAAATTAAATACTGGTTGAAGCTATTCATTCATTTGGGATACATTTAACTAACTTCATTTTTGTAAAGCATTTTTCGAGTTCATCGTGTACCTCGTTTAACCCTAACAAAATTCGATGTGACATTCTCTGATGCCGTCCTATAAACTGCTATAGCACATTTTGTTCACTGTCATTGTACTGATCCCTCTGTGATTTACAAGTCTCCCTCCCCTAGTAGACCACTCTCTAGTTGCTTATCATTGAATTTCCATCATCTGACATTATTATGTCCTCAAATATTTGTTCAGAGAATGAGATATCTCATCCTCATTAAAAGGATGAGGAAACTGGCTCAGTAAAGTAATTTGCCCCAAGTAATATAGCTATTAAGTATTTAATTTACATAAATTACAAAGGCCTTATTATCTTTGTAGTATACTGTATAATTTAAACATTTTAAATAACACATCATCTCACTTTAATGCTCACAGCAACTTATGAAGTAGGCTTTTTGATTACCAATCAACAGGTGAGAATGAAACCTGAGGCATAGTCAAACCCTAATTTTTATGAAGCACAGCTGTCTCTTTACATACTTTATAGATCAATAATTAGGTATAGGAGCCTCTACCTTTATATAACAAACATCTTGGGAATGATGGGGGGGGTGGCAGAAGGAAGACAGTTAAAGCAATAGGATAGAGACTGGAAACCAGTTATAGGTCCAGCTGAAGACCATAAGCTGATACTGTAGTGTCAACCACATGTGCCACTTTGAAATCCAATCTTGGCCCAAAGGTTTTTCTTGCTACTGCCCTGTATTCATAGAAGACAACTGCAGGCTTTCTCACAGAGTATCAGTCTCAAAGACGAGGGATACAGAGCTAAGGAGAGCCTTGAAAAACAGGTTATATCACACATGGACAAAGCAGGGGGAAAATGACAACATAAAAGAAAAGGCTAATAAGGAACTTTAAACATTATCTCAGTCTTTAAATGGACTGAGTTTCTTAAGTGAAGAGACCAACTCTCATTCATTTTGTCCCTAGCTCCTTGTACTTAAAAACACCAGTAAATGGTTACTGAACTAAAAAGAGGTTAAGATGTGAGGGGAAAAAATATAATTTTCAAAATAATGGCTTCAAATTTACTGAGCACTATGTGCCATGCACTATACTTCAGTAATAAAACAAAATGTTAAAAGTGATGGATAATATTTACCTCTTTCCTAATCTGCTATAATACGGTGCTACTCAAGTATGTTAAGAGTGGTGATACTGATGACCATGAGGAAGACTCATTATGGGTTAAGGTTACTAAGGTTACAGCAGAACCTTGAACAGAACAAAGCTGAAAAGTAGGGGGCTATGTAGCTGTAGGGAGATCAAGGCAACCACAGAAATGGGTAAGACTCTTCAGAGGGTGTGAATGTGACTCCTACATCTTGGCAAAGTAAGAAACTACTCTGGTGGAACACTCAGTTTTCACCGGCCAGAGTCAGCCCCCAAATGACCAAAGTACAAACCCCTTTCCTCCCCACAACTGGTGATCCAACACAGACCTGAAGGGTCCAGACAGGCTTTGCTAACTGGCCATCACTTGACCACTGTGACTGCCCATCCCTGAGCTGTTGGAGGGGTTAAGTGAAATAGTATGTTAAAGAAATGACCATCTGCTAACCACGTGGAGTGTACTAACAACCTACATTTCCCCATTTAATCCCAATAATCCCACAATAAAGTTATTTTCTCCAGATGAGGCAAGTGATAAATTTGCTCAACGTGACAGAACTATTAAGTGCCCAGAAAAAAATTTAATTCAGCAATTATCCTATCCTTCTCATACAAACTGTTATCACTGAGTAACCTTGTAAAATTATTCCACCTAATATACGAAAACAAAATGACAGTGTTAGAACATTATCATTTTGACATTACCAATGAACTAATCGATCTAAGCTTTAGGCAGAAATGGTTGTTAATACAAAAAAAAAAAACAAAACAAGACATCATTACAATTTAATGAGTGTTGTGAATAAACACACCACCACCAATATTCTTGCCAAAGGAAATGAACCTGAATTTATAAAAGCCTCTGGATCCACTGTCAATTTGCAGGAAATATAAAGGACAGAGGAACATGTTAAGAACAGTACTGAGTATGCAATAAGCAAAATTCAGTCTGTGGGAAACTCCACAGGTCAAATGGCCTGAGTTATTCAACAGATATAGTATAAGAAAAAGAAAGAAAGGGAAGCTACAGGTATTTAAAATACATCAAGTTTCAAAAAGTGGACAAAACAAATTATACTGTCCAAGGATGCACACTTGGATGATAAAACCCAAGTGATCACTATAAAGTCAGAGGAGTCGATACCTTCTGGAGATGGAGGATGCTGTGACAGGGATGGGCACATGGAAGGACTTCTAGGATAACAGGTAAAGTTCATTTCTTGAGTTACAAAAGTGTTTGCCTTAAAATAATTTATTAAACTGTAGTTTTGTTTTGGGGTAGTTTTCCCTATCTGTATTCTATTTGTTACAATAAAAAGGAAGCACTTTAATCACATTAAAGTTGCTTATGTATGATATGATTATATTTGTATGAAATGCCCAGACTAGGCAAATCATAACATAATTAGTGGTTACCACAGGCTGGGGTGGTTGGGACAAAGGGAGTCGCTACTAATGAGTTACTTGGGTGATGAAAATGTTTTAAAATTGATGTGTATGACTGTGAACACTAAAAACCACTGTACGCTGTAAGTGGATGAATTGTATGCTATGGGACTATCTCAATAAAACTCTGTAAAGTCTAAGACACCCCAGTTAAACCAAGACACACTTTTAAAATAAAGACTGGGGTGGAGCCCAAGGATTTGCATTTCTGACAAGTTCCCAGAGGATGTTGCTGCCGTTAATCTGGGGACCACATTTTAAGAACCACTGCAACAAAGGATTTCAAAACGGCTTCTAGCTCACAGCAGTACTAAACAGCACTGGAAAGTGAAGTGTTTTACTCAGGGACTGAGAAATCAGTCAAGAAAAAAAGCAGTTAACACTCTGCCAAGCATTGTTCTATTCCAACTGATTCCCTGACCATCAACATCAGCATCTCCTAGAAACTTGCTGGAAATGCAAATTCTTGGGTCCCTTCCAGATCTATAGGATCAGAACCTCTGGGTTGGAGCCCAGCTTCAGCAAGCCCTCTAGGTGATTTTGATGTTCCCTAAAGTTTCAGAGCTACTGTTCTAAGCACTTTATATGCATTAACTCAGTTAAACTTCTCCAAAACCCTATGACATAGGTAACACTATTAGCATTTTACAGATTAAGAACTGTGGCACAGAGGTTAAATAATTTGCACAAGATGATAACTGGTAAAAAATGGAGTCAGAACTTGAACCTAAGGAGTCTGGCTCCAGAGTCCATGTTCTTAATCACTATGCTGAAAGATCTCCCCACTTGTAAGAACTCAATTGGCAGAATGCAATAATAAAGAATTAGTGGAAGAAAAAACTGCAAAGACAAGGAGAAACAGGTCTAATACACAGAGGCAAATAAAATAATTACAGCAAATAATGTTATCATTAAAAAAGCAATCTTCCAAAAGCATTCCAAAACATAAGCAGCTACCAAATACTATATCCCAGCATTTCCAAAGCAATTATCTCAAATATCTAATTATAAGGACTTAAAATCTGGGTTATACTAAAGATGGTACATGAATTCATGGCAGTACATTCACATTTACCAATCTTTAAAATCTAAATGATTATATTAAAAGGTCATTCCACAGAACATGAAAGACTCCTAACTCTGGGAAACGAACTAGGGGTGGTGGAAGGGGAGGTGGGCGGGGGGTGGGGGTGACTGGGTGGCAGGCACTGAGGTGGGCACTTGACGGGATGAGCACTGGGTGTTATTCTGTATGTTGACAAATTGAACACCAATAAAAAATAAATTTATTTAAAAAAATAAAAGGTCATTCCATAATATTTGAATCTCCCTACTCCTAGTCCCTTTAAGTAGTCCCTTTAAGTCACTATACAGTCAGAATCTAGGGCTTGAAAAAGAACTTTCACATTCCTCTAGTCCAATTAGTAATCCAGACTGAATTATCTACAATATGGATCTCCATTTAATATTCATACGAAGCTAAAAGAAATTCCAACTTTTTGTAAAATCACATTCTGAGATCAATCCATGTCTGTAATTTTTAAAGCCAAATGATTAAGAATTTTTTAAGGGCACTAGGGATGCCTGGGTGGCTCAGTTGTTTAAGTGTCTGCCTTCAGCTCAGGTCATGATTCCAGGGTCCTGGGATTGAGTCCTGCACCAGGATCCTTGCTCAGTGGGAAGCCTGCTTCTCCCTCTGCCTGTCACTCTCCTTGTGTGCTCTCTGACAAATAACATTTTAAAATCCTAAAAAAAGAAACGCTTTTTAAGGGCACTAAAATGTGAAAATGCTCAGTATGAACAGCCCAAACAAAACCTACAGTTGTTTTACTCAGAGAGAGCCACTCTTTCACACTATCTGAAAGCATTTCAATAACCAGAAGACCAAGCTGGTTAACAAGTACATCAAGTTTTAGCAACTCAACCCCTATGACACATCAAATGAGAGGGCTTCCAAAGAATCTTCTGAGCTGAATTATCCCTGACATTAACATATAAACATCTGATAACCAGTCATTGAGGAAACAAGTCAGAGAACAATACAGCAAAACATCCAGAGCCCAAGTATTTGCGACTATCAACCTTATACATAGTACAATCATTGTAAAAGAGCCTAATATGGTTACAGCTACACATCAGATTTTAACAACATAATGTAACAGTAGGAAAGGTAACTCAGAATGTGAAGGGCAAACATTTTCAAAGCAATCAAGTCTGGCATTTCAATAATACTTTGAACCCATGGTTGAAAACATGCAACAAAAGAGAAAAAAAATCAACAGCATTGTCATTATAAACCTGTAGCTGTTAAAAACTCCAGAAACAATTCAAATATTGAAATGCCTACCGTATAAAACTCTGTTCCAAAAATCCAGTTATCCCAGATTCAAAACTCTGGATTAGAAGGTTTAAGTGACTTTGTTCAAACTTCCTAATAACTACAGAAAACTGAAGACAGGAGTAAATATCTAACCACTATTTCTAATATGCCCAAAATATTTTGTTGAATGGACTTCACTGGAATTCCCAAGAAATCACTTCTTTAAATAATCACCTTTTTTAAAAAAAAGATTTTATGTATTTATTCATGAGAGAGAGAGAAGGCAGACATAGGCAGAGTTGGAGAAGCAGGTTCCTTGCAGGGAGCCTAATGTGGGACTCAATCCCCGATCTCTGGGATCATACCCTGAATGGAAGGCAGTTGCTCAACCGCTGAGCTACCCAGGTGTCCCTAAATAGTCACTTTTCAACTAGTGATCTGATTTCTCCATTAATGAACAAAGAACTGAAAAGCCTGAACTCATGAACCATAGCACTGGTGATTCAAAATCATATTTCATCTAAATACTTCAAAAACTTTCATTCATGAACTCTACCCTCTCTGCCCCTCAACTCAGAATCACCCTCATTTTAAAGGTAGGCACAAGTGATCTTGCTCTGCTCACATTTGTGCTTAAGTCAAAAGCTGGCTGGAGCCTATCTAGATGTCCAAAATCCATTCCCAGGTTTTGACTATGGAAGGGACATACAATAGATCCCAAGATAACCAATTCTGCACAAGGACAGAAATGAAATATTTAAAGGATTTTATGCTGTGGATCATCATTTCCAAAAGAAATAAAATGAAAAATAACAAAAGGAAAACTATGGTTGCATATTAATAGCTGAAAATTAGGACATAAGTGGAAGCTCTCAAAAATTGTTTAGTATAAAATAAAATAAAATAAAATAAAATGTTTAGTATTGCCATTTCAAAAACTGTATTATAGCCAGAAGAACTCATCACTAAGTCTTAATAGCTTAGAAGTTATGGGTCAGAGCAGCTGAGATACCAACATCAAAAGAATAAAAAGCAACATTGTAAGATAGTATAAAAATAACTAAACCATCTAAGGAAATTGAAACCATAAAAAATCCCAAAGGCACACTCAGGTCATTATCTAGGAAACATTAGCTTCTTCCATAAGGAGGCCTACTTTTCATGTGGAGCAGTAAGCAGAGCCAAGACATGAAACTGAGGTCAGGTATCAATTAAATCAGACTCTGCCACAGAAAAGGGAATCCATGACTAGTTATTTTGGGATAGTGCCTAGGCCAGCAGTATCAACTCCAACTGGGATACAGGAGATTACTGCCTTTGTTTCATTATAATGGAGGGGGGGGGGTCCTCCAGGGTCTTTAACTTAGTAAGAATGGGTTAGATACCACTGTTGGGATACAGTCACCAAATACGAGGGAAGTTACACAACAATTTCTTCAACAAATAAATCAAGAAAAAAACAAAAGGGAGGGAACCTGCAGATTAAAATAGATTTAAAAAAATATATATCAATCCACCTTTGTGATAAATGGATTTTCTTTGGACTTTAACTCAAAGTAAAATGTGCATATTAGCTTCATATTTGGAATCTTCAAAAATCATTATTAATTTTTTGAGTTGTGATAGTGGTTTTGAAGTTATGTTTAAAAAGCCCTTTTCTTTCAGACATAGAAGTATTTGACAAGTAAAACTATGGACAGTAGGGATTTATTTCAAAATAATGGGTGGGGGGCAGCCCGGGTGGCTCAGTGGTTTAGCGCCGCCTTCAGCCCAGGATCAAGTCCCATGTCGGGTTCCCTGCATGGGGCCTGCTTCTCCCTCTGCCTGTGTCTCTGCCTCTCTGTGTCTCTCTCATGAATAAATATTAAAAAAACAACAACCAGCAAACATTAAAAAATAAAAAAAATGGGTGGGCACAGTAGGTAGAAGTACAGATGAAGCAGAATGGCTACAAGTGGTAACTGTTAAACATGGTGATGGATACACAGGGAGATCACTATACTATCTGATTTGTGTATGTCTGACATTTTTCATAACTGAAAAAGGATTAGACATAATATCTTGCAATTTTATTTTTTGAATAGGGTTATTTTTTGAATAGGGTTTTTTGCTTAGGGTTATTTAAAAATCATGTACAGACAGAATTCACTTAAACAATAACACAAGAAGCAGCCAGTGCCACATCAGATCCAAACAATGAAAGAAATCAAAGTAGCTCATTTACAGAATGGAAATACATATACCACCCCCAACTCCATTCCAAAAAGTAAAATACAAATACTACCCAAAGATCTACAAAAACTAACCTAAAATCACAGCCAATCATGCTCATCCTGGTGGGAAATCCCAACACTTCTCCAACAGTTTCCTGAACCTTCCTGATCAAGTTGGTCAGCTAGTTCCTCCTGAGTGCTAACCCACTCAGGTCAGGCTATTGGAGGACCTACAAAAAAAAAAAAAGGTAGGGGGAGAGAGAGATACATTTATTAGAGTATGGGGGAGTTAACCATTATATCAATGTTCAAACATGATCACAGTTATTATTTCTTAAGCAATAGCTCTTACATATCAATTTGCATTTTTAAGGACCTGCTTTAAACAGCAACAAGAATTCAGAACCAAGAGCCAAACCAATTATTCTATTCTGACATCTAGGCAACACCTTTGAAAACTCCTCTCCATCCTCAAACCCAATGAAATTATAGGGGATAGTAATTACAATTTTACATCCTCACTATATAATTGATACTAAGGCAACGCTAAATTTATTATTTTTTGTGGAAAAAAATGCACATACAGAAACTACTTTTCACCTTCACATACACTTTTTGGGCATACTGGGAGACAACTGATAAACACCTGGGAAACTCAGGCTGAACTCTGCCACTGAACCTTAGACAAAGCTTTTAACTAGTATTGCCACTCTTTCCTCTCTTTTTAGAGATCTACCTAGAATAAATTAAATCTTTTAGGTCATACCTAAATTATCATTCCCAGATTTATTCTAGTTCTGAATGACAAGAATCAAATTAAGGTTTAGTTAATTTCTGATTCATTGCTTGACCCATTGCAAAGAACTCCAAGGCAGTATCTCAAAACGAAAGTGCTCTTCTGTCCTCCCAATGAAAAAGGGGGGAAATCCTATTATCTCCAAAGCACTTTAAACTGAACAAAGCAAACCCTAACACTCAAAATTAGTGTCCATATAATTACCAGATGGTTACCCATGGTAATCTTTAATCCTCGGTAAACTTTTCACCATCATATTCCTATTTCAAACCTCATCACCTGGCCAAGGTGATAGATAAAAGTATTCGGTTTCATATTGGTCTAATCAATATATTAACAGCAAGACTTCCAAACTGAATATACTCACTTCTTTAATTTAATTTAGAATTTAATAAGAATTTAATTAATAATTTAATAAGAATGCCGGGAAATATAAAATGGCAAAACACAACAGGAGGTAGTGTATTAAAGAACTGACAGTAATTTGCTATGGGAAAGAAGCTTGGTATTCCAAGCAACTTTCCTAAATTCTCTCAGCTAGGAATTACCCTGTGCAGGTATAGCCAAATAGATCACCACACTGATCTGAGGAACCAAAGAAAGGAGGCAAGGGAAAAGCAGTATGAATACTTGAAAACTAGCTGGTAGAAGTTCCCTTGATTACTGTGAAAAGCATGACAATAAATTTCATCTTTGAGTGAATAACAGAATTAACTCTTTTTGAATGGAAGGTGGGAGTATGCAAGGGATGAGGCATCCCTTCTAAAAGGCAGCACACCTGGGTGTGGTTCTTGATAGGAACCTTTATGGCTAGTTGTCATTTCAAGATAGTGACCTTGCACTAAAATTCCTACACTAGTAGGTTAACACAGGTAGAAATCACAAACATCATGAACCACTGGAGAAAAAGAGGGAAAAAAAATTACAAAAACGACCACGCTGGCCTAGAAATATACTAAAAACTTACAATTAGAGGAATAAAAATCTCTTTTTTTCCCCAGGTCATAAAACTACTATATGACACAGATCCATCTTCCAACCTATTCTTCCACCAAGAAAAAGTAACCACAATATATTGTGTGCCTACCATAAGCTGGGCACTTTACAAACTAATTCTAGCCACTATGAGCGCCACTATTCCTATTATACAGATGTATAAACAGAACTGAACAAAACTAATTTGCTCAAGGTCACAAAGTTCGATGTGAACCCAAAGCACACAGTTATTTCCACCATACCAGGGTGCCTCCCTTGACCGGAGAATGTTGAGGTCTCCTCAATCTAGGCAACATTGGGGCTAACAGAAAACAATGCTGAACATGTGATCTATAAAGAAAAGAAAAGATAGGAAATCATTTACAGTAATGGTGGAACGGAAGAAGGGAACAGGAAAGTAGAACAGGACAATGATTGAGGGTCAGAAGATAATCAAAGCTATTTTACTTTCTATCACATGGAAGGGAAATGTAGTGGAGACTGACAGGCGGGTATCTTCTCTCTAGGGGATTCAGTTCTTGAAAAAAAGAACACGGAGGTAGGGAATCAAAGAATTAAGTGGGAAGCATGTTAAAAGGTGGTTAGCGCAAAAACAGGTCCACGGACCAAGAAGACTCAGCAACTCAGAAGAAGGCAGAGAAAAGGGGCGGTTCCAGAGCTTGCAAAGAGGGATGGCAAGGGACAGAAAAGGACAAAAGTTGGTTTACTGGAGGATTATCCCCTACAGCCTTTTCTTTAGGTTTTTGCGGGGGGGAGGGGGGCGTTATGAGAAAGGGAAGGCTAAGAGCTCCAAAAGGATGATCTGCAATCATCCAGCCACCAACCCATTCATTGTTCCATCTAAGAATGGTTGAGCAGTCGGCAAAGTTGCAGAAACCTGCCCTGTACTCGAATCAGGGTCATACAAGCATGAAGACTTGAGGAAACGGAAGGCTACTGTATAGTTCTATCCACAAAGATGGAGTAAATGCACGGAACGGGAAAGGCTCTACTCAAGCCTTACGTCAAGGGGACAAGGGAAAGAGGGTGACAGGACAGGCTAAGGGACTTGGGCTAAGCTCTTCCTTAGTGGGGCTGGGGAGGGGGTGAGAGGGAAAGCTTTGATCACCCCTCTTAAATATACGAACCTCAAATATCCATGTGGATGAGGACAGAATTAGGGGGAAAAGGGGAGGAATACGTCAGAGACACTAAAGCTTGACCCCTAAATGTTAGTTCAAATACCAAAGCAGTTAAGAAAGTAGAGCCCACCTCAATTCAAGAAAAACTAGGGGATTCATTTGGGCCGCTAAATGGGTGGAGAACAGAGGCAGGCCTGAAAAAAAGGTAGCGGGGAGGGAACCAGTCGTCATAGGTTGGTTCCCTTTCCCCCACTGTCCAATCTAACCCCCAACCCCACTCCTTAACTAACTCTAGGATCCCTGCCCCCCCAACCTTCCCAACCCGTCCACTGCGGTGGCAACAACGGAGGCGTGGACCGATTGGTGGGGCAAAGACGGGCCCACACGCGACCGAGGCCCGGGAAATGGTGTCGCCTCGAACAGAGACAGCTTGGTCTTTGCCTCAGGTTCAACTTACTATCACCTCGGTGTTTCGCCAACAGTCACCTCCTTAACGTCGGCTGCCCGGGAAGCGTCACAAACCCGGACAGCCAACACCTCAGTCTCGGGTCCTGGCCGGACAGACATCAGCTTCCGCCGCCATCTTAACAGCAGCGGACCGACCCTAGTCACTGCCCCCCACCCCCACCCCACAAGCTACCTCCGCCACCGCGAAAGAATCCCACGAGGACGTAGCCCCGCTCGCGCGAGAACTCACCTGGTAAGAACAGCACGACCCAAAGAGGCTACTGCCGCCTCCGCGGCTGCTGCAGTCCCTAGCAGAACCGCGGCCGCCTCCGCGCAATCCCGCGAGAATCTCTTACCGGACGGGAAAAGCCTGAGCCCAGCCCTTCCCAGACCCCTCCTCCCACCAAAGCCAAAGTCGCTACAGCTCCGCTCTCACCCTACGCGAAGCGAAAAGCTAATGACGCACAACCTCACGAAGCACCGAGGGGCGGAGTCAGTCTGCCGCCGCCAGCTCCCGCATGCGCCGACAGAACTATCGCGATATTACGTTTTAGTCTCTGCGAGACCTTCGAATTCACCGCAGGATAAGGCCCGCGACTCGCCTTTAGGAAACACGAGCTCTCGCGAGACCTATTGCATGCTCCTAAAAAGGAGAGAGGCGGGGCTTCATGAAAATGACTGGGAGTTTTTCGGGGAAGGGAGGAACCTCCCGTCCTGCAGGGATCTCGCCTACCACGAGGTTTCCGACCCACTGCGGAGCTGGCTGCCAAACCTCGCGATGACACAGCTCAGCGCCAAATCTCGGCCATGTCCTGAAAACTGCCTCCGCCCCCGATCTAAGGTGTCTAGAGCCTAGTGCTTGAGGAAAATTTAAAAAGTCAACCTGTTTATTCTCATGCTTCCGGACAGATCTGTACCAATTAGCCAAACTCCATTCTGGAAGAGGAGCAATGGGTCTCCCATTGTTACCTGCCTCCAGTAATCACATATTATCCTGGACTAACCTATAAAAGACGTTCAGTCTCACAATAAGCTCACAAATGCAAATGAAAACAATGACATAACACTTTTTGCCCATTAGATTGGGGGAAAAAATTTTAAAGACATAATATCCTGACTCCTTCCCTCGCCGCACTGCAGGCTAACCTGAATCCATCTTAATGTAACGAAGGGCTCTTATCGTTAGTTCTAGCTCTAAAGCCACTAATTTTTAACTCCTGACCCTTTACCTTGGCATAACCAAAAGATTCAATAAAGTGGTTTTCGCCAAACAAAGGAGTATGACCTCAAAGGAAAATTAAAGCTGGGGTGGGGGGGGGGGGTGCGTGCTTGCAGTTTTTAATATGGCAGTTTTCCCACGTCTAGCCAACAATGTTTCTCCAATAAATCTTGGATCCAATCTGGCTCGATTTGTGGGCTTTTCTAGTCTAATGCTTTGTTCTGTCCATTCTAATTTAAATATTGTTCCTTAGAGTACAATATTTAATACCTGATAGTACAAATAGCCCCATCTTTACTTATCTTTTAAAATATTTCCTCGGTTATTCTTAGCCATCTTTTTTCTAGATGAACTTTAGAATCGTATTGAGTTCCAAAAACTTGGCATATTTATTGAAATTCCATCAATTGTATAAATCAATATAGGAAAAATGGGCATGACTACAAAATTGAGCCTTCTTAGCAAGAAGCGCGATATTGCTTTTCCATGTATGCATTCTTTTATTATATACCTCAATAAAGTTTTGTAGTTTACTTCTAGGTATTTTTTAATTTTTCTTGCTACTGAGAATGGAGTAATTAATATTACATTTTTGAAATGCTTATTGCTTATAGATATTTGCCTACTTACTTTTGTAATCGGACAAATAAAAAATATGTTCAATTTCACTGGTAATCAGAGAAATGCAAATGAAAACAATGACATACCATTTTTTGCGCTTCAAATTACTCCAAATGACAAAGATTAATAATAATCCATGTTGGCACAACTGTGGAAAATGGGCAATATTGCACAACATTGGGGAGTGTAAATCAGTATAGCCTTTTGGGAAGGCAATTTGGACAAATGTATCAAAATTCAAAATGCATATACACTTTGAGTAGCGATTACTCTTCTAAGAATTTCTCCTACGGAAATACTCATACATGTGCATGAAATGTATATATACAAACCCATTCATTATAGCATTGCTTGTAATAGCCCTTCTCCCCCCAAGGGAAACAAGATAATGTACATCAATCGGAAATGGTTAAATAAACTGTAGTACAATCGTACAATGCAGCTGTTTATAAATGAGATAAATTTAGATTCCCTGGTATATGAAGAGCTACAAGACATATTAAGTTTTTAAAAGGCAATTACCCGAAATGAATGTTTGTGCGTGTGTGTGTGTGTAGTACCATTTAGATACCAAAATATACATATACAACGTCTAGTAGTTACCCGCGAAGCCTGCCTGGCGGCCCCTCACCTTCCCCCTCCTGAAGCCGCCTTCCGAGAACCTGAGAGAAACGCCGAAGGCCTAGCCTCTACTCCCTCTCTAAGGCCACTTGGCCACGACTAATGCCGGTACCTCGCATCCCCACTGTCAGCACTGTCAGCCTCTCTCCCGCCGCGCTGCCTGCCGCTGCCCCGCAGCCCCAGAAGATGCGGCTAGCTTTTAGCTGGCGCCGGCCAAGGCCTGGGGGAGGGGAGAGAAGGCGGAGTTGAGGGAGGGCTGGGGCAGGCCGCCGGGCCCCTTCACCAGCCTCTCCCGCTGGCTCCCCAAGGCCGCCACTCCGCGACTCCGCGTAGGGTCCCGTGGGAACAACCCTCCGCGAGGAGCGGAGGATGGCTTCGCTAGCAGGGCCCGCCCCCCAACCCAGGGTAAGATGCTCACCTCGGTGGCAGTAGCTCCGCAGGGCCCGCAGGAGCGTGCCGAGTCCTCGGGCCTTGCTTTAGCCCTGCTCCCCTCGCTCGCCCTCCGCGGAAAACCTACCCCTCCGGCTCTCTTCACACCGGATCTGAGGCTCCACCCCACCGCTTGAGGAGCCCCGCCCCTGCCCCTCGGGAAGGCACTCCTTCCGCGGTGGAGCAGTCTACCTTGTAGGGGACTGCGCTTGAGCTATTCTCGGTCCAACAAACCCAACGGTAGAGGATTGTAGGGTCGCTAAGGAATTAGATTTGATTCGAGGCACGACGAAGGGTGACGTGATTTGATTTGATTTACGTTTAAAAATTAACAGTCTCTCCAGCTGCCTTGCGGAAGAGTAGGGGGCAAGAGGGCAAGCAGGGAGGCTGGAGCCAACAGGGACGCCGCCAGGGTCAATCCCCCCGCCCCCCCTCTGGGAAAATCCTTACAACACTTACTCCAGGCACTTAGTAAGCTCTCAATAAATATTATCTTTATTGTTCTCCTTGGTATTATTTGGGGTGGTAGTGCTATTGGCAAAGAGTTTATAGAGGATTTGCACCTGTGAATACATAGGAATTAAAAAGAATTTGGTAGCACGTACCCCTAACTATTGACCGGGCTTCATCTGGGTTGCAGAATGAGATTAGAAGATGGGAATAGAGGGGAGCTTTGAATGGCAATTTAAAATACTTCGGTAAGGTTTGAATTTTTTTTAAGTATTAACTCAGTATTTTAAAGTATAAAGACAAAAGCACAATCCAAAGTACTCTTGAGACACAGAAGAAATAAAAACTGTAATTACATCTCCCAGTTTTAATTCTAACCCTACAGAACAGTGGTTCGTGCCCCGAATTGAGAATCCGATGAATGGATTCACTGCCCGTCAAATATATATTTACACAAAAATTTTGTGTATGATCTAGCTTTATGGAGGCCCCTTTTGAGAGATCTTTTTATAGTGTTATTTTTAATGAGTGAATATTATTACATTAATGTTAATTATTTAACCAAGACTCCATGTTTAGGTCTTTTTTTTTATTAAAAGAAGTAGGACATGAACTTTGATGTAACTAAATATGTGCATATTTCTAAGATTTCTCTCCAGGAGAAATTTGTAGAAATGGAGTAGATAGGGTCAAAAGGTAACTCCTCCCAAAAAACACGTAACAGGCTCTCCAGAACAGTTGTAACAATATACGGTCTCACCGAAAATATATAAGAATTCCAGTTTATTTGGATATTCCTATTATCTTCACCAATACTGATAGTATAGTCTTCAAAAAAACCTTTTAATTTAGTAAGGCCTTTGATTCTAATTCCAACCTCTCATAGCATCTGCATTAATCCTAATAATCCATGGGCTCTACGCCTTTTAAGTAAATAAGTGATTAATTTAAAATACCTTTAAGTAAAAATATTATCATAGCATGTGATTATTTAATAGCCTAGTAAATATTTGCCATGTAATAAATATTTTTCTATATCATAACATTTTATTTTATTTTTTTATTTTTTATTTTTTTTTATATCATAACATTTTAATGGCAACATGAAACATTCCTTTCTTTAACATGTAATTAGGGATCCCTGGGTGGAGCAGTGGTTTGGCACCTGCCTTTGGCCCAGGGCGCGATCCTGGAGACCCGGGATCGAATCCCACGTCGGGCTCCCGGTGCATGGAGCCTGCTTCTCCCTCCGCCTGTGTCTCTGCCCCTCTCTCTGTGACTATCATAAATAAATAAAAATTTAACATGTAATTAGCTTTGTTTTTGTTGTTTTTCATTTAAAAATTTTTTCCTAATTACATATAAATGAGTACATTATTGCAAAGCACAACCCACATGAATTTATTTATTTTTTTTAAATTTTCATTTATTTATGATAGTCACAGAGAGAGAGAGGCAGAGGGAGAAGCAGGCTCCATGCACCAGGAGCCCGACGTGGGATTCGATCCGGGGTCTCCAGGATCGCGCCCTGGGCCAAAGGCAGGCGCTAAACTGCTGCGCCACCCAGGGATCCCAACACAGATGAATTTAAAACTCCTCTTACATTCATATATATATAGAAATACATAGCTTTGTTTTTTTACTTTTTAAAGATATAAATGGTATCCTATTTTATGCATCCTTCTGTTAATTGCTTTATTCACTTTCTATGCTTGATGATCTTTCCATGTCAGTCTATATAAATTTGTCATTTATGTACTGTATAGTATTCCATTGACTGAGTGTACTATAGTTAACTACTGATATAGTCACCTATTGATAAATATATATTGTTCTTAATCTTTTACTGTTAGTGTTATTTTTCTTACTATTAACAGTGCTTCAGTGAAAAATACGTATACATTTTTCCTTCATATGCTAAAATATTTCTGTAAGACAAAATGGAAAAATGAAATAGGTAGCTCAAAGACAGCACATTTTGAAATTTTAATATTTAATGCCAAATTGCCTCATTGAATGATTCAGTTTATAGCTCCCCCAGCAGTGAATAACTATTTCCCTAAATTTTATTCACACTATTAATCGATTGCTTTTTTAAATGTTTTATTTAAATTCAATTTAGTTAACATATAGTATATTATTAGTTTCAGGGATAGAATTTAGTGATTCATCAGTTGCATGTAACACCGAGTGCTCATTACAGCAAGTGCCCTCCTTAATGCCCATCACCCAATTACCCCATCCCCCCACCCACCTCCCTTCCAGCAACCTTCAGTTTGTCTCCTTTAGTTAAGAGTCTCTTCTGGTTTGCCTCCCTCTCTGTTTCTATCTTATTTTTCCTTCCCTTCCCCTATGTTCATTGTATATATATATGTATATAATGAAACATTACTCAGCCATTAAAAAGAATGAAATTTTGCCATTTGCAACTACATGGGTGGAACTAGACGGTATTATGCTGAGTAAAATAAGTCTGTCAGAGAAAGACATATGATCCCACTCATATGTGGAATTTAAGAAACAAAACAGGGATCCCCGGGTGGCACAGCGGTTTAGCGCCTGCCTTTGGCCCAGGGCACGATCCTGGAGACCCGGGATCGAATCCCACGCCGGGCTCCCAGTGCATGGAGCCTGCTTCTCTCCCTGCCTCTCTCTCTCTCTCTCTCACTGTGTGCCTATCATAAATAAATAAAATTAAAAAAAGAAATAAAACAGATTAACCAATTGTTTGAATATTTTGTCAGTGCAATAACTAAAAAGTGTCCATTACTTGCGCTTCCCTGATTGTTAGTGAGGTTGAGGGGAAGTTTCATATTTTGTTAGCTACTTGCTTGTGTGTTTTTTTGTAACTTGCCTGTTCATATCTTTTATCTGTTTTCCAGTTGGATTGTTTGGCTTCTTGTTATTAAATTATGCAGTCTGGGGCAGCCCTAGTGGCCCAGTGGTTTAGTGCCGTCTTCAGCCTGGGGTGTGATCCTGGAGACCTGGGATCAAGTCCCACGTCAGGCTCCCTGCATGGAGCCTGCTTCTCCCTCTGCCTATGTCTCTGCCTCTCTCTCTGTGCGTCTCTCATGAATAAATAAATAAAGACTTTAAAAAAAATGCAGTCTGGATATAGATCTTTGTTACATGTGTGGGAAATGTTTTGCAGACTTCTGGTTATTTTTAAACTTTCTCATGGGGTCTTTTGGGGTATAGATATTTTAAATGTTGATGTATTCAGATTTACCAATCATTTCTTTTATGGCTTTTGCATTTTGAATCTTGTATAAGAAAGCCTTTCTACTCCAACACTGTTCTGTATTTCCTTGTAATATTTTAGAATTTTTTTATGTTTAGCTCTTTAATTATCTGGAAATTTTTTGGTAAACATTTTTCTAAGTCATTAAATATTCTAACAATATTATTCTTAATAGATGACTATTATTCCCTTGTAATGCTAATTACTTATTAGTATTTTTCATTAGGACCTAAATATTTATTCAACAGATCATTGTTTCCCTTTATCAAAAACCAAATTCCTGGGGCAGCCCGGGTGGCTCAACAGTTTAGCGCCGCCTTCAGCCCAGGGCCTGATCCTGGAGACCCGGAGTCCAGTCCCATGTTGGGCTCCCTGCGTGGAGCCTGCTTCTCCCTCTGCCTGTGTCTCTGCCTCTCTCTCTCTGTCTCTCATGAATAGATGAATAAAATCTTAAAAAAAGCAGGCAGTCCAAGAAAAAAATTCTGTTTGCTTTAATAAATTATTATTTCATATCTTCTAGGGCAAGCCCCTCTGTTTTTCCCCCCACAAATTTCTTGACTATTCTTGTGCATTTTTTCCCAGATAAACTTGAAAATTAGCTTGTAAAGTTCTGTAAGAATTCCTATTGGGCTCTTGCTTGCATAAGTTTGTTTCATCAAACGGGTGTAGGATATAGTATGTGATAAACCAGTCTTCTGTTGCTGTACAATCATGTTGTTTCTAACTGTCCACTGTTATAAAGCAGTTCTGTAAAGGATATTCAGAAAATTCTTTGCTTACCATTATGATTATTCGACTACAACAAATTTCAACAAGGCAAAGCACATCCACATTTTAGGGGCCCAGTGTACTTTAGGAAAGATTTTACCAATTTACATTCCCTTGGGACGTATGGGTGCGCCATCTCCCTATTCTGCTTGCATGACTGGATCATTAAAGGTTTTGAACCTTTGAAAATTTGATAGGCTACATATCTCATTGTTTTATGGATGTAAAGTATTTTGTATTTGTTTTCATTTTTGCATAACAAATCACATATTTATCAGTGTAAAACAATACCTTATTGTCTCACAGTTCTATATGTCAGAAGTCTTGGTGGGCTTTACTGAGTTCTTGCTTTGGATCATACAATGCCAAAATCAAGGTGTCCCCAGACTTGGCCTTTTAAAAAAAAAAAAAAGATTTATTTATTTATTCATTCAGAGAGAGCGAGAGAGAGGCAGAGACACAGGCAGAGGGAGAAGCAGGCTCCATGCAGGAAGCCCAACGTGGAACTTGATCCAGGGTCTCCAGGATCACACCCAAGGCTGCAGGCGGCGCTAAACCGCTGCGCCACCAGGGCTACCCCAGACTTGGCTTTTATTTAGAGGCTCTGGGGAAGAATCCATTTCTATATTCGTTTAAGCTATTGTCAGGATTTAATTCCTTGCTATATTGTAGGACTGAGATCCTCATGGTCCGAGCTTCTAGAGGCACCCACACTTTCTTCGCCTTACTTATCCCTTTCTATCATCAAGCCAGTAGTGGCACGCTGAATCCTTCTTTTGCTTAGAATCTCTCTGCCTTTCTCTTCTACCACTAACCCGAGAAAACTCTCTACTTTTAAAAGGTTTATGTGAGAGCAGCCCGGGTGACTCGGCGGTTTAGCGCCGCCTTCAGCCCAGGGCCTGATCCTGGAGACCCGGGATTGAGGCCCACACAGGGCTCCCTGCCTCGAGCCCGCTTCTCCCTCTGCCTGTGTCTCTGCCTCTCTCTCTCTGTGTGTCTCTCATGAATAAGTGAATAAAATCTTTTAAAAAAGGTTTATGTGATTGGATTAAGGCCATTGGGGTAATCCAGAATAATCTCCTTATTTTGAGGGGAACTTTAATCTGCAAAATCCCTTTTGCCAGGTAATGTAACATAATCACAGGTATAATCATATTCACAGTCTGGAAATTCGGGTGGGAAATGTGGGGAAGGGGACATTTTAGGATTTGGCCTATTGTAGAGTGTGACTCAACTTTTTTTTTTTTTTTTTTTTGCGATTAGAAGTTAATCGTGTTGCACTGTGTTCCAATAATGTGACTTTTATGGTTTTTACTATTGGAAATGTATTATGTTTTCTTTTGTGACTCAGTGTATGATCAATTTTTGCAAGGGTTGCATTTAAACCCTTGCATTTTACCTACTTTTTGGTTTCTTCATATATTTTAATATAATACTGTTTGGTATGCATATTTATGATAGAACATATGCTTGGTAGATAATTTCCTTTACCAATATATCTCTTTACCCTATTTAAAACTTTTTGCCTTGAATACTAATATTTCTTTCTTTTTTAACTTTTTTTATTGGAGTTAAATTTGCCAACATATAGCATAACACCCAGTGCTCATCCCAAGTACCCCCCTCAGGGCCCATCACCCAGTCACCCCAACCCCCCCCCCTCACCTCCCCTTCCACTACCCCTTGTTCATTTCCCAGAGTTAGCTGTCTCTCATGTTTTGTCACCCTCACTGATATTTTCACTCATTTTCTCTCCTTTCCCTTTATTCCCTTTCACTAATTTTTATATTTCCCAAATGAATGAGACCATATGTTTGTCTTTCTCCGATTGACTTATTTCACTCAGCATAATACCCTCTAGGTCCCTCCACATCGAAGCAAATGGTGGGTATTTGTAATTTCTAATGGCTGAGTAATATTCCATTGTATACATAAACCACATCTTCTTTATCCATTCATCTTTCGAGGGACACCGAGGCTCCTTCCACAGTTTGGCTATTGTGGACATTGCTGCTATAAACATTGCGGGGCAGGTGTTGCGGCGTTTCACTGCATCTGTATCTTTGGGGTAAATCCCCAGCAGTCCAATTGCTGAGTTGTAGGGCAGATCTATTTTTTTAAAAAAGATTTTATTTATTTATTCATGAGAGAGAGAGAGAGAGAGAGAGAGGCAGAGACACAGGCAGAGGGAGAAGCAGGCTCCCTGCAGGGAGCCTGACTTGGGACTCAATCCCGGGTGTCCAGGATCAGGCCCTGGGCTGAAGGCGGCGCTAAACCGCTGAGCCACCTGGGCTGCCTGGCAGATCTACTTTTAACTCTGAGGAACCTCCACACAGTTTTCCAGAGTGGCTGTACCAGTTCACATTCCCACCAACAGTGCAAGAGGGTTCCCCTTTCTCCACATCCTCTCCAACATTTGTTGTTTCCTGTCTTGTTAATTTTCTCCATTCTCACTGCTGTGAGGTGGTATCTCATTGTGGTTTTGATTTGTATTTCCCTGATGGCAAGTGATGCGGAGCATTTTCTCATGTGCTTGTTGGCCATGTCTATGTCTTCCTCTGTGAGATTTCTGTTCATGTCGATTGAATACTAATATTTCTAATGTTCATGCTGTCACCTGTCACTCCATATATATATCTTTTTTATGGTTACAGAATATCAGACAAATTTATAAATTTATAAATTATTCAGATAGGGTTAACAACTGTTACTGTGGTATATATTCTTCTGGATTTTCTATCTATACATTGATACATATGTGTATTATAACATAGGTCCTTTTAAACCATTAAAAGGGGACAAATCATGCTATATATGTTTTACAGTTTGCTTTATTGAAAGTATATTTTTTAAGTTTTTGTTTAAATTCTAGTTAGTTAACATAGTGTAATATTAGTTTCAGGTGTACAATTTAGATACTCAGCACTTCCGCAGAACACCTGGTTCTCATCACAACAAGAACACTCCTTAATCCCCATTATCTATTTAACCCATCCCCCTACCTACCTCCCCTGTTACACTGTTGGTGGGAATGCAAACTGGTACAGTTACTCTGGGAAACAGCATGGAGGTTCCTCAAAAAATTAAAAACAGAACTACCCTGTGATCCAGCAATTGCATTACTAGGTAGTTATGCAAAAAATACAAAAGTACTAATTTTAAGGGATGCATGCACCCCAATATTTATAGCGGTACTATGAATAGCCAAATTATAGAGCCCAAAAGTCCATCAACTGATGAATGACTTAATGTATTCTTGACATTCTTCCATGTCAGCATATATACATCTATCCTATTCTTTTCTTTTCTTTTTTACCTTATTCTTTTAAATTAACTTCTGGAGCTGGCATTTATACAAAGTATCTGGCCCATCACCATCTTTTTTTTAAATCAAATATCACTTCAGAGTCGCCTTCACTGACCCCCCAAAACTGGATCAGGGCACCCTGTAATACACTTTCATGATACTCTGCTATTTTTCTTGCTAGGCACCCAAGACAACTGTACAGTTGTGTGATTAATGACTGTCCCTTCTCCCTGCCCCTCCCCAACCCCCTCCACACTCTATACTAAGCAGTGAAATTCTTGAGAACAGGGCCATCTCTTTTTTGTTTATATCTGTACCCCAGCACCTAGCATAGTGCCTGGCAATTATCTTTTTCAATAAATATTTTTGAAAAACTGAATGAATAAAAAAAACCCTATGAGGTAAGTGTTATGATTATGCCCATTTTAGTCATCCTGTATGAAATCGCTTGAGGATCCTCAGAAATAAGTGGATGAGATAACACTCAATTATGGATTTCTTAATATCTCGATACTTAAATATATACCTTATTTTTGAATTAGTTGCATGTGGTAGATGCTTCTTTGGATTCTTACTGAGCTTTCATTATTATAGAGTACTGAAATGAACATCCTTGTACATAGCTTTGCAAATGTATGTATTCCTGTAAAACAAATGCCTGGAAATGGAATTGCTGCAATGGGTATGTGCATTTTACAATTGTATAGATATTGCCAACTCTTTCTCCAAGAGAATGATACACATTTATATTCCTAGTACCAGAGTACGAGAATGGTTTTCCTCTATACTCTTGCCAAAGCTGTGTATTTTCCCTCATTTTATCTTTGTGCTAATCTGGCACAAAGTGATATGTCATTGCCTTCATTTTCATGCTTTTCGCTTTTTGGTGAAATTGAGCACCTTTTAATTATTTTCTTAGCCATTTGAATTCTTTCTTTTTCAAATGTGTAGCCTGTTTGTGTTGTTTGTTCAAGTTTTTATTGAATTTAGTATTTTTTATTGATTTGGAATAGCTCTATTTATATTGTGGATAGTAACACTTTGGCTTCCTGTCACAAATATTTTCCTTAGTTTGCTATTTGTCTTTTACCCTTGTAAATTTCTTAGAATATACAAATTTAAAATATTTTATATAATCAAATTACTGGTTATTTCATTTGTAATAGCTGACTTATGTGCTGTACTTTGGAAAGCTTTCCCTACCTCAAGATTATAAAACTTTCTCTGTTTTCTTCTAGTAACTTTATGGGTTTAATTTTTACCTTTAAATACTTGTCCCAAATGGGTTTTATTTTGATGTACAGTATAAATATAGGTTTCTAACTTTAATTTTTCCCAATAGCTACCCAATTATTTCTATGTAATTGAATAGTTGATATTTTATTCATTCATTTGAAATCATACTAATCTCCTGGAAATTTTGGAGTCCATTTCTAGATTCTTCTGTTCCAATGGGTAATGATTAAGAGCACAAACAGTCTACCTGGGTTTGTGCCCCATTTTTCCATTTACAATTTGTACATTTGTAAAATGGGGATAATAATATCCATATCATACAGTTGTGATTTTAAAAGTTTGTTTATGTGCAATAATTGGAACAGTCCCTGTCAATAAGAGGTACTGGTATTTTTGTAATATATATTATTGTAAGATTTTTATTATTGTTTTACCATTTATCATAGTTATATGATCACATCATCTGCAGGTAATTTTTTGCCACCTTATTGTAGAATGACTTCTAAGCAACTTGAATAATTTGCAGGTGATCTATAACAACTCTATTTATCCTCCACTCTTATATTTCATCTGATTTAGGCAGCTCAGCTCTAGGCAGTTAGGGAGGGAGAGGAGAAGAAAGGAGAGGGTATGAATAAAACCATCCCTATTCACAGATGACAACCCCAAATAAAACACACAAACCTAGAACTAATAAGTAAATTTTTGTAGAATACAAGGTCAACACAGAAATTAATCACATTTCTATATACTAGCAATAAACAATACTATTTATAATAGCTCCAGAAAATGAAATACTTAGGGAAAAATCTAACAAAACATGTATAGGATCTATATGCTTATATCTATAAAACTCTGGTGAAAGAAATGTCCAAAGGCCTCAATAACTGAACAAACATACCATGTTTATGGACTGGAACACAAAGTATTAAAGATGTCAGTTCTCCCTAAATTCAGCTATATATTTAATGCAGTTCCTATCAAAACCTCAGCAAGATCTTTTGTAAATACAGATGTGTTGAGTCTAAAATTCAAACAGAAAGGCAAAGAAAGATGAATGGATAAAGAAGATGTGGTTTATGTATACAATGGAATATTACTCAGCCATTAGAAACGACAAATACCCACCATTTGCTTCAACGTGGATGGAACTGGAGGGTATTACGCTGAGTGCAGTAAGTCAATCGGAGAAGGACAAACAGTGTATGTTCTCATTCATTTGGGGAATATAAATAATAGTGAAAGGAAATATAAGGGAAGGGAGAAGAAATGTGTGGGAAATATCAGGAAGGGAGACAGAACATAAAGACTCCTAACTCTGGGAAACGAACTAGGGGTGGTGGAAGGGGAGGAGGGCGGGGTGTGGGGGGGAATGGGTGACGGGCACTGAGGGGGACACTTGACGGGATGAGCACTGGGTGTTTTTCTGTATGTTGGTAAATTGAACACCAATAAAAATTAATTTATTAAAAAAAAAGAAAGGCAAAGGAAGTAGAATAACCAAAAATTTTTTTGGAAAAATTAATAAAGTTAGAGGATTCACACAACCTGATTTTAAAACTTACTATATAGGTACAATAATCAAGGCAGTGTGGTGTTGGTGAAGGGACAGACATATAGATCAATGTAACAAAATAGAGAATGCAGAAATAGACCCACACAAATACAGTCAATTGATTTGTGACAGAGATACAAAGAATTCAATGGGAAAATGATAGTCTATTCAACAAATTATATTAGAACAATTGGACATCCATATATAAGAAGTGAATTCTGACTAAAACCTCACAGTTATTATAAAAATTGACTCAAAATGAATCGCAGACCTAAATGTAAATCATTAAATTATAAGATTTTTTCAAGGAAAATATAGAGAAACATCTGGAACTTTCTTATATTGCTGGTGAGAATACAAAATATTATAGCCACCCTGGAAAACAGGCAGCTTCTTATAAAGTTAAATATACACTTACCATATGACTCAGCAATCCCAAGCCTAGGTACTTGTCCTGGAGAAATAAAAACCTGTGTTTTTATTTATGTACAGATTTTGTACATAAAAACTTTAAAAGTGTTCTACTCATAATTACTGCAACTTGGAAACAACCCAAATATCCTTTAAGGAATGAATGAATAAATTGTGATATGGTCATCTAATGGAATACTACTCAGCAGTAAAAAGGAATGAATGTCAATGGCTTGGATGAATCTCAGAAGCATTGTGCTGAATGAAAGAAGACAATTTCAAAATGTTATGTATTGTTTGCTTCTATTTATATAACATTTTTGAAAGATCAAAAATATAGTGATAGAGAACAGATCAGTGGTTAGGAATGGGGAAAGGATGTGATGTCAAAACAATAGCATGATGGAGTTTTTATGGGATGATGGAATTATTCTGTATCCTTATTATGGTGGTGGTTACATGAATCTCTGCATTTGTTAAAATTCATGGAACTAGATACAAGAAAATCAAATTTACTGTATGTGAATTTAAAATTAAAATACAAAAAAAAAATGATGCTAGATTGAGACTGATACCTGCTATGTCTTGTGGGTCAGTACACAACTGCAGCTTTATTTAACTATATTTTATCCTTAGAATTTCTTCTGGGAATTCTAAGCTCACTATAAAATATCCTAAGTACAGATAGGCCTCTGTACCCAAACTAGTTAACCCTGTTATGTCCTGCAAGGTGCATCAATTAGAATTCTTTCAGTTGCACTTAACAGCAAAACCAACACATAGTGGATCAACCAATAAGGCTATTTTATTATCTCCCAGACATAGAAGGATTCAAGAGTAGGTAATTCATCAGCTCAGCAACATCATTAAGAATGCAGTGTCCCTCCATCCTGTTCCACTATCCTCAGCCTATTGGTCCTTCACTTTATGACCCCAAGATGGCTGAAGCTACTCCAAAACATGGTCATACACTAACATCAAGAGGCTGGAGGAAAGATAATAACTGTCATGTGTCCCTTATTAAGACCAAGAGAAACTTTTCTCAGGTGTCTCCAGTAGACATTACCTCTTATCTCAGTGGCAAGAAATCATGTTTCTCGTCCATGCCCAAACCAATCATTTGACAAGGGAAATATAATGACCATGATTAGTTGGCTCAGACCAGTGCCACTCATAATCTGGTTCCTGGGCTGATGCTAGTCTACAAACTGTTGGTTACCAGTCCACGACAAACTAAGTGCAGAAATTGAGGTTACACATGTAGAAACTTTTATAACAAGTTAACTGACTAATTGTGATGTCTTCTGAATATAATAAAAATTGGGGGCTAGCATTTTGTAGGTCTCATTTGAGATCCCAGCTCCCATGAAGTCCAGGGTTGCCCTAATTATGAACAGAAATGGGGGTGTATTAGGGAGGAAGAAACCAAAGGGTGGCCATTGGGTAGGGTACCAACAATGTGGGACATGAAAAGAAAGTTATGGGAATGAGGTAACTCCTAAAATATTTGTAAAATTCCAAAGTATATAACAACACAGGCCTAGGTCAAGAAGCAAGAACAATCTCAAGTGAATAACCTAACCTTACACCTAAAGATCTATTAAAAGAACAATGAACAAAGCCTAAAGCCAGCAGAAGGAAAATAATAAAGATTAGAGCAGAAATAAATGACACAGAAACAAACAAACAAAAAACAGTAGAACAGATCAATGAAACCAGGAACTGGTTCTTTGAAAAAAAATTAATAAAATTGATAAACTCCTGGCCAGACTTATCAAAAAGAAAAGAGAAATGACCCAAATAAAATCATGAATGAGAGAGGAGAAATAAGAAATAACAACACCACAGAAATACAATTAGAATATTATGAGCAATTATGTGCCAACAAATTGGACAACTTGGGAGAAATGGATAAACTAGAAACATATAAACAACCAAAACAGAAACAGAAAGAAATAGAACACTGGAACAGACCAATAACCAGCAAGGAAATTGGATAGGTAATCAAAAATCTCCCAACAAACAAAAGTCCAGGGCCAGATGACTTCACAGGGGAATTCTACCAAACTTTTAAAGAAGAGTTAATATCTACTCTTCTCAAACTATTCCAAAATGTAGAAAAGGAAGGGAAAATTTCAAACTCATTCTATGAGGCCAACATTACCCTGATACCAAAACAAGACAAAGACTCCACTAAAAAAGAGAACCACAGGCCAATATCCTTGATAAACATGGATGAAAAGATTCTCAATAAAATACTAGCAAATTAAATCCAATAAAGGCCATATATGAAAAACCCACCACTAATATCATCCTCAATGGAGAAAAACAGAGCTTTTCCTCTATGGTCAGAAACAAGACAGGGATGTGCACTCTCACCATTGTTATTGAACATGGTACTGGAGGTCCTAACCATAGCAATCAGACAACCAAACAAATAAAAGGCATCCAAATCAGTAAGGAAGAAGTCAAACTTTCACTCTTTGCATATGACATGGTACTCTATATAGAAAAGCCAAAAGGTACCACCAAAAAATTGCTAGCACTTAAATACGAATTCAGTAAAGGTACAGGATATAAAATCAACATACAGAAACCTGTTGTATTTCTATAAACCAATAATGCAGCAGCAGAAAGAGAAATCACAGTATCAATCCCATTTACAATTGCACCAAAAACCATAAGACACCTAGGAATGAACCTAACCAAAGAGGTGAAAGACCTGTACTCTGAAAAGTATAAAAACACTGATAAAAGAAATTGAAGATGACACAAAGAAATGGAAAGACATTCCATCCTGATGGATTGGAAGAACAAATATTGTTAAAATGTCTATATCACCCAAAGCAATCTACACATTTAATGCAATCCCTATTAAAATACCAACAGCATTTTCACAGAGCTAGAACAATCCTAAAATATATGTGGAACTACAAGAGACCCCAAGATTGCTTTGGCTAAAGCAATCTTCAAAAAGAAAAGCAAAGCTGGGGGCATAGCAATTCTGAACTTCAACTTATATTACAAAGCTGTAATCATCAAGACTGTCTGGCACTGGCACAAAAGTAGACACATAGATCAACAGAACAGAAAAGGACCCAGAATGAACCCAAAACTATATGGCAACAAATCAGGAAAGACTATGCAACAGGAAAAAGACAGTATCTTCTTTTTTTTTTAATTAATTTTTATTGGTGCTCAATTTACCAACATACAGAAAAACACCCAGTGCTCATCCCGTCAAGTGTCCACCTCAGTGCCCGTCACCCGTTCCCCTCCAACACCCGCCCTCCTCCCCTTCCACCACCCCTAGTTCGTTTCCCCGAGTTAGGAGTCTTTATGTTCTGTCTCCCTTCCTGATATTTCCCAACATTTCTTTTCCCTTCCTTTATATTCCCTTTCACTATTATTCATATTCCCCAAATGAATGACAGCATACACTGTTTGTCCTTCTCCGATTGACTTATTTCACTCAATGTAATACCCTCCAGTTCCATCCATGTTGAAGCAAATGGTGGGTATTTGTCGTTTCTAATGGCTGAGTAATATTCCATTGTATACATAAACCACATCTTCTTTATCCATTCATCTTTCGATGGACACCGAGGCTCCTTCCACAGTTTGGCTATTGTGGCCAAGAAACATCGAGGTGCAGGTGTCCCGACGTTTCATTGCATCTGAATCTTTGGGGTAAATCCCCAACAGTGCAATTGCTGGGTCGTAGGGCAGGTCTATTTTTAACTCTTTGAGGAACCTCCACACAGTTTTCCAGAGTGGATGCACCAGTTCACATTCCCACCAACAGTGTAAGAGGGTTCCCTTTTCTCTGCATCCTCTCCAACATTTGTTGTTTCCTGCCTGGTTAATTTTCCCCATTCTCACGGGTGTGAGGTGGTATCTCATTGTGGTTTTGATTTGTATTTCCCTGATGGCAAGTGATGCAGAGCATTTTCTCATGTGCATGTTGGCCATGTCCATGTCTTCCTCTGTGAGATTTCTCTTCATGTCTTTTGCCCATTTCATGATTGGATTGTTTGTTTCTTTGGTGTTGAGTTTAATAAGTTCTTTATAGATTTTGGAAACTAGCCCTTTATCTGATATGTCATTTGCAAATATCTTCTCCCATTCTGTAGGTTGTCTTTTAGTTTTGTTGACTGTATCCTTTGCTGTGCAAAAGCTTCTTATCTTGATGAAGTCCCAATAGTTCATTTTTGCTTTTGTTTCTTTTGCCTTTGTAGATGTATCTTGCAAGAAGTTACTGTGGCCGAGTTCAAAGAGGGTGTTGCCTGTGTTCTCTTCTATGATTTTGATGGACTCTTGTCTCACATTTAGATCTCTCATCCATTTTGAGTTTATCATTGTCTATGGTGAAAGAGAGTGGTCCAGTTTCATTCTTCTGCATGTGGATGTCCAATTTTCCCAGCACCATTTATTGAAGAGACTGTCTTTCTTCCAATGGATAGTCTTTCCTCCTTTATCGAATATTAGATGACCATACATTTCAGGATCCACTTCTGGGTTCTCTATTCTGTTCCATTGATCTATGTGTCTGTTTTTGTGCCAGTACCACACTGTCTTGATGACCACAGCTTTGTAGTACAACCTGAAATCTGGCATTGTGATGCCCCCAGCTATGGTTTTCTTTTTTAAAATTCCCCTGGCTATTCGGGGTCTTTTCTGATTTCACACAAATCTTAAAATAATTTGTTCTAACTCTCTGAAGAAAGTCCATGGTATTTTGATAGGGATTGCATTAAACGTATAAATTGCCCTGGGTAACATTGACATTTTTACAATATTAATTCTGCCAATCCATGAGCATGGCATATTTTTCCATCTCTTTGTGTCTTCCTCAATTTCTTTCAGAAGTGTTCTATAGTTTTTAGGATATAGATCTTTTACCTCTTTGGTTAGGTTTATTCCTAGGTATCTTATGCTTTTGGGTGCAATTGTAAATGGGATTGACTCCTTAATTTCTCTTTCTTCAGTCTCATTGTTAGTGTATAGAAATGCCATTGATTTCTGGGCATTGATTTTGTATCCTGCCATGCTACCAAATTGCTGTATGAGTTCTAGCAATCTTGGGGTGGAGGCTTTTGGGTTTTCTATGTAGAGTATCATGTCATCGGCGAAGAGGGAGAGTTTGACTTCTTCTTTGCCAATTTGAATGCCTTTAATGTCTTTTTGTTGTCTGATTGCTGAGGCGAGGACTTCCAGAACTATGTTGAACAGCAGAGGTGAGAGTGGACATCCCTGTCTTGTTCCTGATCTTAGGGGAAAGGCTCCCAGTGCTTCCCCATTGAGAATGATATTTGCTGTGGGCTTTTCGTAAATGGCCTTTAAGATGTCGAGGAAAGTTCCCTCTATCCCAACACTCTGAAGGGTTTTGATCAGGAATGGATGCTGTATTTTGTCAAATGCTTTCTCTGCATCTAATGAGGGGATCATATGGTTCTTGGTTTTTCTCTTGCTGATATGATGAATCACATTGATTGTTTTACAAGTGTTGAACCAGCCTTGTGTCCCAGGGATAAATCCTACTTGGTCATGGTGAATAATTTTCTTAATGTGTTGTTGGATCCTATTGGCTAGTATCTTGTTGAGAATTTTTGCATCCATGTTCATCAGGGATATTGGTCTGTAATTCTCCTTTTTCGTGGGGTCTTTGTCTGGTTTTGGAATGAAGGTGATGCTGGCCTCATAGAATGAATTTGGAAGTACTCCATCTCTTTCTATCTTTCCAAACAGCTTTAGTAGAATAGGTATGATTTCTTCTTTAAACGTTTGATAGAATTCTCCTGGGAAGCCATCTGGCCCTGGACTCTTGTGTCTCGGGAGGTTTTTGATGACTGCTTCAATTTCCTCCCTGGTTATTGGCCTGTTCAGGTTTTCTATTTCTTCCTGCTCCAGTTTTGGTAGTTTGTGGCTTTCCAGGAATGCGTCCATTTCTTCTAGATTTCCTAATTTATTGGCGTACAGCTGTTCATAATATGTTTTTAAAATCGTTTGTATTTCCTTGGTGTTGGTAGTGATCTCTCCTTTCTCATTCATGATTTTATTAATTTGAGTCTTCTCTCTCTTCTTTTTAATAAGGTTGGCTAATGGTTTATCTATCTTATTAATTCTTTCAAAGAACCAACTCCTAGTTCTGTTGATCTGTTCCACAGTTCTTTTGGTCTCGATATCATTGAGTTCTGCTCGAATTTTAATTAACTGTCTTCTTCTGCTGGGGGTGGGGTCTATTTGTTGCTTTTTCTCTAGTTCCTTTATGTGTAAGGTGAGCTTTTGAATTTGAGATCTTTCCAGTTTTTGAATGGATGCTTGTATTGCGATGTATTTCCCCCTCAGGACTGCTTTTGCTGCATCCCAAAGATTTTGAACGGTTGTATCTTCATTCTCATTAGTTTCCATGAATCTTTTTAATTCTTCCTTAATTTCCTGGTTGACCTTTTCATCTTTTAGCAGGATGGTCCTTAACCTCCACGTGTTTGTGGTCCTTCCAAACTTCTTGTTGTGATTAAGTTCTAATTTTAAGGCATTATGGTCTGAGAATATACAGGGGACTATCCAGATCTTTTGGTATCGGTTCAGACCCGATTTGTGACCCAGTATGTGGTCTATTCTGGAGAAAGTTCCATGTGCACTTGAGAAGAATGTGTATTCAGTTGAGTTTGGATGTAAAGTTCTGTAGATATCTGTGAAATCCATCTGGTCCAGTGTATCATTTAAAGCTCTCGTTTCTTTGGATATGTTGTGCTTAGAAGACCTATCGAGGGTAGAAAGAGCTAGATTGAAGTCACCAAATATAAGTGTATTATTATCAAAGTATTTCTTCAGTTTGGTTATTAATTGGTTTAAATATTTGGCAGCTCCCACATTCGGGGCATATATATTGAGGATTGTTAAGTCCTCTTGTTGGATAGATCCTTTGAGTATGAGATAGTGTCCCTCTTCATCTCTCACTATAGTCTTTGGGGTAAATTTTAATTTATCTGATATAAGGATGGCAACCCCTGCTTTCTTTTGAGGACCATTTGAATGGTAAATGGTTCTCCAACCTTTTATTTTCAGGTTGTAGGTGTCCTTCTGTCTAAAATGAGTCTCTTGTAGACAGCAAATAGATGGGTCCTGCTTTTTTATCCAGTCTGAAACCCTGCGCCTTTTGATGGGGTCATTAAGCCCGTTCAGAGTTACTATTGATAGATATGAGTTTAGTGTCATCATATCTATTCAGTCCTTGTTTTTGTGGATTGTTCCACTGAACTTCTTCTTAAAGGGGAATTTTAAGAGTCCCCCTTAAAATTTCTTGCAGAGCTGGTTTGGAGGTTACATATTCTTTCAGTTCCTGCCTGTCTTGGAAGCTCTTTATCTCTCCTTCCATTTTGAATGAAAGCCTTGCTGGATATAGTATTCTTGGTTGCATGTTCTTTTCATTTAGGACCCTGAATATATCCTGCCAGCCCTTTCTGGCCTGCCAGGTCTCTGTGGAGAGGTCTGCTGTTACCCTAATATTCCTCCCCATAAAAGTCAGGGACTTTTTTTCTCTTGCTGCATTAAGGATCTTCTCCTTATCTTTGGAATTTGCAAGCTTCACTATTAAATGTCGAGGTGTTGAATGGTTTTTGTTGATTTTAGGGGGGGATCTCTCTATTTCCTGGATCTGAATGCCTGTTTCCCTTCCCAGATTAGGAAAGTTTTCAGCTAGGATTTGTTCAAATACATATTCTGGCCCTCTGTCCCTTCCGGCGCCCTCAGGAACCCCAATTAAACGTAGGTTTTTCTTCCTCAGGCTGTCATTTATTTCCCTTAATCTATCCTCATGATCTTTTAATTGCTTGTCTCTTTTTTCCTCAGTTTCCCTCTTTGCCATCAACTTGTCTTCTATGTCACTCACTCGTTCTTCCACCTCGTTAACCCTCGTCGTTAGGACTTCTAGCTTGGATTGCATCTCATTTAATTGATTTTTAATTTCTGCCTGATTGGATATAAATTCTGCAGTCATGAAGTCTCTTGAGTCCTTTATGGTTTTTTCTAGAGCCACCAGTAGCTGTAAAATAGTGCTTCTGAATTGCTTTCTGACATTGAATTGTAATCCATATTTTGTAACTCTGTGGGAGAGAGGGCTGTTTCTGATTCTTTTTTTTTGAGGTGAGGTTTTCCTTCTAGTCATTTTGCTCAGTGCAGAGTGGCCAAAAACAAGTTGTATTGGGAAAAGGAGAAAAAGAGAGAAGGAAAGAAAAGAGAAAAAGAAAAAAGAGAAGAAAAAAAAAGGGGGAAAAGAGAAGAAAAAGAAAAAGAAAGGAGAAAAAAGAAAAAAAAGGGTGGGGTGGGGGAAGCAATCAGAAATCAAGAAGAAAGAAAAAAAAGCACAAAACAAAACAAAGAAAAACCAAACAAACAACAAAAAATAAAAACAAAAACAAACAAACAAACAAAAAAAACACGGGGGAGTATCTTCCAATTCTGTGTACTTTAAGTCCCTTGACTTCCCTTGGAACTGGTCCGTCTCCTTGGTCTTCTGGGGGAGGGGCCTGCTGTGCTGATTCTCAGGTGTTAGCACTTGGGGGAGCTGCTCTGCCCCTGTCTGGTGCAGGGCTCAGTGGGGGTTGTTCACCCCGTGAGGCCCCGGGAGGAAGCCACAGTGGCGGGGGCAGCTCTGGGACCCTGGGGTCAGCTCCCGCAGTAGCTCCGGGTCTCTCCGGCTGCAGGGCCTGGGGGCTCCCGGGCGGGGCCGCTGATCTGCTCAGTTCCAGGCAGGAGCGTCCTTGCTGTCCTGGACCCTCCCAGCCTCTGCCTGTCCCTGGGGGAGGCCGGATCCTGGGCTGTGTCCCGGCGCCCTGTGCTCTGGCGCCTGCGCTGTTGGATTCGCGCTCCCGCTCCGCAGCCCCCTCCGCGGAGCCGCCGCCCGAGCCCCTCCGAGCTGTTCCCGGAGCCGCGCCGCCCCCTCCGCGCGGAGCTTCTTCCTCCACCCGAGCCGCCGCCGCCGCCGCGCTGCTCCCGGAGCCCCGCAGCCCCCTCCGCGGAGCCGCCGCCCGAGCCCCTCCGAGCTGCTCCGGGTCCCGCCGAGCGCTGCAGCCCTTAGGGAGCTCGGTGCACTCTCGGGGGCGCAGTTCCTCTGTTACTGTCCCAGGGAGCCCAAGGGCATCCCCGCCTTTCTGGGGATCCTGCTCCAATTCCCCGGGAGGCCTTTCCCCCGGGAAGGTTGGTGCAGCTCCTGCTCCTCCGGGACGGGGCTCTCCTGTCCTGGGGACACTCGCCCCGGCCTCAGCCCGGCTCCTCGCGGGGCCCCTCCCCCTTGGAGGCCTTTTGTTCCTTTATTTCTTTTTTCCCCGTCTTCCTACCTTGATAGAAGCGCGAACTCTTCTCACTGTAGCGTTCCAGCTGGTCTCTCTTTAAATCTCAGGCCGAATTCGTAGATTTTCAGGATGATTGGATGGTTTTCTAGGTAATTTGTTGAGGACAGGTGATTTGGAGACCCTACTCCTCCGCCATCTTGCCCCTCCCCCAGACAATATCTTCAACAAATGGTATTGGGAAAACTGGACAGCAACATGCAAACAAATGAAACTGGACCACTTTCTTACACCAAAATGGATTAAAGACCTAAATGTGAAACAGGAAACAAGTAAAATTCTTGAAGAGGACACAGGCAGTAACCTCTTTGCCATCAACCATAGCGACTTTTTACTAGATATGTCTCTGGAGGCAAGGGAAAGGAAGGCAAAAATAAACTATTGGGATTTCATCAAAATAAAAATCTGCACAGCCAAGAAAACAATCAACAAAACTAAAAGGCAACCTACGGAATGGGAGAAGATATGTGCAAATGACATATCAGATAAAGGGTTAATATCCAAAATATATAAAGGACTTATACAACTCAACACACAAAAAACAATCCAGTTAAAACATGGGCAGAAGACACAAAAAAGACATTTTTCCAAAGAAGACCCACAGATGGCCGACACATGAAAAGATGCTCAACATCACTCATCATCGAGGAAACACAAAACTACAATGAAATGCCACCTCACACAAGTCAGAATAGCTAAAATCAACAACACACGAAACAACAGGTGTTAGCAAGGATGTGGACAAAGGGGAACCCTCTTATAATGTTGATGGGAATGCAAACTGGTGCAGGCAATCTAGAAGATAGTATGGAGTTTTCTCAAAAAGTTAAAAATAGAAGTACCCCATGAGCCAGCAATTGCACTACTATGTATTCACCCAAAGGTTACAAAAATACTGATTTGAAGGGATACATGCACCCCGATGTTTATAGCAGCATTATCAACAACAGCCAAATAGTTGAAAGAGCCCAAATGTCCATTGACTGATGAGTGGATATAGAAGATGTGGAATGTATATATAATGGATTATGACACAGCCATAAAAACATGAATCCTTGTCATTTGCAATGACATGGATGGAGCTAGAGAGTATTATGCTAAGTAAAATAAGTCAGAGAAAGACAAATACCATGTGATTTCACTCAAATGTGGAATTAAAGAAACAAAACAAACATAAGGGAAGAGGAAAGAGGAAAACCAAGAAACAGACTCTCAACTATAGAGAACTAATGGTTATCAGAGGGGGAGATGGGTGGGGGGGATGGGTAAAATAGGTGATGGGGATTAAGGAGGACTCCTGTGATGAGCACCGGGTGTTGCATGGAAGTGTTGAATCACTAAATTCTACACCTGAAACTAACATGACACTGTATGTTAACTAACTGGAATTTAAACAAAAAACCTGGAAAATTCCAGACAAAAACAATTTGGGTCCATTACTCCGGAGCCGGCTCTTCTTTTGACATCACCTGCACCATCACCTGCAGTGCTACCACTCCCAGTGGGGAGAGAATCAAGCAGTCAATTGGAGTTGCACTCCTGAGAAGCTATACCTCAAAACCTGTTTCCCATCTGTCTCAACATTACCTGTATTTTTTTCTGAGTCCAGAGACTCCTCCTTAGAAGGTTATAATTGACCTACATCTGGCATTCTTGCTCACAACAACAAAAGCAAAAGAGAAAAAAAAAAAGCACTAGACCTGCCAAATGAGACACATCCAGTCAACTGGCCACAGTGACTGCTTCTGTAGCATGTGACAGAGGCTTTCAAACTTTTTTGAGCCCAATTTAACTGAGTAAGAAACATATTTGACATCACAACTCAGTATGTGCACTCACACAGACATCTGAAAGCACTGTTTCACAAAGCAGTATTTACTGTGTGCAGTTCCCTCTATTGTTTAAAAAAATGCATTCTTTTTTTTTTTCATTTAAAGAAATGCTGGTCTTGTCCCACTAAATTAATTGCATAGCTCACCAATGAGTTACAACCTGCACTTTGGAAAGAAGTGCCCTTAAGGATGGAGATGTAATGGTTCCTAATTCCAGAGGCCTTTAATTTTTTTAAGATTATTTATTCATGAGACAGAGGGGAGGGAGGGAGAGGGAGAGAGAGAGAGAGAGAGAGGCAGAGACACAGGCAGAGGGAGAAGCAAGGCTCCATGTAGGAAGCCCGATGTGGGGCTCTATCCTGGGACTCCAGGATCACGCCCTGAGCCAAAGGCAGATGCTCAGCCACTGAGCCACCCAGGCGTCCCCAGAGGCCTTTAGAGTGGCCACCAGTAGCTCTGTGTGGGGTGTTGTGGCTCCCTCTGTGCTCACTACCAACACTTGAGCCCTAACCCAGGACAATGCTTCAGCAACCTTATCTTTTTCCTCATAAGCCTCCCTGACCTCAGAGCTCTGGCCTCCTAAATCAGCTGCCTTAGCAGTGAGAGGGCCAGAGGCCCTCCAGGCTGCTCATGGAGACTGAGTTGCCCTAGCAACACTTGGCTGTAATTGACTCCCGCTGTCACCTGCTCCAGCCTAGCCTGCTTCTCCACACCGTGGGCTGCGGCCCCCTTTCTCCTGCCTTTCATAACAATTTCTCCATCCTCGTTACATAGACAGATGTCTTCTCATCCCTCCCCCTCCTGATGGACGGTCAGATTCTTGACACACACCTCCCTGGCACTCTCCACATTGCCAAATACTCACTCTGACATGATTAAACACTACCAGAGATGGGTGATTTGCATTTTTTTCAGATCACAAACAGTCGCTAATGCTGGTCCATTTAAGTCGGAGATCACAAACCGGAATGTAGGCAGGAGCTAGGCTTTGTAAAAGCCTAGGTGGGGACTGTGCCCTTTCCTGAAAGAAGCGGTGGCTACTCTGTCCAGCTGATCTTGCCCTACTGAAATGCACATTCACATGGCCGGAATCTTCCAAGTAATCTAGAGAAGCCATAAAGTCTGGGGTTTTGTACAGACTCTACCAACTTATATGCTGACAAGTAATTTTAAAAATATCTTTTTAAATTCTTAGGAGTCAGATCAAGCACATCTGTGGACTGGATCTGATCAGCAGGCTACCATTTTGCAAGTTCTGTTTTAAGCTCTTTTTTATCCTCTGTCTTGCATTTGGACTTGATGTCTTCTGCCATTTGGGGCAAAAACAAAAACAACAACAACAACAACAACAACAAACAAAAAACCCACACCAATAACTAGGCTTAAATTAGCTCTAAAGTTCTCTCCCTTCCATATGGCCACAGTAATCAGTCAAGACTCTTAAGAGATATTCATGGAGTGAAACTAGTATGTTCCAGTGTTTCTCCTGGGCACTGGAACACCAATTTCTACATATTATCGCATTCTGATTTGTTATAGTCATGGTGTGAATATGTAAGGCTGGCCACTGGAGAAAGCACTGGCCTTTGTGGCAAAGGAGCCCTTCTCTTGGTCCCTCCCCTTTGACCATATTTATTAGTTATGTGATGTTTCCCTTTCTAGTATTCCCATCCGCATGTGAACTAGAAATTTCTGCTCTTTCAGAAGTGATGGGGAGAGAGCTTTCCCATCTCCACTGTGTGCCACCCCACCTCTTTCACTACCACTTTCTCCCCAAGGTGACTGGTGAGATTACAAAATCTGAGGGCTTATTGCTCAGCATCTGCTGAGCTCTCTGCCCTGAATTTTTCAGAGCTCCACTGCCTATAGCATGCTGTATCCTAACGCCATTTAGCAGGAGTAAGGTTCTGCTGTACAGACCTATCTATCCCTCAGGAAGGTGGAAAAATCTAGATTTGGGATGAAAAAGTTGAAAACCAGATTCAGGCTGCAGGCCACAGATCCATTCTTCAAATCAGTCTTGTCAACAATAAATCTCAATATTCAGATCGCTCTTTGACTCCTGTTTCTATTTCTTAATTAGTTTGGAATTCAAGGGAGAGAGTGATGTGATTCTAGAACCTTCAGAGAGACCCCATGATGTATGGGTAGAGAAACCTTGAGAAACGAATACAAGACTGACATTTGAAATCTAGAATTACATTTGAGGGAGGGAGTTCTCTTTGTGGGAGTGTGGTGGCCAGTATGCCTGTGTTGCAACTGGCTTGCTTGCTTTTCTTTCTTTCTTTTTTTCTTTCTTTCTTTCTTTCTTTCTTTCTTTCTTTCTTTCTTTCTTTCTTTCTTTCCATAAGGGCAAGCCCTGGAAAGCACTGGCTCTGTGCATCATAGGCTTTGGGAGTTTGCAACAGTTTACATTATGATTAGTGTCTGCAGGCATGTGACTGCTTTTAATAGCAGCTTTAGAAAGCACAGGCCTCAGACGTTTTTGACCTTACAACTGTGGCTGGTGTCTAGAAGCAGGTGGAACCAAGTGGACCCCAGTAAGAACAGACTGTGTAGGCTCTTGTGGCTGAGATAAGGATTAGAGTATCAGGAAAAGAGTATTTTGGTCTTGATTAGGTTTGCCTCAAAACAGCTTTTTATTGAAGTAGAGTTGACACGCAACATTACATTAGTTTCCTTTTCAATAGGTTTGATAGTGGGACTATTTCCTTTCAATAGTTTCCTTTTCAAAGCTTTAATAATCAAGCTTTTCAGCATCAGAGGGCTGAAAATTTTTTGCTCCCTTTTCCCTATTTCTCAGTAGGACTAAGGGCTGGGGCTTTTAACTGCAAAAGTAGCTAAATTCCATGTGAACCACAAAGTACTAAAAGAGTGAGATTATAGGGTGCCTGGAAGGTCTGCCTTTGGCTCTGATCATGATCCTGGGGCCCTGGGATCCAGCCCCACATAGCTTTGGGCTCCCTGCTCAGTGGGGAGTCTGCTTCTCCCTCTGCTTCTCTATCCCTTTGTGCTCAATCTCTCTCTCTCTCTGTTTCTCTCTCTCTAACAAATAAATGTTTTAAGAAAAAAGAGTGAGATTATATATTTTGCATTTAGTAGGTGGTATTCCATCAGTACTGTCCCTCTATCTTGATTTGAATTGCATCTTGTTACAGAGGCAAGGAAAAAAACTCTGGTGGAGCTGCCTTCTTGAATTTTTGTGGCACCTCCCCAGCCTCTTAGACTCATCCCCCGCCCCCCCCCCACACACAGATACCACCACCACCTCTGCATGGTGTCAGACTAGCACTGGACTTAATAATTACATGAACCATGATTATGACTTTGGATTTTAAAGACCCGAACTCTGGGTTTAACCTAGGAAGGCAGGTGTTTTTTTTTTTAAAGATTTTATTTATTAATTCATGAGAGAGAGAGAGAGAGAGAGAGAAGTAGGCTCCATGCAGGGAGCCCGACTGGGACTCAATCCCTTGTCTCCAGGATCACGCCCTGGGCTGAAGGTGGCACTATACCGCTGAGCCACCCGGGCTGCCCAGGCAGGTGGTTTTTATCAAGGTACAGATAGAGAAATGGGAGTCCTCACCATATATAAGATATAGCATTTTCTTGTTTTGAGGCAAAGAAACAAGTCTTTAAATTATCAATGTACCAAAGACTACACACACACACACAAAAAAAAAACCTTTAAAGACCACTTTCTCTAGGAATAGGGTTTGCTCACAAAATCAAGGAGGTATTGGATTTCTTTCAAAATAATGTTTTATACTAATTCACGTGTGAGTTTTATGACATGATGCCTGAGGTTTGCTTTGCAATATTCCAGAAAAAAGTAAGAATAGATGAATTAAAATTGGCAAAGTGTTGATAATCTTGAAGCTGAGTGATTCGTTATACTATTCATGGAGTTCATTATAGTAGATCTCTAATTTTGTGTATGTTTGAAATTTCCCATAATATAGCATTAGAAAAATAAAAACAAGCTTTGCTCAGTCAGAACAAGAGCAATAGGAGAGTCAATGAAAAATATCCAAGACGTTATGCCATTTAAACTGGAGAAAGAGAGAGTCTGTCTTAGGAAAATTGAGTAACAAGCTAAATAGAGATGAAAGGGGAAAAGAGCATATACTCAGATCTAAAAGTTCTTAAAGATGAAACTAGAAAACAGAGAGAGATATTTTAATTGTTACTAGGTCAGAGAGGTTTTCTGAGTCCTAAAGAGACAAAAGAGAGATAGGCAGAGAAGAGAAAAACACATCGGAATTACTCTACCAGCGAGAGTCCAGATCTACAATGTTATTGGCAAGTATTCGCATAAAAAGGTGTTCTCTGAAAGCTGACCTTAGAGACCTCAGTTTAGTAGGCACAATGCCCCCTTCCCTAAGATATTTACACTAATCCCTAGAAACTGTGAATATGATATATTACATGATAAAGGGGACTTTGCCGATATAATTAAGGGTACAGACTTTAAGATAGGGAATTTATCCTGGATTTTCCAGGTAGACCCAATCTTGATAGCATGAGCACTTAAAATCAGAGCAGAGCCCTTAGTGTGAGGGCCTTTCCCTTCTTTATCCCACTGGCTAAAATGAGAGCCATTTTGTACCATCTAGACAGAAGCACCATTTTGGTTGATAAGGAGGAGACTGAGTCTCTGAATAACTTTATAGAACAGCTACCACACTAGTCCTAGGCTGCCTTCTTCTGGTCTGTTACATCCGAAGGAAATACATTTCGGTTTTATTTAAGCCTCTGTCAATTTGGGTATCTATCACAAGAGGCTGAACCTATATCCTAACTAATACAGCCACATACACTTTAGAGAAGGAAGGGGTAACCAATCTAAGTAGATTAAAATATGAAAAATTTAGCTGAGCTTTGGGATCAAGATGGTGACTTGGGCATTTGCTAAAACATGCCCTCAGCCCTGTTTCAAATACCTAGAAACCTAGTGTAAAATGTTCCCAGTTTTTTATTGTGAAAAATCTTAAACATGTAGAAAAGTTCAAATTAGTACAATGAATGGCATTATGCCCACCACTCAAGTTTCAATTGTTAACGTTTTGCCATATTTGCTTTATCTACCATCATCTATCTAATTTTTTGAACCATTGAAAAGTGAGTTGACTTACATCATTCTTAAGAACTTCAGTGCGCATCTTGAAAGAAAATTCTGCTACATAATTCCAAAACCTTTATCACATGTAAGAAAATTAAAAATAATTTCACAATAATATTTTGATATCATCAAGTAATATTGAGGCCATATTAAGATTTCCCTAGTTGTCCCTAGAGTGTCTTTTCATAGCCTTTTCTTCATTTGTAACTGAAATACTTTATTTCTTTATTTTTAAAAAAGATTTTATTTATTCATTCATGAGACACACACACACACACACACACACACACACACACACACACACACACAGGCAGAGACACAGGTAGAGAGAGAAGCAGGCTCCATGCAGGGAGCCCGACATGGTACTCAATCCTAGGATTCCAGGATCAGGCCCTGGGCCGAAGGCAGGCGCCAAACTGCTGAGCCACCCAGGCGTCCCTATACTTTATTTCTTTAAAAAAATAACTCCTACTTACACAAAAGCATAATTGAATGGCTATTCACTTACATTGTCATTTCTCATTCAAACTCTACCAAAATTACAATTAAGGAATATAAAAGAAGTAAACCAGAAAGACAGTAGGAGTAGACAAGAGATTAACAAAAATTTTAAAGATGGAAAGCAGCTGAAAAATTGTAACTGACTAAGCAATGGTGAGAAAGTTGAAATCTAAGTGACTATATAAATAAAGACAAAATGAGACAAACCCATATATACTGGGGGACTGGTTCTAAAATTTACCACTTCATGTACTGTAGGAAGAAAACAAAATAAATATATTATCATTTCACTATAACATCTGTTTAAATCTCTTCATGTAAGAAAGAGATTGTATTGGCTTTACAACTTAAAACACTTCAGATTTATTATTTGAGTCATTTGTCTTCCATATTTATGCAAGAATTGGGCATAGAGGGTTATTTCTAGTACAATTTATGTGTGTATTATTTAACACATCATACCTTATGACTTTACACAGACCCAAGTGGATCCACTTATTTTTCATTATCATTTCCTTTTGGATGCTCAAACTGTCACTATATCAGCTCTCTGTAGATGATGACCTGTTGTTTTTAATGATATCCTGCTACCTCTCCATGAGTCCTTGATTTACGACAATAGCAAGAGATCATGGGATCATCCTGAATTCTCCTGTACTGAATAAGGAATCAAGGAGTTTTGAATCCTTTTAGTGGAAGGCAGTTTTCAACATCATATCTGAATTATTGTTGGAGCAGAGTATACTGTTTCTCATTACTATTGAATTCATGGATAATTCGTGGAAGCTAATTAAAACAGAGAAACAAATAAACAAAAAACATAGAGAAACAGTCATCTCAGAAATAACACAAGAAGATAAGAAGGCACGTGTTTAAGCAGATTGTTCCCATCCCATCCCAACCCATTATCACCTGGTTTTATGAGATCTTATTAATATATTTAACCTATTTTCTCTAACACTGCTATACTATTTCTAAATTCTGCCATAAAAACAGTGAAATAAAGTTATATTTCCCCTTAAATTTAGCAGCCTCCATAACTTTGAACTTTCTAACTATTTTATCAAGCACTCAGAAAATGGTTCTGAAATATTCAGGGCCTCATGATCCCAAGTGTCAGTATCATTTGGTGACTTACTGATTGTAGGAGAAAAAGAAAGAAAGCCTCTCTCCAAATGAACACTAAATAATACACAAGCATAAAGAGATACAGCATCTTAGAAAAATCTCTTTACTATTGGTTGGCAAGGTAATGAAGTAGCACAGAGACATAAATGGCTGTTGGGATTTATTTTAAACTGTCCTTTTGGGGCACCTGGGTGGCTCAAGCCTTCAGCTTGAGTCATGATCCCAGGGTCCTGGGATTGAACCCCACATTGTGGGGCAGAGGGGGGTTGTCCCTGCTCGGCAGGGGGCCTGTTCCTCTCTCTCCCCACTGCTTGTACTCTCTCGCTATGTCTCTCTCTCTCTCAAATGAATGAATAAAATATTTTTTAAAAATGTCCTTTAGCTTCCTATTGGGGAATATTTTTATCCTCCATCAAAAAATATCTTACTATAATTTTCATAGCTTTTTTAAAAACCAGGATCCAGTCAAGTTTCAGGCATTGCATTTTATGTCTCTTCAGTTTGTTTGAATTTGAAACAGTAGTCCCAAATTTTCATAAACTATTTTTTAAAGTTAAAAAAATGGACAGAGTGCCTGGGTGGCTCAGTTGGCTAAGCCTCAGACTCTTGATTTTAGCTTAGGTCATGGTCTCAGGGTCACGAGATGGAGCCCCATGTAGGGCTCTCCACTCCGCAGAGATTCTGCTTGAGATTCTTTTCCACTCCTTCTATGCCCCCCCCCAAATACATAAATAAAGCTTTAAAAAAGTTAAAAAAATGGATGACTGAGGTTGAAAATTAACAAAAAAGAAGCTCTCCCAGGGTCAGAAACAGAGATAGTCCAGTCTAAACACATGAGTCTTTAAGAGTGGAAGAAGAGTGGGTCAGAAAGATTCAATGTGAGAAGGACTTGATCCCTCGTTGCTGACTTTAAGGGTGGAGGAGGGGCCACAAACCAAGGAATGCCGTCAGCTTCAGTTTGCAGTAGGCAAGAAAATGGGGACCTTTGTTCAACCACTGCAAAAAACCAAATCCTGCCAACAGCACAGATGAGCTCCTCTGTAGCCTCCAAACAGGGACAGACCTGGTGACACTTGATTATCAGCCAGTGAGACCCATGTGGAACATCTGACCTCCAGAACTGTGTGTTTTAAGCCACTAAGTTTGTGATAATTTGTTTCCATGGCAATAGAAAAATCCTGCAGCAAGATTATGAACTATGCTCAGAGCCATGCTTACTACATGTAACTGCTCACAGTGTAGAGGCTGGGTTACCACACAAAGCCCATCCTTAGGGGATGCAGGATGCCAAGAGCATGGGATTCAAAATGGGGAATTCAGTGGTTTCAAATAGAGTGGAGGTTGACGAAAGCAGCCACAAAAATGATCTAAGGACTGGAGTGCCATCACAAAACATCTTTTAACTTTTCAAGAAGACAAGATTGTCTCAAATGCCACTCTTTGGGAGAGGTAACAGCAAATGTGCATGGAACTCCACCTGTCCCCATACAGTAAACTGAGGGCCATCATCAATCTCTTGATAAATCCCAGTAGAGTTTTTAAAAAAAGATTTTATTATTTATTTGAGAGAGAGAGAGCACGGGCGAGTGCACAAGCAGGGGGAGCAGCAGAGGGAGAGAGAGAAGCAGAGTCCCAGCTGAGCAGGGAGCCTGACACAGGGCTCCGTCCCAGGACCCCAGGATCACAACAGGAGTGGATGGTAAACACTTAATTGACTGAGCCACCCAGGCGCCTCTCCCAGTAGAGTTTAAAGTGAGAGGCTGTGGACCCTAGCTAGACAACTAGCACAATTTAAGTTGCCTCCTGTTGAGACTGTAAGGAAGATGATTGCCTCTTTCTCTCATGTTTTTTTACGGTTATCCTTCTTTCCTCCAGATAATGCTGTCACTGTGCTTTCTGACCCAGCGGTGTGGGTTGGGACTGTATTATGTACTACTTTCCACCAACACAATTTTGCTTGGGACAACTGCTTCAGTGGCTGAACATTGCCTGTGACTAAGAATTTTTTAAAATATTATTTTATTAATACAAAACCAGTACAGTGGCATTGTAGAAAACGAGACTATCTAGGCAAGCAGAAATATAATAAATAAATAACTAAAATTTCCACTACCCAGAAATCACTGTAAGACTCCAGTGCAGTCCTTTCAGGATCTCTCCTTATTCTCTCTCTCTCTCTCTCTCTTTCTCTCTCTCTCTGTCTATATATGCTTTTATTTTATCACCAGAGATCTTACTACATATTCTACATTCTATTAGCCTGTTTTTTTTCAGTCATCCATTTCTGTCTCGCGATTTTAGTAATATTTCAACTGACTTAACACCCAGATCATATTTATATTTCCTCAAATGACCTAAAAATATTCCTTGTGATTGCTTCATCCAAAGTGGTATCAATCCAGACCATGCATTACATCTTGTTCTTATGTCCCTTGTTTAATCTATCACAGACCATTTTTTATAATACTGATTTGCTGAGTATACCAGGCCAATGGTTCTGCAGAATATTCCACTTACTGGGTTTGTTTGGTTGCTTCTTTGCATTATTTTCTTCTAAAGTTTGTACACATGACATTGGTGCTGGGAAAATCTTGGGTGTTTAGTTAACTTTTTAAAACTCTTAGTGGGACATCTGAGAATCTTGAAGTTGGGTTAATTCTTTTTTTGGGGGGGGGGATCCTGAGTGAACTTCACCTATTCCAGTGGAGGACAGCCCAGGTTGTAGTTGTTAAAGGAAAACCTGCTCTCTTCATACCTCAGAGTGAGACCCGTCTAGCCATGAGTGAGCAGAAATAGTAATTGAAAAGGAAATAATTTTGAACTTAAATTTCTTTGGAATTTTAAAATTTATTTTCCTCCCAAGAATTTCAGAAGTGGAGAAATTTCACACTATTAAGATTTTGGACATGTATACGTTATTTGGGACACTTTAATACTATCATTTGGGCTGGACATGTAATTTCTGATGAACCATTTTAGACAATGTGACCAGGCATGATTTGGTATGGGAAACACAAGAGGGACAGGTGTCACAGCTTCGGGCACAGCAGGGAATTTGAAGTTCATTAGATTAATGTCCTATTCTTATCCTCTTCAGAGCCTTCTGGAGACAAAGCAGAAATGCCCAACATTGGTCCTAAGAGAAACAGTGGCTGTTATTGGGAGAATGGTCTTGTGAAGATAGAAATTGGATGGCCCTGTTGAACTGTAGTCCACTACTCTTGATGCAGTCAGCCACACTCCCAAAGGACCTTGAGTTTGTCTATAAAACCCATCAGGTTAAGATAAAAAGGCTGAGGACTATTAGAGGAACCATGATCTCTTTTGTTAGAGGCTGAATTGTGTCCTCCAGCCCCATTTCATATAAAGCCCTAACCTCCAGTACCTCAGAATATGACTATATTTGGAGAATGAGCCTTTTTAAAAAGAAATTAAATTAAAATGAGGCCATTGGGATCGACTCTAATCCATTCTGACTCATGTCCTTGTAAGTAGAGGAGATTAGGACACAAACACATACCAGGAGTACATGACACAGAAGGATTACCTGGTGAGGAGGCAGCAAGAGAGTGTCCACATGAAAGCCAAGAAGAGAGCTCAGGGGAAACCAACCCTGATGACACCTTGATCTTGGACTTCTAGCCTCTAGAACTGGGAGAAAATAAATTTCTGCTGCGTAAGCCACCCAGTCTGAGGTATTTTGTTATGGTGGCCTGAGCAGACTAATATAATGCCTTTTCCTGTGTTTGTGTTAGCTCATAAAATAGAAAGTTGCCCCTTTGCAAAAGTATAGACATACCCTGAGGTGTTCTTTAAAAATAGCACTGATATTAAGTCCCACATCCCAGAGATTCTTATCTAATTGGTCTGAGTGGTGATCTGGGCACCAAGTGATTCTAAACTACAGCTGAGGTTGAGAACTACTAGGATAGGAGGTCAACTAAGAGTTGTGTGGCACAGCACCCGAAGATGATTGAGACCAGGGCTTCACCAACAAAGTAGGGGAATGGTGGGAATCCAGCCACCCCACAAAACTTTTAGGAAAAGTTGGTCCTATACTGGGAGTTTGGGCCCTATGGGCTGTTCAGTGCAAATTGCTTTCTTAGTGTTAGGTGATCCAACTAAACCTTTCATTATGCACATAGGTGTTAGTTTTTAGGGTCTAGGAAAAAATAGTGCTATATCAAGACAAAAGGGGAACAGATTCTTTCAGCTTCCAGCAGAAGCCTGAAAGAAAGCCACACCTAGTACCCTCCTCACAAATTTGAATTCCTGGCCCTAAAATGTGTAGTTACTCACAAGTTTTAGAATTTTCTTTTTCTTTTTTTTTTTTTTTTTGATATTTAATTGATCTTTTTTTTTTAATTAATTTTTATTGGTGTTCAATTTACCAACATACAGAAAAACACCCAGTGCTCATCCCGTCAAGTGTCCACCTCAGTGCCCGTCACCCATTCCCCTCCAACACCCGCCCTCCTCCCCCCTTCCACCACCCCTAGTTCGTTTCCCCGAGTTAGGAGTCTTTATGTTCTGTCTCCCTTCCTGATATTTCCCAACATTTCTTCTCCCTTCCTTTATATTCCCTTTCACTATTATTTATATTCCCCAAATGAATGAGAATTTTCTGTTTGAGGTGGCTATGTAAGTGTGAACTGACAGTCACATAGTACTTTCAGAGGAGTTGGAGACACTGTCCTCCACTATGGTCATGTGCCTGTATGCTATGCTACTGCATAGCCACAATTTATACATGGAATGTTCTAGCACTCTTATTCTTTGAAGAAAAAAAATACATTTATTTTTAACTTACATACAATAAAATTTATTCTTTTTTTTTTTAATTTTTTTTTATTTATTTATGATAGTCACAGAGAGAGAGAGAGAGAGGCAGAGACACAGGCGGAGGGAGAAGCAGGCTCCATGCACCGGGAGCCCGACGTGGGATTCGATCCCGGGTCTCCAGGATCGCGCTCTGGGCCAAAGGCAGGCGCCAAACCGCTGCGCCACCCAGGGATCCCCCAATAAAATTTATTCTTATTAGTGTATAGTTCTATGATTTTGGACATACCCCAGAATCATAATCACCACAATCAAGATACAGAACAGTTCCATCATTTCCCCCAAATTCCATTACCAGTTCATATGTTTTTGACATACAGAAACCCTCAAGCTCCAGGTGCTCAGTGTCTCTATGGGCAGTTTTGGCACCACACCCAGTACAACCTGCTTTTGACCCTCTTGAAGTGGGCATAGTAGGTGGAGATAAATGGGAAAGATATTTTGGCAGTCATGACAGGGGGAATGGCCCCATTGTCTTCCCAGACATACTGACTTGGCTGAAATTCAAATTTCGAGCAAGATGTTCCAGCCTTGTTTTGGTTAGGTTTTAGGACATTGTTAGTGCCTTATCACATAGGCCTAGATTCTGCCCCAGAGCTTAGAAAGGGAACCAATCACTTACTAGATTTCAAATGTACCAAGATAAACTTTGAAAACCTTCCTGCCAGCACACACTGGAGAAGCAGGCTCAATACCAGGCAGTTATTGCATCATCTCAAAAGAAACATTCTTATAATCAATTAAACTCATTACCTTTGAATAGTTAGTTCCTGCCAAAGCACATTTTAAATCCCCACTTCAAAATAATGTTTTCACAGAGATCAGGTCTACTATATAAAAGAAGTCACGAAACTAATTATTTCAAGAAGCATTTGAAAGTCTTTTGCCAGGACAAAATCTCTTTATAAGGGGCTTTCCGGCATTGCTCAGAATGTATGTGCTCACTGATACTAAACTAGATACGGTGGGACAATAGTGGATAACTTTACTCTTTCTAATTTTAGTATTTATAACAAAATGGAAATCTATAAAGAATCCCCTTCAACTCTCCCTGGGGACAAAGAAATCCTTTGGGGACTTCTTGGAACTAGAACAAATCCCTGAAGGGGATACAGTTGTTTAACAGTCCAGATCCTTGATTGCAAGCAACAGAATTGGACTCTGGATGATTTAGGTAGAAAAATAATTCATTAAAAGGATATTGGGCATCTCCCAGAATGAGCAGGTGAGCTGGAGAAGCAGGTTTGCAGGCAGGAACAACAGTCAAACCACGCTGTAGAACTGGTCTGGTGAGGAGCCCACTGCTAGCACCTCTGAGCACTCCAGTCTGTAGCTTTCACCACTGTTTCCCTGCAGGGAGCTCTGTCTTGCTGTGAATGCTAGTGCTGCCTGAGAGAGAGAGAGAGAGAGAGACAGAGAGACAGAGAGACAGAGAGACAGAGAGACTCAGTCTCCTAGTCTCTAACTCCTAGGACAAAGTCTAGGGCAAGTGGTCTAGATTATGTACCAACACTCTAGCTGCAAGAGAGAGTAAATGTGGCTTTCTTAAGTCTGTGGAGGGAGACAGGCTCTGCTTCCTTCCAAGAATTGTAAGGTGGGGAAGTCCCTAACCAGAGGAAGTGGGTTCAAATGTACACGTAAAAAGAGTAGCAAAAGACCCAGCACAGGCTGACGGTTGGGGGCTGCCTGGTGTCACGTGGCACCAAGTTAGTCATTCCTACCTCATTTGGGGGTAAAGTAGAGGAAGGCAGAGTGGGCTGACCCTGACTTGAGAAAAGTGATCAAAAAAGAACAAGAGTTCTATTTACCTCAGGGCCTTAGTAATTTTTTTAATAATAAATTTATTTTTTATTGATGTTCAATTTGCCAACATACAGAATAACACCCAGTGCTCATCCCGTCAAGTGTCCACCTCAGTGCCCGCCACACAGTCACCCCCACCCCCCGCCCACCTCCCCTTCCACCACCCCTAGTTTGTTTCCCAGAGTTAGGGCCTTAGTAGTTTGCTTCAAGATTGGAGGGAATGAGAACTGCCTAATGGTTGGGGTTGGGGACAGTACCAGGAGTTTCAGTGCCCTATATAAGGCAGAGAAAGCAATTTGTGTTGTCCTTGGAATATAACTTCCTTGTCTAGAGACCCTGGCATGATGACTTGGGTTATCTGGAAGCAAGTAGGTGGTGGTGGTGGGTGGAGGGAGAGAATTTAGAGTACTTTTCTCAGCAAGTCATTGCCTTTGATCCCTTGATGGGATGCACCTGAACATACCTGGGGACAAAATCAAGCACCAGAGTACATTTTCTGGTTGCAGCTATTTGGTTCCAAATATAAGAAATCTATGTATAACAATTTTAGGGAGTTTCTGCTCTAAAATTCTCAGTATATGCGCTATCCCCTAGACTTACATTTGCTTTGATGTACATTTGCAAAGATGACAGTACTTTGAATGACTAGGGTACAGAAACTCAGGACTGAGCCCCACCATCCCTGGAGAGACTCACACCCAGAGGGGTTTAACTGATTTGTATTAGATGTATTTGGCTACTCAGGCCTGATGAAAAAAGGCAGTGGAACCAGTATGAGGCATTCCTGGCTACCTGGATGAGATACTATCAGGATGAATTAATGCCATAGGACTTGCCACTGCTTTTTGGTATTTGGATAATATACTTGGTTGCTCATTGATCTCTGATATGGAATAGGTGAGGAAGGCAAGACTATAGAGAAATTCATTCAGTGTTAATCTACCCTTAATACCCTTAGTGGCAGTTGGTAAGCTAGGTACTACTGCCTCACATCGTGAACAAGAAGAAGAAAAAGCAAGGGAAGTGACAGGATAAGGGGCTTGAGTGCTGCTGTGAAATTGGGGGTCGCCCTATGAACCATCATTAGACAGCTACTTCCTAGGATGTGGTAAGGTAACTTGAGTCCCTCTACAGTGTACAAAGTGCAGTCAGAAAATGGGTCAAGACCAGATAAAGTGATCTACCAAACCAACTCACTGCTTATAAGGGAATATAAGCACTACCTCCACATATCCCAGTGTGGACAGGGAACAATCTCCCTACATCCAGAACAAAAGGCAGAAACAAATCTTTTGAGGGATTCAACTTTGTATGAAATTGAGGGAAACAGAACCTAAACTATCAGAGTAAGGGAGTTGGGTGGTGAATTTAAGTGGGGAGATGGAGACCACCACCTATCAAGCTGCCCACCCACCTACACCTCTGGGGAATCCTGCTCAGCACCCTTCAAATCAATCCATATGTGGGGCATCTGGAGGTAAGTGGGTAAAAAGCTGACAATGCTAGTTGTTTGCCTGAATTCATCTCTGCCCCTTCTTCCTTGCTGGCACAGTCCTGAATTGGTCATGTGCTTAGGGAAGGGGCCTTATCCTGGTCCTCTACTGAGGTGGTGGTGAAATCTTGAATAGTCAATATGAATCATTATCGGGCTCATTTTCCTTGTCAGTGATTGATTTAGATATGGACATGTGATCTAGGATCTGAGGGGGTCATGTCCTAGGATCTGAGGGGTAGTCTACTGAGGGGCTTTTGGAAATGGTTTTCCTCAGTAATAAAAGGAGATGTATAGGAGGAAACTCCTCTCTTCATAACAGGATGTTTCTGTGTCTGCATATAATGCTGGAACTGCTACAGTCACCTTGCAACCAGGAAGAAAGATCTGCTAGTTAGTAGAGGAAGACAGAAAGAGGAATGGAAGACGCTGTGCCTTTGTTGATGTTATTTGATTACTAATTCAATCAACTCTGAAACCACCACACAGGAATTTTTTAATCAGTTTTAGAAAATCACATATTCTTTTTTCTCTTGAAGAGGGCTGTGGGATGGGGACAGAATTTTTTTTTGTGGAGACACAAAGACTTTTATTGGGAGCATAGTGTAGAAGGTTGCAAGAGCTCAAACTGTGACACTAACATGCTGTGGCGAGAAGTCCTTCTTGGAGGTAGGTTGTGATCTTGATCTTGAAAAAATGAAAACCTTATTTATCCTTTAAAGTAATAGAGACCAGTCCCTGGGTGTAGTTACATAACCTGAGAAGTGCCTTAGAAGGCATTGTAAATGGATGAGGAGTATTGGCATGAGAAACACTGATTTGGACCAGGGAACCAAACCCAGAACCATGGCCAAGGCCTAAGTTTCAAGTGTATCCATCTCATGAATGGAAACATCACCTTGTGCTTTGAGATCTTGCCTCTTAGGCATCTGCGTGACAAAAGAGTTACTCTATCCCAGGACCTCACTTTCTCACTGCCCTCTTGTGACACGAATGAAAACAAGATCCTGTCTGTGCCTAAAGACCCTCTATCACAATCATCTAGCCAATGTGTGAAGACTCTTAGCTCTAGCACATGAAAGAATGCTTTAAGGTCACCCTGGACATCTATTGTATTGTGTCAGAGAGGAACTTCTATATCTACACCTTGAGACAAGGAATGGGACATGTGAGTGCATCACTAGCTAGGGACAGAGGGACACAGACACTGTTGTACACATGACAACTGAAATAATATGCCTGGGAACTGACTTCATTACAGAAACAGTGGTAACATGGCTACCAAAATTATATAGCTGGACTTTACTATAAGGCAATTATTCATTTCTTCTAGATTGCCTAATTTATTAGTGTATAGCTGTTCATAATGTTTTTAAAATCGTTTGTATTTCTTTGGTGTTGGTAGTGATCTCTCCTTTCTCGTTCATGATTTTATTAATTTGACTCTTCTCTCTCCTTTTTTTAGTAAGGCTGGCTAATGGTTTATCTATCTTATTAATTCTTTCAAAGAACCAACAGGAGTTGGTTCTGAGGCAATTATTCAAATCTAGAATTATAATTGTTGCATTTAGATTATCATCAAAAGAAAAAATTTTAATGTTTTATTTAAATTCAATTTAGTTGACATACAGTGTATTATTAGTTTCATGGGTAGAATTTGGTGATTCATCATCAGTGGCATATAACACCCAGTTCTCCTTATATCTCCTTATATCAAGTGCCCTCCTTAAAGCTCATCTCCCAATTACCCCTTCCCCCACCCTCCACCCCTCCAGCAACTCTGTTTGTTCTCTATAGTTAAGAGCCTCAAATGCTTTGCCTTCATCTCTGTTTTTTCCATCTGTTGTTTCCTGTGGTGTTAATTTTAGCCATTCTGACAGGTGTGAGGTGGTATCTCATCATGGTTTTGATTTATATATCCCTGATGATGAGTGACGTTGAGCATTTTTTCATGTGTCTTTTAGCCATCTGGATATCTTATTAGCCACTTTATTTTTAGTAGTCACCAATTAGAAATAATTCAAAGGTCCATCAACAGACAAATGGATAAACTAATTGTGATGCATTCATGCAATGGAATTTGCTCAGCAATAAAAATGAATGAACTACTTATACAACTTCATCTCTGTTTTTGTCTTATTTTATTTTTCCCTTCCTTCCCTTATATTGATCTGTTTTGTTTCTTAAATTCCACATTAAAGGGCAGCCCTGGTGGCTCAGCGGTTTAGTGCTGCCTTCAGCCCAGGGTGTGATCCTGGAGACCTGGATGGAGTCCCATGTCAGGCTCCCTGCATGGAGCCTGCTTCTCCCTCTGCCTGATATATATTCTTTATCCATTTGTCTGTCGATGGACATCTGGGTTCTTTCCATAGGTTGGTTATTGTGGACATTGCTGCTATAAACACTGGGGTGCATGTACCTCTTCCAATGATTATGTTTGTGTCCTTTGGATAAATACCTGGTAGTGTAATTCCTGGGTCATAGGGTAGTTCAATTTCTAACTTTTTGAGAAATCTCCATACTGTTTTCCAGAGTTACTGCACCAGTTTGTATTCCCACCAACAGTGTAAGAAGATTCCTCTTTCTCCACATCCTTGCCAACATCTGTTGTTTCCTGAGCTGTTTACAAAAAAAAAAAAAACATTTTTAAAAAGTTTTATTGATATCTCTAATTGGTATTTAATAAACTGCACATATTTAGAGTCCACAATTCGATACATTTTGACTATATATATATATATTTGGTGCATATATATATAAGAAACAACAGATTTTGGCAAGGATGCAGAGAAAAGGGAACCCTTGTGCACTGTTGATGGGAATGCAAACTAGTGCAGCCATTCTGGAAAACAGTATGGAGGTTCCTCAAAAAGTTAAAAATAAAACTTCCTATGGTCCAGCAATTGTACTACTAGGTATTTACCCAAAGGATACAAAAATACAGATTCAAAGGGATACATTCACCCTGATATTTATAGAAGCATTATCAACAATAGCCAAACTATGGAAAGAGCCTAAGTGTCCATCAACTTATGAAGGGATAAAGAAGATGTGGTGTATGTGTATACACACACACGTATACATGTATATATATATACACATACATATACACACATTTATACATATATATATGCACATACATATATACATATACACACATATAGTGGAATATTACTCAGCCACCAAAAAGAATGAAATCTTGCCATTTGCAATGATGTGGATGGAACTAGAGAGTATTATGCTAAGTGAAATAAGTCAGTCATAGAAAGACAAATACTGTATGATTTCAATTCTTATGTGGAATTTAAGAAACAAAACAGATGAATATAAGGGAAGGAAAGGAAAAATAAAATAAGACAAAAACAGAGAGGAAGGCAAACCATAAAACACTTGTAACTATGGAGCATAAACTGAGGGTTGCTGAAGAGGAAGTAAGTGGGGGAAAGGGCTAAATGGGTGATAGGCATCAAGGAGGGCACTTGTTGTGATGAGCACTGGGTGTCATGTGTAAGTGATGAATCGCTAAATTCTACTCCTGAAACCAATATTACACTCAGTGTTAACTAACTGGAATTTAAATAAAAACTTGGAAAAAATGAAATGGCTATAAACATTCTTGTACAAGTTTGTGTGTGAAAATACTTTTATTTTTTCTTAGGTAAATTCCTAGGAGAGGAATGTTTGAATCAGTCGTATGGCAGATGTATATTTACCTTTTCAAGGAACTGCCAAATTGCTTTCCAAAGTTGCTGTACCATTTTACATTATGCCAGCACTGTGTGAGAGTTCCAGTTCCTCTACATATTCTACAATTGGTTTGGATAATCCTTTTAATTTTAGCCATTCTAATAAGACAGTAGTGGTATCTCATTGTAGTTTTAATTTACACTTCCCTAAGGATTAATAATCTTGAATGTCTTTTTATTTGCTTATTGGCATCCATATATATTCTGTGGTAAAGGGTCTGATCAAATATTTTGCCATTTTTAATTTTAATTGGATTTTTTTATTTCTGAGTTTCAAGTTATATATTTTGGATTCAAATCCTTTAACAAATGTATGATTTGCAAATATTTGCTCCCATTCTGCGGCCTTGTATTCATTTTCTTAATAGTTTCCTTCGCTCACAACAGGCAGACAGTCAGTGCAAACTACTGCACTGAAGGGAATATTGACTCAGAGAAAGCAGCAGGGAATAAGCAACACACATAGGATATTCTCCTAAATGTCCAGGTTCTGGAGGACAGAGGACGCTGCAATGCAGGGTTCTCCAGGATCTCTTCTTAAAATCACTACTTTCAAGAGTAGAAGATACAGCTGACTTCTTAACACAAAGAAACAGGCACAAATAGATAAAATGAGGAGACAGAGAAATTTATCCCAATGAAAGAACACGACAAGGTCACAGCCACAGATCTAAGGGAAACAGACATAAGTAACATGTCTAAAAGAGAATTTAAAGCAATGATCATAAGGATACTTACTAGACCTGGGAAAAAAGTGGAAGATATGAGTGAGACCCTTACACAGAGATATAGAATAACATAGTAGACATAAAGGGCTTGATAAATGAAATGAGAAACACACCTGATGGAATGAATAGTCAGGATGGAAGAAGCAGAGGAAGGAATTGGTGACCTAGAAGGCAGAGTAATGGGAAATAATCAAACTAGACAAAAGAGAGAGAAAATAATTATGCAAAATGAGAATAGACTTAGGGAAGCTCCATCAAACATAATAACATTCATATTACAGAAATCCCAGAACAAGAAGAAGAAAGAGAAGCGGGAGTCACAAAATTTATTTGCAGAAATAATAGCTGAAAACTTCCCTACTCTGGAGAAGGAAAGAGATATCCAGAACAGGAGGTACAGAGAACCCCCAACAGAATCAGCAAAGGCAGACCAACACCAAGACATACTGTAATTAAATTTGCAAAATATAGTGATAAAGAAAAAAATTTAAAGCAGCAAGACAAAATCATTAACTTATAAGAGAAAAGACACAAGGCTACCTGGAGATTTTTCAACAGAAACTTTGCAAACCAGAAAGGAGTGTGGCATGATTTATTCAAAGTGCTGAATGGAAAAATCTGTAGCCAAGAATACTCTACCCAGCATGGCTATCATTCAGAATAGAAGGAGAGATAAAGATTTTCCCAGACAAAGAAAAACTAAAGTTCAGGAACACTAAACCAGCTCTGCAAGAAATATTAAAAGGGACTCTTTGAGTGGAAAGACTAAAAGTCATAGTAGAGAGGTAGGAAACACAAAAACAGTAGAAATAAATTTTTATGTAAAAAATCAGTCAAGGAAATCACAGAAAAGGGTATAAAATATAATAACATATATCTAAAATGTGGGGGGGGGGAAGAATGGGTTCAAAATTAAATGAACATCAACTTAATATAGATTGTTATATGCAGAAGAAGTTATATAAAGCCTAATGGTAACTATATATCAAAAGCCACTAATATATATACAGAGAATAAAGAGAAAGAAATCCAAGTATATCACTTAAAAAAATCAGCAAAATATGAAAGAGAGAAAGACAAGAGAGGATCAAAGAAAATCTTCAGAATCAACCACAAAACAACAAGATGGCAATAAGTACATATCTATCAATAATTACTTTGAATGTAAATAGACTAAATGCTTCAAGCAAAAGACATAGGGTGACAGAATGAATTTATTTATTTTAGAGATTTTATTTATTTATGAGAGGCAGAGAGAGAGAGAGAGGCAGAGACATAGGCAGAGGGAGAAGCAGGCTCCATGCAGGGAGCCTGATGTGGAACTCAATCCCAGGACTCCAGGATCATGCCTCAGGCCAAAGGCAGATGCTTAACTGTTGAGCCACCCAGGCATCCCAACAGAATGAGTTTAAAAGGAGCCCTCTACACTGAGGTGGACACTTGACGGGATGAGCACTGGGTGTTTTTCTGTATGTTGGTAAATTGAACACCAATAAAAATTAATTAAAAAAAAAAAGGAGCCCTCTATATGTTGCCTACAAGAGATTCATGTTAGACCTAAGAGACCTGCAGATTGAAAGTGAGTGTGGAAAAATATTTATCATGCAAATGGTTTTCAAAAGAAAGCTGAGGTAGCAATACTTATATTGGACAAAATAGACTTTATAACAAGACTGTAATAAGAGACAAAGAAGGACATTATATAATAATAAAAGGGACAATCCAACAGGAAGCTATAACAATCATAAATATTTATGCACACAACATAGTAGCACTCAAATATATTACACAGTTAAAAACAAGCATACAGGAAGGAATAGTAATACAAAGATAGTAGGGGAATTTAGCACACCACTTACATCAATGGACAGTTCATCTAAACAGAAGATCAACAAGGAAGTGATGGCTTTGAATGACACATTGGAATAGATGGATTTAACAGATATATTTAGACCAGTCAATCCTTTTTTAAAAAAAATATTTTATTCATTTATTTGAGAGACAGTGCAGAGTGAGTGAGTGAGCGAGAGAGAGAGAGAGAGAGAGCACAAGCTGGGGGGAGGGGCAGAGGGAGAAGGAGAAGGAGGCTCCTTACTGAGCAGGGAGCCTGATGCGGGGCTTGATTCCAGGACCCTGGGATCATGATGTGACCTAAAGGCAGCTGCTTAACCAACTGAACCACCCAGGTGCCCTTAGAACATTCCATCCTAAAACATCAGAATACACATTCTTTTCAAATGCAAATGAAACACTTTCTAGAATAGAATAGATCACATATTAGCCCACAAAACAAATCTCAACAACTTCAAGAAGATTGAAATCACATGATGCATATTTTCTGAACACAGTACTATAAAACTATGCCAACCACAAGAAAAAATCTGGAAAGATCAAAAACATATGGAGGCTAGATAACATACTGCTAAAGAACAAATGAGTCAACCAGTTAATCAAAGAAGAAATAAAAAGGAACATGGAAATGAATCAAAGTGAAAACACAATGGTCCAAAACCTCTGGGATGCAGCAAAAGCTGTTCTAAGAAGGAAGTTTATAGCAATATACACCTACCTTAAAAAAGCAAGAAAATTCTCAAATAAACAACCTAACCTTACACCTAAAGGAACTAGAAAAAGAACAACAAGCAAAACCTGAAACCAGCAGAGGGAGGGAAAAAATAAAGATTAGAGCAGAAATAAATTATACAGAAATTTTTAAAAAAGCAATAGAACAGATCAATGAAACCAGAAGCTGTTTTTTTTTTTTTTTTTTTTTTTTGGAAAAACAATAAAAATTCTGCTAATTTGCTGAATTTGTGTATCATTTCTAGGAATTTTCTGATGGAGTCTTCTGAGTTTTCTATATAGAGTATCATGTCATCTGCAAACTGTGAAAACTTGACTTCTTATGGATTTGGATGTGTTTTATTTCTTTGTGTTTTCTCATTGCCGAGACTAGGCCATACGGTACTATGTTAGATAACAATGGTGAGAATGGACATCCCTGTATTGTTCTTGATCATAGAGGAAAAGCTCTCAGTTTTTCTTCATTGAAGATAATATTAACTGTGGGTTTTTCATAGGTGGCCCTTATTATGTTGAGGTATATTCCCTCTAAACCTACTTTGTTGAGGGCTTTTATCATGAATGGATGTTGTACTTTGTCAACTGCTTTTTCCGCGTCTATTGATGGGATCATATGGTTCTTATCCTTTCTTTTATTACTGTGGTGTATAATGTTGATTGATTTGTGAATATTGAACCACCCCTGCAGCCAAGGAATAAATCCCACTTGATCTTTGTGGTTGATTCTTTTAATGAATTGTTGGATTTGATTTGCTAATATTTTTGAGAATTTTTTATCTATGTTCATCATGGATATTGGCCTGTGGTCCTCTTTTTTAGTGCAGTCTGTCAGTTTTGGTATCAGGGTAATGCTGGCCTCATCGAATGAATTTAGAAGTTTTCCTTCCATTTCTATTTTTTGCAACAGTGTGAGAAGAATAGGTATTAATTCCTTAAATGTTTGCTAGACCTCCCCTGTGAAGCCACCTGGCCCTGGACTTCTGTTTTTGGGAGATTTTTGATTACTGATTCAATTTCTTTGCTGGTTATTGGTCTGTTCCAGTTTTTTATTTCTCCTTGTTTCAGTTTTGGTGTTTTATATGTTTCTAAGAATTTATCCATTTCATCCAGATTGGCAAATTTGTTGGCATATAATTGCTCATAGTATTCTCTTATAATTGTTTGTATTTCTGTGGTGTTGGTTGTCGTTTCTCCTCTCATTTGTGATAAATCACAAGGCATATTTATTAAGAAAAGAAGAGAAAGGACTAAATAAAATGACAAATGAAAGGGGAGAAATGTGGGATGCCTGGGTGGCTCAGCAGTTGAGTGCCTCTCCCTTCAGCCCAGGGCGTGATCCGGGAGTCCCGGGATTAAGTTCCACACTGGGTTCCCTGCATGGAGCCTGCTTCTCCCTCTGCTTGTGTCTCTGCCTCTCTCTCTGTGTGTCTCTCATGAATAAATAAATAAAATCTTTAAAAAAGAGAGAGAGAGGAGAAATGGCAACCAATGAGAGATAATATTATGAAAAACTATATGCCAATGAATTGGACAACAAAAAATGTATAATTTTTTGGAAGCATATTAAGCACAAAAATGGAAGCAAGATGAAATAGACAATTTGAACAGACAGTAACCAGCAAAGAAATTGAGTTAATAGTCAAAAAACACCCAACAAACAAAAGTCCAGGACAAGATGTCTTCACAGGAAATTCTACCAAATTCTAAGGAAGAGTTAATAACTATTCTTAAACTATTCCAAAATATAGAAAGAAGGGAAAACTTCCAAATTCATTCTATGAGACAGTATTGTCCTGATTCCAAAACCAGACAAAGACTCCACTAAAAAAAGAGAACCACAGGCCAAAATCTCTGATGAACATAGATGAAAAAATTGTCAATAAAATACTAGCAAATCAAATCCAACAATTCATTAAAAGAATCATTCACCATGATCAAGTGGGATTTATTCCTGGTTTGCAGAGATGGTTCAATATATGCAAATCAATCAATGTAATGCGTCACATCACTAAGAGAAAGGAAAAGAACCATATGATCCTGTTAATAGATGCAGGAAAAACACTGGACAAGTACAACATCCATTCATGATAAAAAGCCCTCAACAAAGTAGGTTTAGAGAGAACATACCTCAACATAACAAAGGCCATATATGAAAAACCCACCGCTAACATCATCCTTAATGGAGAAAAACTGCCCCTAAGGTCACAAACAAGATACAGATGTCTATTCTCACCATTTTTATTCAACATAGTACTAGAAGCCCTAGCCACAGCAATCAGGCAACCAAAAGAAATAAAAGGAATCCAAATCAATAAGGAAGAAGTAGAACTTCCACCATTTGCAGATGATATGATACTATATATAGAAAACTCAAAAGACTCCACCAAAGAAACTGCTAGAACTGATACACGAATTCAGTAAAGTTACAGGATACAAAATCAAAGTACAGAAGTCTGTTGTATTTCTATATACTAATAATGAACAGAAAGACAAATTAAGAAAACAATCCCATATACAATTGCATAAAAAATAATACAATTCCTAGGAATAAACCTAACAGAGATGAAAAATCTGTATTCTGAAAACTATAAAACACTGATGAAAGAAATTGAAGATGACACAAAGAAATGGAAAGACATTCCATAATCATGGCTTGGAAGAACAAATATTGGTAAAATGCCCATACTCCCCAAAAGCATTCCACACATTTAATGCAAAAACCACCAAAATCCAAACAGCATTTTTCACAGAGTAGAACAATCTGAAAATTTGTATGGACCCACAAAAGACCTCAAATAGCCAAACAATCTTCAAAAAGAAAAGCAAAGCTGGAGACATCACAAACCTGGACCTCAGGTTATATTACAAAGTTGTGGTAATCAAAACAGTATGGTATTGGCACAAAAATAAACATATTGATCAATGGAATGGAATAGAAAACCCAGAAATAGGCCCACAACTGTAAGGTCAATTAACCTTTGACAAAGCAGGAAAGAATATTCAACGGGACAAGGACAATCTCTTCAACAAATGGTGCTGGGAAAACTGGACAAAAACACTCAAAAGAATGAAACTCGGGATGCTTGGGTGGCTCAGCAGTTGGGCGCCTGCCTTTGGCTCAGGGCGTGATCCAGGATTGAGACCCACATCGGGCTCCCTGCATGGAGCCTGCTTCTCCCTCTGCCTGTGTCTCTGCCTCTCTCTCTGTGTCTCTCAGGAATAAATAAATAAAATCTTAAAAAGAAAAGAATGAAACTCAACCACTTTCTTATGCCATACACAAAAATAAATAAAAAATGGACTAAGGACCTGAATATAAGACTTGAAACCATAAAAATCCTATAGAAGAACACACACAGTAACTTCTTTGACATTGGCTGTAGCACTTCTTTTGAGATGTCTCCTGAGGCATGGGAAACAAAAGCAAAAATAAACTATTGGGACTACATTAAAATTAAAAACTTCTAAAAAAACTTCTGCACATTGGAGGAAACAATCAACAAAACTAAAAGGCAACCTATGTAATGGGAGAAGATATTTGCACATGACATATCTGATAAAGAGTTAGTGTCAAAAATATATAAAGAATTGACACAACACCCAAAAAACAAATAATCCACTTATGACATGGGCAGAAGTCATGAACAGACATTTCTCCAAAGAAGACATACAGATGGTCAACAGACACATGAAAAGATGTTCAGTATCACTTATCATCAGGGAAATGCAAATCAAAACTGTAATGTGATATCCCATCACACCTCTCAGAGTGGTAAAATCAACAACACAAGAAGAAACAGGTGTTGAGGAGGATGTAGAAAAAAAGGAACTCTCATGCACAGTTGGTGGGAATGCAAACTGGTCCAGCCACTGTGGAAAACAATATGGAGGCTCCTCAAAGTGTTAAAAATAGAACTGTCTTGTTATCCAGCAAACACACTACTGAGTATTTACTCAAAGAATGCATGAACACTATTTCAAAGGGATACACACATCCTCATGTTTATAGCAGCATTATTTACAATAGCCAAGATACAGAAGCAGCCCAAGTGTCTAGTGATTTAGGAACGGATAAAGAAAATGTGAGATACATATATATATATATTTCCAGCCATGAACAAGAATGAAATATTGCCATTTGCAAGGACATGCATGGAACTAGAGAGTATAATACTAAATGAAATAAGAAAGCTAGAGAAAGACAAATACCATATAATTTCATTCATGTGGAATTGAAGAAATAAATAAGCAAAGGGAAGAATAAGAGAGAGAGAGAGAGAGAGAGAGAGAGAGAGAAACAGACTCTTAATTTAGAGAACATTCTGATGTTTACCAGAGGGGAGTGGGATGAGGAATGGCTTAAACACATAATGAGGAATAAGGATTGCACTTGTCATGATGAGCACAGGGTAATGTATGGAATTGTCAAGTTACTACACTGTACACCTGAGACTAATATAATACTGTATGTTAATGAATTAAAATTAAGTTTCTTTCAGTGAACACAATTATTTCGATGAAATAAAAGAATTTTTCTTTTTTATAATTTTTATATCAGATATAATTAACTACAATGTTATATTAGTTTCAGGTGTACAAAATAGTGATTCAACAATTCTGTACATTACTCATTGCTCATCATGATAAGAGTTTTTTTTTTTTTGATAAGTGTACTCTTGATCTTTATCTATTTCACCCATCCTCCCACCCACCTCCCCTCTGGCAATCATCAGTTTGCTCTCTATAGTTAAAAGGCTGTTTCTTTTGTTTGTCTCTAAAAAACAAGAATTTCTGACTTATTGTTTTTGTTAGAATGCCGAACAGAAATAACTCTAAGATAACAATAATTTAAGATAAAAATTTATTATCTCATATAGTATGAGGTGGATTGCTCCAGTGATTGTTAATTTAGCTGCTCAACAATGTCATCAAGGACCCAGAATCTTGTCATCTTTCTATTCTGCCATCCTAAGCCTCCTGAAGCTAATCTCTTGCAGTTGCATTGTGGCTTCTCAAATTTTGTACATCCAATCATGTAATATCAATGGAAGAATCTGGACATTTACTATGCATCCCTCAGCCTGAGGACACATCCAAAGCCTTTCTGGGAAGACACTCAGCAGAACTTTTCTCATATCACATGACCATAAGCTAGCATAAATCCCTTAGATCAGGGTTGGCAAACTACTGCCAGTGGGCTAAAACCAGGCTGCTGCTTGCTTTTGTACAGCCCGTGAGCTAATGATGGTTTTACATGTTAAAGAGATAAAAGATCAAAAGAAGAATGTTTTGTGACATATGAAGATCATGTGAAATTCAAATTTCAGTCTCCAGTTTCAACGTGGAGAGGTAGAGAGCTAGAAAGATGTCCCTCCTGCCCTCATGTGAAAAAGGCTGGAAAGACTACAGATTAATGACTTTTCATGAATACTTCAGAGAACTGAGGTCTCAAACCAAATGACGTAGGGAGAGATGGGCACCTCCAAGGAGACACAGGACCTGAGGATTTGCTTCCCTGGAGCAGACACTGCTTGATATCATATAAGCCAGTAAGAACATTAAACTAGAAATTTTGATGAACTGCTGGAGGCAATTGCTGGAGTGTGAGCTAGCACGAAAGTATGGATCTCCTGGGAGTGACAAGGGCATTCTTGCTATATTTCCCTCCAGGAATTCCCCACCCGAAGCTCTAATAATAGAATGGGGAAAATCCAAAAAGTGCTCCCTCACTGGCTCTCTCTCTCTTCTTTCTGGTGCTGGGTGGGGGGAGGGAAACAAAAGCCACTTCAAAATCTGAAATCTACCCAGGCTCTTTCCCCTCTCCTTTATGGAACAAACAGCTTAATCTGCAATGGGAAGGGATATTATGGAAGGCCCTGGATAGGGGAATCACAACTGAGATTTTTAAGTGTTTGAAATAAATTTGTGACCCTTTTGTCAAGCACTGATCTCCTTTTGAGCAGCACATCTTATTTTGCACTGGTAAAGACTGAATGCCTGACCATAGGTATACAACATCCTTAGGCATACAGCCTAAGCTGCTTGTCATTAATCTTTTTTCTGATCTTACCAAGTGATAAAATTGGTGTCCCCACAAATATTCTATAATGAAAGGAAAGTAAATACAAGACTACACTCAAACAGATCCTGGAGGCCCAAGTACGTTGCATGAACAGGTATCTCAGTATCTCACATTATCTGGGTCGCATACCTAAGAGATGATGAGGAATTACCTATGGTAATTACAAAATAAAATAAAAAAAAAACCTATTTGGCCTAGTTTACAGATTGTTCCACAAAACGTTTGCTGTCACCAGCTAGAAGTAAACTGCTACAGTGTTACAGTTCCACTCATGGACAGCTCTGAAGGACAGCGGTGAAGGAACATCTTATCAGTAGGTAGAACTTTTAAGCAATAAAACTGGATGTCCACTTTTCCGTGAAAGAGAAACAATCAGAGGTTTGGATCCATACCAAATCATAGGCAATTTCTAATGATTTTGTTGGAGGATTGGAGACTAGAAAGGAGCATGATTGGAGGTATAATAGCATAGCAATCTGAAGAAGAAACATACACACAGAATTCTCAAAATGGTCCCAGATTTTGGGACTGTATGTATAGTTCTAGAATACTCACCACAGCCCCCAAATACAGAAAAGGCTCTCAGTAGTCAAGTGGACAAGATGAACCATTTTATGAACATCAGTCAGCCTCCCTTCCCAGCTACCCCAGTGCTTGCTAAATGGACTCATGAAAAAAAGTTCAACTTCTCCCTCCTAAGTCTGAATTGGTCTTTGCTGAGTGACTATGTTGTTAACCCTGATTGCTTGTCATGAGCTTCCCAATGAAACATTATGGTTTGAGAGGACAAACCAGCTACACAGTGGCATGTTGATTATGTTAGATCCCTTCTCTCATGGAAAAGGCAGTTATTTGTTGTCTTATAATGTCTAATTATTCTGGAAACAGATTTATGTTCCTTGCTCACCATGCTTCTAAAATTTTTGCTGTCCGTGGGTTTATTGAATGCCTCATCCACTATTACGATATCTAAGAAACTCATCCTACAGAAGTTAAAGTCAGGCCAGGAAATAATCTTACCATATTTCCCATTGCCCAAACCAACTAGTTTTAGAGAATGGGAAGGACAGTTGTGCCTCAACTGGGAGGCAGCATCTTATTAAGATGGGGTGCCATTCTACAGTAACTGATAAACATATGGTGCTTTTATCTCATGGCCAGAACACATGGATCAAGGATGTAAAGAGGAATGATCCTTCTTACTATTACACTTAATGTATCACTTGTAAAAATGTTGCTTCCTGTCTCTGTGATTCTGAACTCTTATCAGTTTAGAGGTTTTAATACTGAAGAGAGGAATTTTTCCTCCTAAGTATATTTGAAAACAGCCACCTTGTCATTTCCAAGCTTCTCATGCTGCTGGGGAAATAGGCCAGAAAAAGGGAGGGAGTGACTGATTAGGCTGGAATGACTGACTCATCAAAGGGAAGTAGGGTTGCTACTGCCCAATGAGGTAAAGATGAGTATGGGCGGCCCTTCCTGGCAGATTTTCAGAGGCACTTTCTGCTACTACTATGTCCAGAAGTAAAAGCTAGTGGAAGACTAAAGCGACTTCATATAGGCAGGACCACCAACAGCTCAAAATGTAGAATGGGTAATGGGGAAAGGAAGTCATACGTACCAACCACAGCCTCCTGACCAGTTGTAGAAATGAATATTTACACTTTTATTTAAATATTTTACTTCATTTGTTATACACATGTATGTCTATATTTTTATATGTTTAACATTTTTTCTTTTACTCTTGTCCATTGTTCTATATAGAAGTGATGGATGTGATGGTGACCATTATCATTTAGTCCATAGGTTACAGAATATAAGGATCAGGATAGGTTACAGAATATAAGAATCAGGATGGAGTGGAAAAGGAAAGTCATTATGCAGAGATTCTGGACTTGGATCTGGATGTAGCAACTGATGAGACCTCTGTTGACTCTCTAGAGGAAAAGGGTGAGCATGCTTTCAGTTGTGCATGGAACAGATGAATTATATAAGGGGAAATTTTTGAAATTTTAAGTGTTGGAAGGTGGCTATTGGGCAAATGAAAAATGGCCTGTGGTGGACAGCTATTATTTCTTGTCTGCATAGTATACTTCTTTTAGTAATAATTCCTCCTTTTTCCTATGGAGAACTATCCTATACCAATAATTACATATACTTTTGATAAAACTACCCATTAAGTCCTTTTATTTTCCATGGTGAAGGGCTGAGCATGTGATCTAGTTTAGGCCAATAAGTCTCTCTCAGGAACTTTGAGCCTTGAGTGTAATTACACAAAAATAGGAAAATTATTCTAGGAGCAGATTCATCTCAATGTTGGTATCCTGTCCATTAGAACTGATTACCTAGATTCTAAAAGTTGTCCTGGTTCTTGCCCTTTCTGAGGTTCAGTTGTTCAGCTTTTCTTTGATTCTGTGAATTATCTCATTCTTCTTCCAGTAAATTCTCTTTTTTCTTTTGTTAAAATAAATCAGACTTGATAATCGGAGAAGGACAAACATTACATGGTCTCATTCATTCGGGGAATATTAAAAATAGTGAAAGAGATTATAGAGGAAAGGAAAGAGAATGAGTGGGAAATATCAGTGAGGGTGACAGAGCATGAGAGACTCCTAGCTCTGGGAAATGAACAAGGGTTAGTGGAAAGGGAGGTGGGCAGGGGAATGGGGTGACTGGGTGACGGGCACTGAGGGGGGCACTTGATGGGATGAGCACTGGGTGTTATGTTATATGTTGGCAAATCAAGCTCCAATAAAAAAACATACAAAAAAATCAGACTTGTTTGCTTGCAATCAAGGGACCCTAACCAATACCTCATTATATATTGCTCAATAAAAAAGATGTCATAAAGCAATATGAAGGAGAGTAGATCAAGATGGAAGACTAAGTCTATGCTCCAGCATCTTGCTTTTACTCTAAATATTTGGAAATGACAGTAATGATATATTTCTGAAAGAAAAAATACTGTGCTTGAAAATCAAAAGAGATACTACCAGGAGATCTAGTATTATGAGAAATTTGTGAAAGAGAGAAGGCAAATGTGATTGAAAAAAAAAACAAAGGAAACCAAGTCCTTTTACCACACAAGCAGGCAAAAAATGCTACGAAAGGTGGAGGCATCTTGGAGTTTAAAGATAATAGAAACGTGTAGCAGAAGAGGGTCAAGGATGATTGCTTGAAAAATGAAACAAGGACAGCTTTGTGAACAGAAGCCCTTGGGCTGCAGAGTGAAGGCAGTACCCAGGCAGCTGATGCCCCCTGAAAGGCAAGGACTTTTCCTACCCCCAGAAGACTACAGAGGAGAGCACTCTATCCATCAGCACATTAACCATACTCTGACCCCACTCCCTGGCACTGAGTGCAGGCTTTGGTCAATATGATGTAGCAAAGTTCAGAAAAAATTTCAAAACAGCATAAAATATGATTCTATTGATTTGGTGATCATTGTGAAAAAGAAAAAAAAACCTCACCAAACCTATTTATGGAGATTATATATACATTTTATATCCATAGCAAAGGCTCTGGAAGAATATACAGCAACCTATTAACAATGGTTACTCCTTAGAGGTGATCATAAAACTACTACTTTTTACTTTATGGAGTTCTTTATTGTTTAGATTTTTTTAAAAAAAGAATAAGCATGTATTGTTCTAAGGTTTTTTTTTCATTTTTTTCTTATACACTTCTCTTGTTGAGACAATATTCACATACCAAAAATATCACCCATTTAAAGTGTACAATTTAATGACTTTTGGTGTATTCACAAGGTTGTTCAGCCATCACCAATGACTGATTGAAGGTATTGAATGTTCTAGAATATTTTCTTTATCCCATAAGAAACCTATACCCCTTAACATTTATTCTCCACTCCTCCTTCCCCCAGACCCTGGCAACTACTTCTTGTCTCTATAGATTTGTCCTTTTTTGTACACCTCATATAAAAGAAATCATACAATATGTGGCTTTTTATTTTACTTTTTGTTTTTTAAAAGATTTTATTTATTTATTCATGAGAAACACACAGAGAGAGACAGAGACATAGGCAGAGGGAGAAGCACACTCCTCATGGGGAGCCTGATGCGAGACTTGATCCAGGACAGCAGGATCATGACCTGAGCCAAAGGCAGATGCTCAACCTCAACCACTGAGCTACCCAGGTGCCCCAATATGTGGCCTTTATGTTGGCTTCTGTTACTTAGCATGTATTCAAGATTTATTCATGTTATATCACATAGCAATACTTCATTCTTTTTTATGGTTAAATCATGTTGAATTGTATGGATATACCACATTTGTTTATCTGTTTGTCAATTGATGGACATTTGGTTTTTTTCCACTTTGAGGCTATTAGGAATAATGCTGCTATGAACGTTTTATATGAGTTCATGTGGGCATATACTTTCTTGACTATATACCTAGAAGGGGAATTGCTGGGTCATATAGTTATTTTATGCTTCACCATTAGAGAAACTACCAAACTGCTTTTTAAAGCAGTTACACCATTTACATTCCCACCAGCAATGTAAGAGTGTTCTGATTTCTCCACATCCTCTTCAACATTTGTTATTATCCAATGTATTAATTTTTGTAACTGAAATAATCTATAGTCGACACCTCTTAGTAAGACTTTGGGAATCACCCTGGATACACATGATTGGACTGGGAGTGGATATCTGATCTGAACGGAACCAATAAGCCTTTTCCCTGTAGCCCTTGGAATTGAGATTAAGAGATTCCCACCTCAATTTGAAAGCTCTCTTAAACAATGGAAGAGATGGAAACTCTAGAGCTGTTGGTAATCATTTCCCAGCCTGTGGACCAGGAAACCACAAGAAGCAATTGGCAGCAAAAGAGAGAAAAGAATGAAGCAAATATGTTTAGCGATGGAAAGAGAGAACTTCCTGGGCATTTAAAGCTTTGCTTCCTGAGGCCCAGTTTCATCTTTTCTTTGGATTTCTCAAGCCACTTTTTATCTTATAAATATCAGAGAGGGTGACAGAACATGAGAGACTCCTAACTCTGGGAAACGAACAAGGGGTAGTGGAAAGGGAGGTGGGCAGGGGAATGGGGTGACTGGGTGATGGGCACTGAGGGGGGCACTTGATGGGATGAGCATTGGGTGTTATACCATATGTTGGCAAATCAAACTCCAATAAAAATATGAAAAAAAGAAATAAAGCATCCCCTTTCTTGTATGAACTAACTTGAATTTGTTTCTGTTATTTCAACTAAAAGAACATTAACCAATTCGAAAAGAAAACATGAAAAGTGACAAAATGGGGTTTTATAAAACAAAAACAACAGGCAATCTTTTTAGATAACCAAGGACAGGAAAATAAGTAATTGTTTTTCTTTCCTTTCTCTCTCTGGATCCACTCCATTCTCCTGCTTCTTTCTGTAAATTAGATTCTTCCTTTCTCTTAGAGCCCTACTACTCCACCATAATTTGAATTTGCAGGTTTACAATATGAGTGATTCCCACCCTTACTCTAAATGACTTTTTGTTTTTGTTTTTTGTTTTTTTTTTTTAAAGAATTTTATTTTTATTTTATTTATGATAGTCACAGAGAGAGAGAGAGGCAGAGACACAGGCAGAGGGAGGAGAAGCAGGCTCCATGCACCGGGAGCCCGACGTGGGATTCGATCCCGGGTCTCCAGGATTGCGCCCTGGGCCAACGGAAGGCGCCAAACCGCTGCGCCACCCAGGGATCCCCTAAATGACTTTTTGATTCAAATGCCCAGAGCTATCTCCTGGATCAGTCTCTCAGGGTCCCATTTCTAGTTCTCTGAAGAACCCGATTCACTCAGCATGTATCTAGAGCTGGTCCATAGAGCTGTGGCCATGTACTTGGGGACACTTTACATGTTTCGTGCACAGGGAAATTTTTCTACAAAGCAGCATTGGGCACGGAGGAAATAAATGTGTTTACCTTCTGAGTCCCTGAATATTTGGGAATGTCTTTTTTTTTTTTTTTTTCTGCCCTCACATGAGTGATAGCTTGGTGGGATATAGAGTTCTTGGGTCACAACTTTGGCTTCCCCTAAAAATCTATAGATAATAATATTCAATTGTCTTCTCATATTTTATGGTATGGAAGAAAAATACAATGGTGACCTGATTTTTTCCCCTTTGTTGTTAACCTGCTGTTTTCTTTCTGGATTCTTATAGGATTTCATTTCTTTCTTATGAAATTTTTTCATGTTGCTTTTGTTTTGACTCATTATCATAATATTTTTTATTTTTAGGTTATAAAAGAGTTTCTTTAGCCTTTATTCTCAATAACTGAATTTTTGCTGCAATATCTAATGTACTGTTCACTATCACCATTGTGTTTTCGAATTCAGCAATCAGGTTTTTCATCTAAAATTAAGCTTGGATTGTTCCCTCTTCAGAAATGGAATGTCCACTCAAATTTTACTGAGAATACTAATTTGCAATTTCCTAAAGTTATCACCTACTTATTGTATTTAGTCTATTTCAAAGGTAAATATTTCCTCAGAATGGTCTTCTCTCTTAAATTTTTTTAATTTAATGTATTTAATGTTTGAGTTCTTTAAAAAATTTTTTTTGATAATAATAAATTTATTTTTTATTGGTGTTCAATTTACCAACATACAGAATAACACCCAGTGCTCATCCCGTCAAGTGCCCCCGCAGTGCCCGTCACCCATTCACCCCCACCCCTTGCCCTCCTCCCCTTCCATCACCCCTAGTTCGTTTCCCAGAGTTAGGAGTCTTTATGTTCTGTCTCCCTTTCTGATATTGCCCACACATTTCTTCTCCCTTCCCTTATATTCCCTTTCACTATTATTTATATTCCCCAAATGAATGAGAACATATAATGTTTGTCCTTCTCCGATTGACTTACTTCACTCAGCATAATACCTTCCAGTTCCATCCATGTGGAAGCAAATGGTGGGTATTTGTCGTTTCTAATTGCTGAGTAATATTCCATTGTATACATAAACCACATCTTCTTTATCCATTCATCTTTCGATGGACACCGAGGCTCCTTCCACAGTTTGGCTATTGTGGACATTGCTGCTAGAAACATCGGGGTGCAGGTGTCCCGGAGTTTCATTGCATCTGAAACTTAGGGGTAAATCCCCAACAGTGCAATTGCTGGGTCGTAGGGCAGGTCTATTTTTAACTCTTTGAGGAACCTCCACACAGTTTTCCAGAGTGGCTGCACCAGTTCACATTGCCACCAACAGTGTAAGAAGGTTCCCTTTTCTCTGCATCCTCTCCAACATTTGTGGTTTCCTGCCTTGTTAATTTTCCCCATTCTCACTGGTGTGAGGTGGTATCTCATTGTGGTTTTGATTTGTATTTCCATGATGGCAAGTGATGCAGAGCATTTTCTCATGTGCATGTTGGCCATGTCCATGTCTTCCTCTGTGAGATTTCTCTTCATGTCTTTTGCCCATTTCATGATTGAATTATTTGTTTCTTTGGTGTTGAGTTTAATAAGTTCTTTATAGATCTTGGAAACTAGCCCTTTATCTGATACGTCATTTGCAAATATCTTCTCCCATTCTGTAGGTTGTCTTTTAGTTTTGTTTACTGTATCCTTTGCTGTGCAAAAGCTTCTTATCTTGATGAAGTCCCAATAGTTCATTTTTGCTTTTGTTTCTTTTGCCTTCGTGGATGTTTGTATCTTGCAAGAAGTTACTGTGGCTGAGTTTAAAAAGTGTGTTGCCCGTGTTCTCCTCTAGGATTTTGATGGAATCTTGTCTCACATTTAGATCTTTCATCCATTTTGAGTTTATCTTTGTGTATGGTGAAAGAGAGTGGTCTAGTTTCATTCTTCTGCATGTGGATGTCCAATTTTCCCAGCACCATTTATTGAAGAGACTGTCTTTCTTCCAATGGATAGTCTTTCCTCCTTTATCGAATATTAGTTGACCATAAAGTTCAGGGTCTACTTCTGGGTTCTCTATTCTGTTCCATTGATCTATGTGTCTGTTTTTGTGCCAGTACCACACTGTCTTGATGACCACAGCTTTGTAGTACAACTTGAAATCTGGCATTGTGATGCCCCCAGCCATGGTTTTCTTTTTTAAAATTCCCCTGGGTATTCGGGGTCTTTTCTGATTCCACACAAATCTTAAAATAATTTGTTCTAACTCTCTGAAGAAAGTCCATGGTATTTTGATAGGGATTGCATTAAACGTGTACATTGCCCTGGGTAACATTGACATTTTCACAATATTAATTCTGCCAATCCATGAGCATGGCATATTTTTCCATCTCTTTGTGTCTTCCTCAATTTCTTTCAGAAGTGTTCTATAGTTTTTAGGGTATAGATCTTTTACCTCTTTGGTTAGGTTTATTCCTAGGTATCTTATGCTTTTGGGTGCAATTGTAAATGGGATTGACTCCTTAAGTTCTCTTTCTTCAGTCTCATTGTTAGTGTATAGATATGCCATTGATTTCTGGGCATTGATTTTGTATCCTGCCACACTGCCAAATTGCTGTATGAGTTCTAGCAATCTCGGGGTGGAGGCTTTTGGGTTTTCTATGTAGAGTATCATGTCATCGGCGAAGAGGGAGAGTTTGACTTCTTCTTTGCCAATTTGAATGCCTTTAATGTCTTTTTGTTGTCTGATTGCTGAGGCGAGGACTTCCAGTACTATGTTGAATAGCAGTGGTGAGAGTGGACATCCCTGTCTTGTTCCTGATCTTAGGGGAAAGGCTCCCAGTGCTTCCCCATTGAGAATGATATTTGCTGTGGGCTTTTCGTAGATGGCTTTTAAGATGTTGAGGAATGGTCCCTCTATCCCTACACTCTGAAGAGTTTTGATCAGGAATGGATGCTGTATTTTGTCAAATGCTTTCTCTGCATCTAATGAGGGGATCATATGGTTCTTGGTTTTTCTCTTGCTGATATGATGAATCACATTGATTGTTTTACGAGTGTTGAACCAGCCTTGTGTCCCAGGGATAAATCCTACTTGGTCATGGTGAATAATTTTCTTAATGTGTTGTTGGATCCTATTGACTAGTATCTTGTTGAGAATTTTTGCATCCATGTTCATCAAGGATATTGGTCTGTAATTCTCCTTTTTGGTGGGGTCTTTGTCTGGTTTTGGAATTAAATTTTTTAACCTTTTCAGGAAGCCTGATGGCTCAGCGGTTTAGCACCAGCTTCAGCCCAAGGTGTGATCCTGGAGACCTAGGACTGAGTCCCATGTTAGGCTCCCTGCATGGAGCCTGCTTCTCCCTCTGCCTGTGTCTCTGCCTCTCTCTCTCCCCGTGTCTCTCATGAATAAATAAATAAAACCTTAAAAAATCAGTTTTTAAATCTTTTCACAAGCTCATTACTTATGTTTGAATGCTAATTCTGAAAAGGCGCCTATGTTTATCTATTCCTGACATTTGAGACAGATTCCCTCTCAGATAATGTTCTAAACAAAGAGAAAAAGTGAAGGCTCATATTTTCTGTAGTTTTATTTTGCTGTATTGAGGGAATTCAATTGAGACATGAGGAGTATGGAGTGAACTACCAAAAGGCAGTCATATGTCAGGGAGGTTAAATATTTTGTCAAACAACCAGTTTTTTCCCTAGCCATTCTATGGACCAACACCATGGTGTTTAGTGCCCAATGTCTCTCCTGACTTGGACTTTTTCCCTAGAGTGACCTTTTATTTCACTCTTGCCTCAGGCTCCTGCTGTCTGAGATTTAGAGCTCTTTTATTGGGTCCTAAGTCTAATTGACCATGGAAAATAGGGTGCCCGCAGGGCAAGGAACGTTCCTGATGTGCCTATGATAATTGTTATAGCCTGCAGCTAGTTGGGGCATAACACCCCTTCTCTAACTGGTTCAATTACCTTTTTTAGAATCTTGCTATGGTAATGCCTCCCACTTTCCTTACCATCTGCAGTAAATGAAGGCTGGGGTCAGACTTCAGCCAGTTGGTCCACATGTGGAATGCTGAAACAGTTATCCCAGTTCTTTGGTTTTCTCTCTGGTGTCTGTCTTGTGGCCTGCATCTGTTTCCACTCTCAGCTGCTGACTTTGGACATTTCCAAAGCTCTTCTGGGAGGAATAGCCCTCTTACTTCTCACATGAACCCTTACCTTGTCTGAGTTGAATTGTAGGCTATTCACTGCTTTTATCTGTCTTGTAGAAGTTTTTAAAAGTTTCAGATCTATTTGTTTTTAATTTTTAAGAGTTTTTCCTATCTTTGTAGCTTTTATATTGTTTTAATGGGATTAAAATGTGCTGAAATCATTATCTTTTATGCATTCTGAAATGCTTAGGGATGAAGTATGTTGATGTCTCTAATACTTTGAAATGCATCAAAAAGTAATATGTTTCTAAGTATGTGACAAAGCAAATTTAGCTAAATATTAATCACAGAATCTGGATGGTGGGTATAGGAGTGTTCACTGTATCATTCTTATAATTTTTCTGTATGCTTGAGAAAACTACAATAAATGTTGAAAAATCATTTTCAAACTAGAAGCTGATTCTTAAACTTTGCTTCATTGTTTGGAGATTGTCTTCAAGTAATTTTCACAAGGTACTGGTGATATATATTTTCTCAGGCTAGAATTCTCTTTTACCCTCTGAAGGACGTTTCTTTTTGTGTCTTCCACTCTCCTGCAGAATAGTATTTTTCTTTTAGCTAGATTGTTGACATACTCTAGTTTTTCTAACCTCAAAATCCTCATTATCCAGATAATTTTTCATATTAAGGCTTATCCTACTTTGTCTTGTTCATAGTACATCCTCAGAGCCTAAAACAATACCGAGCCTATATTAGTCATTCAGTAACTATTTGCAGAGTGAATGAATGAATATCTCTGTTTTCCTTCACAGCCACACTTCTCATAAATGGTTGTCTATACTCGTCCTTATGGCTACCACCTCTTGACTTCCCTTTACTTATCAGCCCATTCAAATTTGGCTTCCAACATCATAATTCAGCTGAAACTTGTCAATATGACAAGTAAAGTCCATGTTGCTAAATCCAGTAGCTAACTTGCTGACTTCTAATTTCTACTTTCATCAGGATTTAACACAATTTACCACTCTGTCACTTTTGAAATGTTTTCCTTTCTCAGCTTCTATGACAGCAGAGTCACAGATGACTTGTAAGTTTGCGCCTTACATCACTAGCCTCCTCTTCTCATACTTATGACTTTCTGCCTCTACGTTTTGGAACTCTTCAGGACTTGATCCTGGCTCTTTTCTCCTTCTACATATTCTCACTAGATTCCCAATTTAAACTCTCTAGCCTAGACCACTACTGTATGCCTCTAGACTTATATATTCAACTGCTCACATTACATCTCTGCTAGGATGTTGCACAGATGTTTCATATTTAACATGCTCAAAACAGAAATGCTCTTTTCCTTTCCCCTTCCCTTAAAAGCAATCTCTGCCCCAGTCTCCTCCATCTCTGAAAATGCCAGATATTGAAAGGTTTCTGTTTGATTCCTTTATTTTCCTCATTCCCCATTCCCAATCCAAAAGTAAGTCCATCTAATTATATTTCCAACATATATCTCAGATCTGTCTGTTTCTATCTGATTCCAGTGCCATCACTTTAGTTCAAGCTACCATCTTTGTCCTGGAACAATGAAACAGTCTCCTAATAAGTGTCCATGCTCTATCTTTTATTCCATATAAACCAAGCTCTACAGAGCAACCAGAATAAACACTTAAAACTAATTTCTGGACTTCCAGTTCTCCCAAATGGAATAATCCCATTCTTCCTAGGTCTTGTCTCTTACAACTAACAGCCCTGGACATATACAACAAATAAGCATGTGAAAACTCTGAAAGGTGGAAGGAAGATATACTGTCTGGGGACCTTAGGACTTGAGGAACTACACAGCTGTGAGTTCCCTTGGTCTCCTTGGTGCCTTCCCTATATCCTGATTGGATAGAGTGCTGCAGAAGCCCCCATCCCTGAATTGCACAGACACCAAAAGCTTTTAGAAGAGCCTATTCCCTCACAAAAACCTTTAAGAAAAGGACCAGGAAAATAGTGGCCTAAGAGCAGAAAACATTTTGGCTTTTGTTATAACTAGTCCTCTCAGGGGCTTCAGACATCAAAAAATAGGAAAGAAAAAGTTCTTTTTTGCATTTCTATCAGGAAAGGAGATCTTTCCTAGACGCCTCAAATCAGACTTCTCAGGTACCATTGGCCAGGCTTAGTTCACATGTCTACCCCTTAGTTGTAAAGGAGGTTGGAAAGGTGGATGTTTGAATCTTGGTTTCTGCAATGAGAAGGCATCTCTGTCAATAAAGGGGCTGGGAATGATTTGGGGTGGGAAACCAATAGTACTTGTCACACCTTCTAAATTAGATTCTCTCACATTATCCTAAATCATGGCAGTCTGTTTTCTTTATGGACATGATTTCAGTTTTAAAGTATTTCTTCATTTGTTTTTTGTACTTTTTAAATTCTAAACACTTTGTAGTACTTTTGTGGGGCTACATGAGGTCAGGAAACATATCCATATTTTCATCTTTTTATCCCTAGCACCTGGCATATTACCTGGTACAGAATATGAACTCAAAATACCTTGAAGAATAAATAAATGAAATTGAGCATATCTTTCTATTTTTTTTTTACATAGGGAAGACAATTTGGCTAAGTATAAAATTCTTGAGTCACAGCCATTTCCATTCAAAACTGTAGACATATAGATCTATTGTCTTTTGGCATTTAGTGTTACGGGAAAGATCAGCTTGATTTTTTTAAAAGATTTTATTTATTCATGAGAGAGAGAGAGAGAGAGAGAGAGAGAGAGGCAGAGACACTGGCAGAGGGAGAAGCAGGCTCCACGCAAGGAGCCTGATGTGGGACTCAATCCTGGGACCGGGGATCACAACCTGGGCTGAAGGCAGGCACTAAACCGCTGAGCCACCCAAGGATCACCAATCAGCTTGATTTGTAAGCAAACTGTTTTGTTTGTTAAAGAAACTTTATTTGAACCAATTTAGATTCATGGGAAGTTAAAAAGATGGCACAAAGAGGTTAATTGTACCCTTCGCTCAGTTTCCCCAATTGAAATTGGTATAAAATATGTAGATATGTGTAACCACCATTGCAATCAACACACAGTACTATTCCATAACCACAATAAATCCCTTGATGCTGTGCCTTTATAGTTACATCCATCTGTTGGAGAACATATTTCAACATTTTAAATTATTGAGGCCTGTTTTATGGCCTAAAATATGGTCTATCTTGGAGAATATTCCATGCACACTTGAGATGAATGTATATTTTGCTATTATTAGTAGAATATTATATAGGTGTCTTTATTTCTCCTTATGTTACTTTGTTGTTGGTGTATAGAAACTCTACTGATTTCAGTGTATTAATTTTGTATCTTGCAATTTTTCTGAATTGATTTATGACTTCTAGTAATTTTTTGGTGGAGTCTTTAGGGTTTTCTATATATGGTATGTAATCTGCAAATTGTGACAGTTCAACTTCTTCTTTACCAATATGAATGCCTCTATTTTTTTTTCTTGTCTGATTGCTGTGGCTAGGACTGCCTGTACTAGGTTGAATAAAAGTAGTGAGAATGGACATTTTTGTCTTGTTTTTAACTTTAGAGTAAAAGTTCTCAGTTTTTCTTCATTGAGTAAAGTTGTGTATTTTTATATATGGCCTTTATTATGTTGAGGTATGTTCCCTCCTTGTTGAGAGTTTTTATCATGAATGCATGTTGAATTTTGTCGAATTCTTTTCTTATATCTATTGAAATGATCATATGATTTTTATCTTTCAGTTTGTTGATGTGGTATATTATGTTGATTGATTTGTGAATATTGAACCATCCTTGCATCCCCAAAATAAATTACACTCTATGGTGAATGACTCTTTTAATGTATTGTTGAATGCAGTTTGCTAATATTCTGTTGAGTATTTTTCTATCTATGTTCATTAGGGATATTGGACTATACTTTTCCTTATTTGTGGTTTCTTTGTCTAGTTTTGGTATCAGGGTAATGCTGGACTCATAGAATGTATTTGGAAGCTTTCTTTTTTTTTCCTTTTTCTTTCTTTTCTTTTCTTTTTTCTTTCTTTCTTTCCTTCTTTCTTTCTTTCTTTCTTTCTTTTGCAATAGTTTGAAAAGATTAGGTAAATAGCTCTTCTTTAAATGTTTGGTAGAAATCACCTGTGAAGCCATCTGGTCTTGGACTTTTACTTTTTGATAGTTTTTAAAATTACCAATTCAATTTCATTACTAGTAATTGGTCTATCCAGATTTTCTATTTTTCCTGATTCAGTTTTGGAAGATTGTATGCTTCTAGGAATTTATTCATATCATCTAGGTTGTCCAATTTGTTGGCATATAATTTTTTATAGTATTTTATTATAATTCTTTGTATTTTCATGGTGTCAGTTGTTGCTTCTCTTCTGTTTCTGATTTTATTTATTTAGATTCTTTCTCCGTTTTATCTTGATGAGTCTGGCTAAGGGTTTGTCCATTTTGTTTATCTTTTCAAAGAACCAGCTCTTGGTTTCATTGATTTTTTAAAAATTGTTTTAGTCTCTATGTCATTTATTTCTATTGACTTATTTTTTCCTTTATCCTACTCATCTTTGACTTTGTTTTTTTTTTCTAGTTTCTTTAGGTACAAATTTAGACAGTTTACTTGAGTTTTTTCTTGTTTCTTGGGGTAGGCCTGTATCACTATATGTTTTCCTCTTAGAACTATTTTCACTGCATCCCAAAGATTTTTGACTGTTGTATTTTTTTCCATTTGTTTCCAAGTATTTTTAAGTTTCTTATTTGATTGCCTTATTGGCCTGTTTGTTGTTTAATATCATGCTCTTTAGCCTCCACATGTTTGTGTTTTTTCAATTTTTTTCTTGTGATTTTTTTTGGTAGGTTCATACTGTTGTGGTCAGAAAAGACACATGGAATGATTTCAATTTTCTTGTATTTATTGAAGTTTGTTTTGTGGCCTAACATCATCTATTCTAGACAAGATATCGTGTGCACTTTAAAATAATATATGTACTGTTGTTTTTGGATGGAATGTTCTGTATATGTCATGGTATAATGTCTTTATGAGACACTGTTTCCTTATGGATTTTCTTTCTGATCATCTACCCATGGATGTAAGTGAAGTGTTAAAGTCCTCTACCATTATTCTATTACTATCATTTTCTCTCTTTGTGTCTGTTAATATTTGTTTTATGTATTTAGGTGCTACACTATTGGTGTGTAGATATTTACAATGGTTATATCCCTTTAATGATCCCTTTATCCTTATGTAATGCCCTTCTTTGTCTTATTACATTCTTTGTTTTAAATTTGATTTTATCTGGGCAGCCCTAGTGGCTCAGCAGTTTAGCACCGCCTTCAGCCCAGGGCCTGATCTTGGGGACCCAGGATTGAGTCTCGCATCAGGCTCCCTGCATGGAGCCTGCTTCTCCCTCTGCCTGTGTCTCTGCCTCTCTCTCTCTCTCTCTCTCTCTCTCTCTCTCTCTCTCTCTCTGTGCATCTCTCATGAATAAATAAATAAAATCTTTTTTAAAAATTGATTTTATTCAGTATAAGTATTGCCACTCTGGCTTTTTTTTTTTCTTTGCTTCCATTTGCATGGTAAATTATTTTCCATCTTTTCACTTTCAGTCGGCATGTGTCTTTAGGTCTGTGGTGAGTCTCTCGTAGGCAATATACAGATGGGTTTTGTTTATTTATCCATTCTGCCACCTTATCTATGTCTTTTGATTGGAGCATTTAAGCTATTTACATTTAAATTTATTATTGATAGGCATGTACTTAATGACAATTTGTTATTTTTTTTTCTGGTGTTTTTTTTTTTAATTTTTATTTATTTATGATAGGAACACAGTGAGAGAGAGAGAGGCAGAGACACAGGCAGAGGGAGAAGCAGGCTCCATGCACCGGGAGCCTGATGTGGGATTCGATCCCGGATCTCCAGGATCGCGCCCTGGGCCAAAGGCAGGCACCAAACCGCTGCGCCACCCAGGGATCCCCTTTTTCTGGTGTTTTTGTAGGTCTTCTCTGTTCCTTTCTTCTCTAACACTCTTTCTTTGTGATTGATGAGTTTCTGCAGTGTTATGTTTGGCTTTCTTCCTCTTGATCTTTTTATGTAACTATTATGGGTTTGGGGTTTGTGGTTACCATGAAATTCTTATGTACCATCCTAAGTATATAGTAGTCTATATTCATATGATGGTCATTTAAGTTCAAACACATTCTAAAAAACACTTCTTTCTGTCTATTTTTTACTCCTTCCTTCATGTTTTATGTATATGCTATCACATTTTACGTTCTTTTATTCATAATATTATTATGTATAATTATGGCCATTTCTTTTCCACTTAAAGAATTATCTTTAGCATTTTGTGTAAGGCTGGTTTGGTGGTGATAAACTCCCTTTTCTTTTGTTTGTCTAGGAAACTATCCCTCCTTCAAATCTTACCAGTTAGAATATTCTTTGTTGTAGGATTTTTCCTTTCAGTACTCTGAAATATATCATGCCATTCTCTTCTGGCTTGTAAAGTTTCTGATGAAAAATCAGCTGGTGGCCTTATAGGTTTTTCCATGTAGGTAACTTTTTGCTTTTCTCTTGCTGCTTTTAAAATTTCTTCTTTATCTTTAACCTTTGACATTTTAATTATTATGTGTCATGGTATGGATCTCTTTGGGTTCTTCTTATTTGGAACTTTCTATGCTTTTTCAATCTGGATACCTATTTCCTTCCCTAGGTTAAGGAAGTTTGCAACTATTATCTCTTCAAATAAGTTGTCTACTCTTTTCTCTGTCTTTTCTCCTTCTGGGACCCCTATAATGCAAGTGTTTGCTTGCCTGATGTTGTCCAACAGATCTGTTAGCCTATCCTCATTTAAAAAAATTCTTTTCTCTTTTTGTTGTTCAGCTTGGTGCTTTCCATTGCCCTGTCTTCCAGATTGCTGATACATTCTTTTGCATCCACCAGTCTAGTATTGATTCCCTCAATCACAATTGAGTGCTCAGTCTACTATTGATTCCCTCAACCACAAATAAGGAAAAGTATAGTCCAATATCCCTAATGAACATAGATAGAAAAATACTCAACAGAATATTAGCAAACTGCATTCAACAATACATTAAAAGAGTCATTCACCATAGAGTGTAATTTATTTTGGGGATGCAAGGATGGTTCAATATTCACAAATCAATCAACATAATATACCACATCAACAAACTGAAAGATAAAAATCATATGATCATTTCAATAGATATAAGAAAAGAATTCGACAAAATTCAACATGCATTCATGATAAAAACTCTCAACAAGGAGGGAACATACCTCAACATAATAAAGGCCATATATAAAAATACACAACTTTACTCAATGAAGAAAAACTGAGAACTTTTACTCTAAAGTTAAAAACAAGACAAAAATGTCCATTCTCACTACTTTTATTCAACCTAGTACAGGCAGTCCTAGCCACAGCAATCAGACAAGAAAAAAAATAGAGGCATTCATATTGGTAAAGAAGAAGTTGAACTGTCACAATTTGCAGATTACATACCATATATAGAAAACCCTAAAGACTCCACCAAAAAATTACTAGAAGTCATAAATCAATTCAGAAAAATTGCAAGATACAAAATTAATACACTGAAATCAGTGTGTTTTTTATTTCAGTTATTGCATTTTTCAACTCTGATTTGTTCTTTTTTATATATTTTCTATCACTTTATTGAAGGTCTCACTGAGTTCTTTCACCTTTCTCTCCAATCCAGTGAATATCTTTATGAGCATTACTTTAAACTCTTTATCAGGCATATTTCTTATCTGTGTTTCATTTAACTCTTTTTCTGAGGTTTTTGTCTTGTTCTTTCTTTTGGAGCATATTCCTCTGTCTCCTTATTTTGTTTGATTTTTCTGTGTTTGTTTTTACGGATTAGATGGAACAGATGCTTCTCCTTAACTTGAAGGAATAGTCTCATGTATGATTCTTCCCTATGTAGACTGTATGTGATTAATGACTTTTGCTGGCTCGCTGGATCTGTGGCTAGTGGGATCTGGGGGTCCCACCAGCCATGCAGTGGGCACCCATGTCTCTATCTCTCTTGCTATTTTCTTTTGTCATTCTCTCTATCTTTTGTTGTGCAGAAGCTGTTCAGTTGCCTGCCCCTCTGTTCTTCTTCAGGAGGAATTGTCTATAAATAGGTGTAATTTAGTGTGTTCCATGAAAGAGGTGAGTTCAGGGTCTTCCTACATCACCATCTTGGACCAGAACCATCTTTTTATACATTTTGAGGTATTTTATAATTATTTTGGGGATTAAAATGAACACCTGTATTTTAAACAATAGACTTTGAATTGATTACATACTAATTTCAATAATGTACAAAGCTGTGCTCCAATATATTCCTGTTTTCCCTTCCTTTTGTACCATTATTTTTGTATAAATTACATCTTCACCAAGTATAAGACTGTGAATTATAGATACCACCTGAATTTAGTTTTTATTATGCCACATATGTTTTAATATATTTTAATAAATCTCCCTTTTCCTTCTTTTCTTCTTTTTTTGCCCATTACTTTATGTGGGGAATGATAGTAACAAGAGTGAACTTTACCTTTTATACCATAGTTTCAGTATATTGTGATAGTATTTGCAGCAGAGCTAGAGGAAGAATGAACATTACATAGCTATCCTGGAACTGGAGCCGGATACAGTAAATGATAAGACTTTGAGATGTCTCTCATTTTAGGGAGAGAATGAGCCTATTTTCAGTTTTTGGAATTTTAACTGCATGATTTTAGGTGGGAGCAATTTAAAATATGAAGTGTAAACATGCAAAGTAGGGTGTATGCAGACTTTGAGCAAAGTGGTAAACTTCAGCATTTATCACTGTGGGTATTATCTAACATCAGAACACCCTTTCTATGCAAAAATCATCTCCCATTATGAATCTTGGTAAGAGAGAGGGCCCTGGGTTTTTCTCATAAGGTGCTTCCATTACAACATTGAATCTTAAGGCAGTGATGCAGAGTGACAGAAAACGTTGAGAAATTATTCACAGAATTGATAGCAGCACGAAGAGATCTTTGATAGTGGTGATATGCCAGGTGCGGCATCCTTATTAGACTTCCTATGGAGTGATCTTGAATAGTCAGTCAATTCTCATTATTCATGGATCCTATATTTATGAATTCACTTACTCTCTAAAATTTATTTGTCACCCTAAAATCAATACTTGCAGTACTCTCAGTTATTTGCAGACATGTGGATTAGCAGAGTGGCAAAAACTTTGGGTTACCAGGGGCGCCAGGGTGGTTCAGTGGATTAAGCATCTTCCTTCAGCTCAGGTCATAATCTCAGGGTCCTAGGATCAAGGCCCACATTAGGCTACCCACGCAGCTGGGAGTCTACTTCTCCTTTACCCTCTGGCCCTCACTCTGGCTTGTGTGCTCTCTCTCTTTTCTCAAATAAATAAATAAAATCTTTAAAAATTTTTGGATTGCCTAATGTGCATGTTCCCAGTAGAAGACAAAAAAGATGATATTCTGCCTTCGTGTTTTCTCATACTGTAAACAAATGTCCTCTCTGTGGTATATTTAGTGACATGTTTTTCACGTTTTTGTGATTTTTGTTGCTGGTTTACTGTTTATTTTTTATGGTCAATTGATTACATTTTTAATTAATAGATTTTCTTCTTAGAGAAGTTTTAGGTCTGTAGGAAAGTTGTACAGAATGTATAGACAGTTCCCATATACTCCCTCTCCCCTCACCCAATTTCCCCCATTATTAGTATCTTTCATTAGTGCAGTACATTTGTTACAACTGATGAACTGATATAGATACGTTTTCCTTAACTAAAGTCCATAAGTTGCATTAGGGTTCACTCTTTGTGTTGTATAATTTGTGTTGTATAATTCTATGGGTTTTGCAAAAGGCACAATATCACGTACCCATCATTGCAGTATCATGCAAAATAATTTCACTGCCCTCAAAATCCCATGTTCCATTATTCATACGGTGGTTTACTGTTTAAAATGGCCCCCAGACTTAGTGCTAAAGTGCTGTCTAGTGTTTCTTTTTTCAATTTATTAATTTAAATTCAATTTAATTAACATGTACTGTATAATTAGTTACATAAGTAGAATTCAGTGATTCAATTGCATACAACACCCAGTGCTCATTACTTCAAGTGCCCTCCTTAATGCCTTCCCCCACCCACCTCCCCTCCAGCAACCCTCAGTTTGTTTCCCATAGTTAAGAGTCTCTTATGGTTTGCCTCCCTCTCTGTTTTCATCTTATTTTTCCTTTACTTCATTTGTGTTCATCTGTTTTGCTTCTTAAATTCCACATGTGAGTGAAATCATATGGTGTTTGTCTTTCTATAACTGACTTATTTTGCTTAGCATAATATCCTCTAATTCCATCCATATCATTGCAAATGGCAAGACTTCATTATTTTTGATGGCTTAGTAATATTCCATTGTGTATATATACCACTCTTTATCCATTACTCTGTCAATAGTCATCTGGGCTCTTTCCATATTTTGGCTATTGTGGACATTGCTGCTACAAACATGAGGGCACATGTGCCCCCTTTGAATCACTATGTTTGTATCCTTTGGATAAATACCTAGTAGTGCAATTGCTGGATCACAGGATAGCTCTATTTTTAACTTCTTGAGGAACTACACTGTTTGCCAGAGTGGCTGTATTCTGGAAAGTTTTCATTCCCACAAACAGTGTAAGAGGGTTCCCCTTTCTCCACATCCTTGTCAGTATCTATTGTTTCCTGACCTGTTAATTTGAGCCATTCTGAAGGGTATGAGGTAGTATCTCATTGTGGATTTGTATTTCCTTGATGCTGAGGGATGGTGAGCATTTTTTCATGTCTGTTAGCCACTTATTTTTCTTCCTTGGAGAAGTGTCTGTTCATGTCTTCTGCCCATTTCTTAACTGGATTTTGTTTTTTGGGTGTTGAGTTTGTTAAGTTCTTTTTTTTTTTTTTGTTAAGTTCTTTATAGATTTGGGATACTAGCCTTTATCTGAGAAGTCATTTGCAAATATCCTTTCCCTTTACATAGATTGCCTTTTAGGGTTTTGTTTTGTTTTGTTTTGCCTTTTTGTTTTGTAGACTTTTGCCTTTTCTGTGTGGAATCTTTTTATCCTGATCAAGTCCCAATAGTTCATTTTTGCTTTTATTTCCCTTGCCTTTGGAGACATGTCTAGCAAGAAGTTTCTGTGGCCAAAGTCACAAAGGTTGCTACCTGTGTTCTCCTCTATGATTTTGATGGATTCATGTCTTACATTTAGGTCTTCTTTCCATTTTGAGTTTATTTTTGTGTCTGATGTAAGACAGTGGTCCAATTTAATTCTTCTGCATATGGCTGTCCAATTTTCCCAACACAATTTGTTGAAGAGACTGTCCTTTTTTCCATTGGATATTCTTTCCTGCTTTGCTGAAGATTAGTTGACCATAGAGTTGAGGGTCCATTTCTGGGTTCTCTATTCTGTTCCATTGGTCCATGTGTCTGTTTTTGTACCAGTACCATACTTGATAACAGCTTTTTAAAAAGTATTATTCTCTTTTTTGGGGTATATTTTTATTGGAGTTTGATTTGCCTACATATAGTATAACACCCAGTGCTCATCCTGTCAAGTGCCCCCCTCATTGCCCATCACCCAGTCACCCCATCCCCCAGCCCATCTCCCCTTCCACTACCCTTTGTTCATTTCCCAGAGTTAGGAGTCTTTATGTTCTGTCACCCTCTCTGATATTTCCCACTCATTTTCTCTCCTTCCCCCTTTATTCCCTTTCACTACTTTTTATATTCCCCGAATGAATGAAACCATATAATGTTTGTCCTTCTCCAATTGGCTTACTTCATTCAGGACAATGACCTCCAGTTCTATCCACGTTGAAGCAAATGGTGGGTATTTGTCGTTTCTAATGGCTGAGTAATATTCCATTGTATACATAGACCACATCTTCTTTATTCATTCATCTTCTGATGGACACCGAGGCTCCTTCCACAGTTTGGCTATTGTGGACATTGTTGCTATAAACATTGGGGTGCAGGTGTCCTGGCGTTTCACTGCCTCTGTATGTTTGGGGTAAATCCCCAGCAGTGCAATTGCTGGGTTGTAGGGTAGCTCTATTTTTAACTCTTTGAGGAACCTCCACACAGTTTTCCAGAGTGGCTGATAACAGCTTTTTAATACAGCTTGAAGTCCAGAATTGTGATGCCTCCAGCTTTGTTTTTTTTTCCAACATTCCTTTGATTATTTGGAGTCTTTTTTGGTTCCATACAAATTTTAGGATTTTTTGTTCCAGTTCTGTGAAAAATGTTGATGGTATTTTGATAGGGTTTGCTGTCTAGTGTTTCTAAGTACAAGAAGGCTGTGATATGCCTTATGGAAAAATTACATGTGTTAGATAAGCTTTATTTGGGCATGAGTTATAGTGCTGTTGGCTGTGAGTTCAATCATAATGAATCAACAATATGTATTAAACAGGGTGTTAAATGGAAACACACATGAAGAAATTTCTTTTCTCAAGAAAAGAAATGGCAAATGAAGATATAAAAATACATTCAACATTATTAGCCACTCTTAAAATTCTGAAAAGATTATGCTCTCAGATTGTTTCAGAATCCTCTTTAGGTTCTTGCTACACTTTGAAGAAACCAAAAGTATAACTCACTGATAATTCACGTAGTATGGTATGTATAGGAAAAATGAGGAATAAGGCCTTAAGGCTTAATGGGAGCATACACAAAGAAAAATCCTTGATCTTAAATAAGGATTGGTGAATGAATGTTTTTATGTTAAAGTATGATAAACATATACATTTATATGTTAAAGTAAAGGTTTTAGTGTATTAATATATTTAATATATCATGGCTCTGATTCTCTGCTTTACTGACTTTTCCCATTTGCTGACTGTTTGCAGTTGTAATTGCATCAGATAAGACAGCTTCTATTAGATTCCTCTTTGGGAATCTTGTTTTGATATGCAAGGTTTTCAATAATTGTGTACCTATGTTCTTTATCTTCCTATAAAATATGATATTTTATACAGCTGCTGCCCAGGGCCTTATAGTTTTGTTCTAATAGAACACATAGGAATATTAATGATGTATTAGTCATATTATATTGTTTTGAGCTTTGGGAAGACTAATAAGATTTACAAATAGACAAGAATACCTAAGTAGCATATCCATGGGAACAGCACAGTGATAATGCATATTAGCTCCTTTTCTTTTGTTCCCTTTATATTTTTGGTTGCTGCTTATCACAAACATCCTATAACTATTTCCAAAACGTGATCCTGTCTGCTAGCATCATTTGGGAAGAATTTCTAATTTTGTCTTCTATGGTATATTCTATTTTATAATTAAAAAATACAGAAAAATACAAAGAATAATACAACAAACAATCACACACCCCAGGATTTTTCATTGTTAAAGTTTAATTGATTCTACTTCAAATCTGTGTTTTTAAAAGTGATAAAAGCAATTCAATAATTAAGTTGAAGTATGCTTTGTCCATGAATCCTCAATCCTATTCTTCTGTTCCCAGGCAGGTACAAACACTATTGTGAATTTGGTGTTCAAACTATCTAATTTAATACTATTCAATAAATGAATATTTAATATTATTTACATACATTTATATCCCTATAAGCAATAAAGTATAGCATTGTACATTTTTAACTTAAAAGCTTCAGACCATAATACATATTTAATAATATATTAAATTGTTAAATATATATTTATATAAACATATATAAGCATATATTTATCACATATATTATATTTAAATATATATTAATAATATATATGTTACATTATAACTTGCTTTTTCGGTCAAATATTGATAATACATAGATCTAGTTCATTTCTTTTAGCTTCTGTGTAATATTTGATTGTAGGACTATACCACATTTTATTTGCCCATTTACTTATTGAAGGTATTTTCATATTATCCAATTTTACACTATTACAATGCTATGAGGAACATTTTAGTACATTCTCCTTGTGCACATGTTGGAGAATTTCTCTAGGGAAAATAGGTAGGTGTGAAATAACTGGGTAATATGGTAAACATACCTTATATATCATTAAATAGTGTCAAAATTCTTTCCAAAATCATTCTCTCAATTTACACTTCCAATAGAGGTACATAAGGATTTCTGTTGTTCCACATATTCTGTATCAGAAGAGAAACTTTTTGCCAGTGTGATGGATGCAAAATGGTTTTTCATTATTTTATTTAATATTTTCTTGATATTTAGTGAGATTATCTTTACATTTGGTTTTCCTTTTCTGTAATAGTCTTTTAATATATGTGTTTCTTCATCTGTTGAGTTTTGCCTTTTTCTTATTGTGCTGTTGGAATTCTTTATGCCAGTTTTTAATTTTTGTCTGTTATATGTGTTACAAGTGTCTTTTCCCAGACTGGCACTTGTCTTATAAATTTGGTTATAGTGCTATCATATTATAGAAGGTTTAATTTGAATAAAGTCAAAATAATTCTTTTCCTCTATAGTTGGGCTTTTTGTAACCTGGTTAATGAAAAATATCCTGCAAGATGGTGGAGGAGTAGGGTCCCCAAGTCACCCGTTCCCCCCAAATTACCTAGATAACTTTCAAATCATCCTGAAAACCTATGAATTCGACTTGAGAGTTAAAGAGAGAACAGCCAGAACACTACAGAGAGAAGGGCTTTCCCTTCTAACAAGGTAGGAAGGCGGAAAAAAAAAAAAAGAATTCAGTGGGGGAGGGGCACCCGTGAGGAGCCGGGCTAAGGCTGGCACTGAAAGCATCTCGGGACTGGAAAGCCCAGTCCCAGAGAAGCAGGAACTTTAAAAATCCGCACCAGATTCTTCCCGGACAGAAAGGTGCTTAGCAGGGAACTCAGGCAGAACCACAGGAGGGGCAGTGAAGTGTCCAGGTTCCCAGGGTCACTAAGAGAGGAAGTGCACCCCGGGGAAGAGTACGCCACAGAGTGTGAGTCGATCTCGGTAAAGGGTTGGAGCATGCACCCAGTGGGACCCCGGGAGAAGCTCAGGTGGTGGCTCTGGACGGAGGGGGCTGCGCCCTGCTGCCTTTGGAAGCTGTGGTCCCAGGGCGCAATTCCGGCAGCACAGGCCCCAGATCCTAGGGCCCCAAGCAGACAGCCCGCGATCCTGCAATCCCCCCAGACAGGCGGAGGCAGCAAGGGCACAGGACAGCAAGGACTCTCCTGCCGCCGGGCGCCCCTGAGCTGTGCAGATCAGCGCCCCCTGCCCCCTGGAGTATCCAGGCCAGTGTGGACTGGGAGACTGCAGGAGCTGACTCCAGAGCTGGAGAGCTGGCCGCCACCAGTGGTGTTGCTCTTCCTGGTGTCGCCCACTGCCTGGGATGAAGCGGGACCAACCAGGGAACATGGGCCTCACGGAGTAAACAGCTTCTGTTGAACCTGGCACCTGGTGGGGGTGGAGCAGCTCCCCCAGGTACACACACCTGAGAATCAGCACAGCAGGTTCCTCTCCCAGAGACCAGCTGGGAGGACAGGAGAAGAGCAAGTTCTGGACCTAGCAGCACTGAAAAACTCCAGGGGAAGTCGAGGGATTTACAGTATATAGAACCAGAGGGTACTCCTCCTATTTTTTAAATTTTTTTCTTCCTTTTTCCAGTAAAACTTGTTTTTAGCCACTCTGCACTAAGCAAAATGACTAGAAAGAAGAACTCACCACAAAAGAAAGAATCAGAAAAAGTGCTCTCTGCCACAGAGTTACAGAATTTGGATTACAATTCGATGTCAGAAAGTGAATTCAGAAGCACAATTATAAAGCTACTGGTGGCTCTGGAAAAAAGCATAAAGGATTCAAGAGACTTCATGACTGCAGAATTTAGATCTAATCAGGCCAAAATTAAAAATCAATTAAATGAGATGCAATCCAAACTGGAGTTCCTAATGACGAGGCTTAATGAGGTAGAAGAGAGTGAATTGGACATAGAAGACAAGTTGATGGCAAGGAAGGAAGCTGAGGAAAAAAAGAGAAAAATGATTAAAAGACCATGAGGAAAGGTTAAGTGAAATAAATGACAGCCTCAGAAGGAAAAAAATCTACATTTAATTGGGGTTTCAGAGGACGCTGAGAGGGACAGAGGAAGAGAAAGCATATTTAAACAAATCATAGCTGACAACTTCCATAACGTGGGGAGGGAAACAGGCATTCATATCCAGGAGATAGAGAGATCCCCCCTTAAATAAAAAAAAAAACCATTCAACACCTCGACATTTAATACTGAAACTTGCAACTTCCAAAGATAAAGAGAAAATCCTTAAAGCAGCAAGAGACAAGTGATCCCTAACTTATATGGAGAGAAATAGTAGATTAACAGCAGACCTCTCCGCAGAAACATGGCAGGCCAGAAAGGGCTGGCAGGATATATTTAGTGTCCTAAAGGAGAAGAATATGCAGCCAAGAATACTCTATCCAGCAAGGCTCTCATTCAGAATAGGAGAGATAAAGAGCTTCTATGATAGGCAGAAAGTGAAAGAATATGTGACCACCAAACAAGCTCTGCAAAAAATATTAAGGGGAACTCTGTAAAAGAAAGAGGTAGCCCAAAGAAACAATTCACAAAAACAGGGATGAATAGGTATCATGATGACACTAAATTCATATCTTTCAATAGTAACTCTGAACGTGAATGGGCTTAATGATCCCATCAACAGACACAGGGTTTCAGACTGGATTAAAAAAGCAAGACCCACCTATTTGCAGTCTACAAGAGACTCATTTTAGACCTAAGGACACCTCCAGAATGCATAATGAAAGGTTGGAGAACAATTTACTATTCAAATGATCCCAAATAGAAAGCAGGGGTAGCAATCCTCACATAAGATAAATTAAAGTTTATCCCAAAGACTGTAGTAAGAGATGAAGAGGGACACTATATCATACTTAAGGATCAATCCAACAAGAGGATGTAACAAACATGAATCTTTATGACCCTAATGTGGGAGCTGCCAAGTATATCAATCAATTAACAACCAAAGTAAAGACATACTTGGATAATAATACACTACTAATGGGAGACTTCAACATGATGCTTTCAGCAATTGAAAGATTTTATAAGCACAACATCTCCAAAGACACAAGAGCTTTCAATGATACACTGTGACCAGATGGATTTCACAGTCATTTACAGAACTTTACATCCAAATGCAACTGAATATACATTCTTCTCAAGTGCACATGGAACTTTCTCCAGAATAGACTACATACTGGGTCACAAATCGGGTCTTAACCAATACCAAAAGATTAGGATTGTCCCTTGCATATTTTCAACCCATAATGCTTTGAAACTTGAACTCAATCACAAGAAGAAATTTGGAAGAAATTCAAACACGTGGAGGTTAAAGAGCATCCTGCTAAAAGATCAAAGGGTCAACCAGGAAAATTGAGAAGAATTAAAAAGATTCATGGAAACTAATGAGAATGAAGATACAACCCTTCAAAATCTTTGGGATACAGCAAAAGCAGTCCTGAGAGGGAAATACATCACAATACAAGCATCCCTCAAAAAATTGGAAAAAAGTCAAATACACAAGCTAACGTTACACCTAAAGAAACTGGAGAAAGAACAGCAAATGAAACCTACACCAAGCAGAAGAGAGTTAATAAAGAATCAAGCAGAACTCAATGAAATAGAGACACGAAGAACTGTGGAACAGATCAACAAAACCAGGAGTTGGTTCTTTGAAAGAATTAATAAGATAGATAAACCATTAGCCAGCCTTATTAAAAACAAAAGAGAAAAGACTAATAACATCATGAATGAAAAAGGAGAGATCACACCCAATACCAAGGAAATACAAATGATTTTAAAAACATATTATGAGCAGCTATAGGCCAATAAATTAGACAATCTAGAAGAAATGGATGCATTTCTGGAAAACCACAAACTACCAAAACTGGACTAGGAAGAAAGAGAAAACCTGAACAGGACAATAATCAGGGAGGAAATTGAAGCAGTCATCAAAAACCACCCAAGACCCAAAAGTCCAGAGCCAGATGGGTTCCCAGGGGAATTCTATCAAATGTTTAAAGAAGAAACAACACTGATTCTACTAAAGCTGTTCCAAAAGATAGAAAGGGATGGAGTACTTCCAAACTCGTTCTATGAGGCTAGCATCACCTTAATTCCAAAACCCCACAAAGACCCCACCAAAAAGGAGAATTATAGACCAATATCCCTGATGAACACAGATGCAAACACTCTCAAGAAGATACTAGGCAATGGGATCCAACAGTACATTAAGAAGATTATTCACGATTACCAAGTGGGATTTATCCCCCGGATGCAAGGCTGGCTCAACACTTGTAAAACAATCAACGTGACAGATCATATCAATAAGAGAAAAACAAGAACCATAGGATCCTCTCAATAGATCCAGAGAAAGCATTCGGCAAAATACCGCATCCATTCCTAATCAAAACTCTTCAGAGTGTAGGGATAGAGGGAACATTCCTCAGCATCTTAAAAGTCATCAATGAAAAGCCCACAGCAAATATCATTCTCAATGGGGAAACACTGAGAGCCTTTCCCTAAGATCAGGAACACGACAGGGATGTCCACTCTCACCACTGCTATTGAACATAGTACTAGAAGTCCTAGCCTCAGCAGTTAGACAACAAAAAGAAATAAAAGGCATTCCAGGGCAGCCCCGGTGGCTCAGCGGTTTAGCGCCAGCTTCAGCCCAGGGTGTGATCCTCGAGACACGGAATTGAGTCCCACGTTGGGCTCCCTAAATGAAGCCTGCTTCTCCCTCACCCTCAGCCTGTGTCTCTGCCTCTCTCTCTCTCTCTTTCTTTCTCTCTCTCTCTCTCATAAATAAATAAAATCTTAAAAAAAAAAGAAAACCAAAAGACCTCACCTCAAGATTTCTAGTACTCATATAGCAATTCGGCAGTGTGGCAGGATACAAAATCAATGCCCAGAAATCCGTGGCATTTCTATACACTGAGACTGAAGAAAGAGAAATTAAGGAGTTCATCCCATTTACAACTGCACCCAGAAGCTTAAGATACCTAGGAGGAATAAACCTAACCAAAGAGATAAGGATCTATACCCTAAAAACTACAGAACACTTCTGAAAGAAATGGATGAAGACATGAAGAGATGGAAAAATATTCCATACTTGTGGATTGGAAGAATTAATATTGTGAAAATGTCAATGCCACCCAGGGCAATTTACACATTCCATGCAATCCCTATCAAAATACCATCGACTTTCTTCAGATAGTCGGAACAAATAATCTTAAGATTTGTGTGAAATCAGAAAAGACCCCAAATAGCCAGGGGAATATTGAATATGGCTCAGCGGTTTGGCACCGCCTTTAGTCCGGGGCCTGATCCTGGGGACCCGGGATTGATTCCCACCTCAGGCTCCCTGCATGGAGCCTGCTTCTCCCTTTGCCTGTGTCTCTGCCACTCTCTCTCTCTCTCTCTCTCTCTCTGTGTATCTCTCATGAATAAATAAAAAAAATTTTAAAAAGAAAGAAAGAAAACCAGAGCCAGGGGCACCACAATGCCTGATTTCAGGTTTTACTACAAAGCTGTGATCAGCAAGACCGTGTGGTACTGGTACAAAAACAGACACATAGATCAATGGAACAGAATAGAAAATCCAGAAATGGGCCCTCAACTCTGTGGTCAACTCATATTGACAAAGCAGGAAAGACAGTCTCTTCATTAAATGGTGCTGGGAAAATTGGACAGCCACATGCAGAAGAATGAGACTAGACCATTCTCTTACACCATACACAAAGATAAACTCAAAATGGATGAAAGATCGAAATGTGAGACAAGAATCCATCCAAATCCTAGAGGAGAACACAGGCAAAACTCTTTTTGAACTTAGCCACAGCAACTTCTTGCAAGATACATCTATGAAGGCAAGGGAAACAAAAGCAAAAATGAATTATCGGGACTTAATCCAGATAAAAAGCTTCTGCACAGCAAAAGAAACAGTCCACAAAACTAAAAGACAACCTGCAGAATGGGAGACGATATTTGCAAATGACCTATCAGAAAAAGGGCTAGTATCCAAGACCTATAAAGAATGTATTATACTCAACAGCAAAGAAAAAAACAATCCAATCATGAAATGGGTAAACGACATGAAGAGAAATCTCACAGAGGAAGACATAGACATGGCCAACAAGCACATGAGAAAATGCTCCGCATCACTTGCCATCAGGGAAATACAAATCAAAACCACAATGAGATACCACCTCACACCAGTGAGAATGGGGAAAATTAACAAGGCAGGAAACCACAAATGTTGGAGAGGATGTGGAGAAAGGGGAACCCTCTTGCACTGTTGGTGGGAATGTGAATTGGTGCAGCCACTCTGGACAACTGTGTGAAGGTTCCTCAAAGAGTGAAAAATAGAGCTACCCTATGACCCAGCAATTGCACTGCTGGAGATTTATCCTAAACATACAGAGGCAGTGAAACGCCGGGACACCTGCACCACGATGTTCACAGCAGCAATGTCCACAATAGCCAAACTGTGGAAGGAGCCTCGGTATCCATCGAAAGATGAATGGATAAAGAAGATGTGGTCTATGTATACAATGGAATATTACTCAGCCATTAGAAACGACGAATACCCACCTTATGCTTCAATGTGGATGGAAATGCCGGGTATTATGCTGAGTGAAGTAAGTCAATCGGAAAAGTACAAACATGACCTCATTCATTTGGGGAATATAAAAAATAGTGAAAGGTTATAAAAGAGAGAAAATGAGTGGGAAATATCAGTGAGGGTGACAGAACATGACAGACACCTAACTCTGGGAAATGAACTAGGGGTAGTGGAAAGGGAGATGGGCGGGGGATGTGATGACTGGGTAATGGGCACTGAGGGAGGCACTTGACGGGATGAGCACTGAGTGTTATGGTATATGTTAGCAAATCGAACTCCATAAAGAAATATAGAAAAAGAATATATATACAAAAAATAGTGTGTCATTAGGATTAGTGATTTAAAAAATATCCTACTCCAAGGTCATATTGTTTTTTCAGATTTTTTTTTCTATTAGGTTTTGAAATTCGCTTTTCATCGTTAGAGCTTTGGTCCATCTAGAATTGTTCTCTGTGTAAGATATAAAGTAGTGATCTAATTTTATTCTTTCCATATAAGAATATGTGTTGTTCTGGGAGCGGCTGTATGGCTCAGCAGTTGAGCATCTCCCTTTGGCCCAAGGCGTGATCCTGGAGTCCCGGGATCAAGTCCCACCTCGGGCTCCCTGAATGGAGCTTGCTTCTCTCTGCTTGTGTCTCTGCCTCTCTCTCTGTGTGTCTCTCATGAATAAGTAAATAAAATCTTTAAAAAAAAAAAAAAAGAATACGTTGTTCCGATATCATTTGTTGAGTATTCTTTCCTTTCCCAACTGTTTGAAATGCCATTTTTATAATATTCTAATTTCCATGGACTTGTTTCTGGGTTTTCTATTCTCTTTCAGTAATCCATTTGGCTCTCTCTTCACCAGAATCTATTCTAATTACTATAACTGTAAAACAAATCTCGATATCTGGTAAAATGAGTCACTTTTTTCCTCATTCTTTTTTCATAACTGTACTAATTATTCTTCAACAAATTTATTTCATATGAATTTTAGAATCAGTCTGAGAAAATCCTATTGGATTTGGAATTTAATTTAACTTAGAGATTAATTGGGGATAGTAGTTTTATGATATAAATCTTACTGTACAAAGTTTTTATAGCTCTCCACTTATTTGAGTAGAGTTTTGATGGCCTATATTTCACATTTTTCCCAAAAATGTTTCCCATATTTTTCTGTTATATTTATTCTTTTTTTTTAAAATACATTTTTTTAAATTTTTATTTATGATAGTCACAGAGAGAGAGAGAGAGAGGCAGAGACACAGGCAGAGGGAGAAGCAGGCTCCATGCACCGGGAGCCCGACGTGGGATTCGATCCCGGGTCTCCAGGATCGCGCCCTGGGTCAAAGGCAGGAGCCAAACCGCAGCGCCACCCAGGGATCCCTGTTATATTTATTCTTAAGTTGGTAGGCAGGATTTGAAAATGGCCCTCAAGATTTCCACCTGCTGGTATGCATATCCTGTATAATCACCTTCCCTTGAGTGTGAGTATGAATACGATGGGATAGTTGCTCCCTTGATTAAATGACATTAGCAAAAGTGATGGAACAGTCACTCGCATGATTACATTACATTATGTAAGACTCCATCGTAGTAGACTGAAGTGAGATTCCCCTGGTGGCATTGAAGGAGTAAGGTGATATACCATGAGAGGGAGGCCTTACAGGTCGGACCTGAGGATGGCTTTTAGGAAATGAGAGTGTCTTTAGCTGATGGCAAGAAATTAGGGCCCTCAAATTCTAGAACAGCAAGGAACTGAATTCTGCCAACAATCATGTAAGCTTAGAAGAGGACCCTGATGGGGCACCTGGTGGATCAATTGGTTAAGTGTCTGTCTTTGGCTCAGGTAATGATCTCAAAGTCCTGGGATCGAGCCTCACATTGGGCTCCTTGCTCAGTGGGGAGTGTGCTTCCTCTCTCTCTGCCTCTCCCCCAGCTTGTGGTCTCTCTCTCAAATAAATAAATAAATAAATAAATAAATAAATAAATAAATAAATAAAATCTTTAAAACAACAAGAAGAAGACCCTGAGTCCAAGATGAGACCACAGACACTGCCAAAACCTTAATTGCATTTTGATGAAACCCTGAGCAGAGAATCCAGCTCAGCTGTATCCAGACTCCTGGTCCACAGAAACCATGATAATAAATGTGTCATTTTAAGCCTCTAAGTTTATTTAAGTTTGTTATGCAGCAAGAAAAAACATATACATCAACTATGTCATTTGCCCCCCCCTTTGCTTATTACTGTGAATAGGTTTGTTCCCTTCTCACTGTGAATGAGCTCATTTTAATGTTTCATTTTAAAATAGCTATTATTGGGATGCCTGGGTGGCTCAACGGTTGAGCATCAGCCTTTGGCTCAGGGTGCGATCCCGGAATCCAGAATTGAGTCCCACATCGGACTCCCTGCATGGAGCCTGCTTCTCCCTCTTCCTGTGTCTCTGTCTCTGTGTGTGTGTGTGTCTCTCATGAATGAATAAATAAAATATTTTAATAACATATTTTAAATATTTTAATTAAAAAAATTAAATAGCTATTATTTTTAATATGTTGATCTTTATCCAGATACCCTAGTGAAATTTCTTATTAGGCCTAATAATTTGTAGGTATTCTATGTGGACAATTATATTGAATAATAATAATAATGGCAATTTTGTCATTCTTTCTTTCCTGAGTCTTAGACTCTTTTTTCCCCCATTTTTGCATAGGTCAAGTCCTTTAGTACAACATTGTGATAGAAGACATAAGAAATCTTGTCTTGTTATTGATTTATTTAAAAAAATTTTTTAAAGATTTTTTTTTTGAGAAAGAGAGTAAGAGAGAGTGAGTGAGTGAGGGGAGGGGCAGAGGGAGAGAATCTTCAAGCAGACTCCCCACTGAGCACAGAGCCCATCATGGAGCTCAATCTCACAACCCATGAGATCCTGATCTGAGCTGAAACCAAGAGTTGGACGCTTAACTGACTGAGCCACCCAGGCACTCCTTGTTATTGACCATAATGGAGTGGTCCTATTAATTCTCCAACTAAATATGAGGTTTGCTATATGTTTTTATATACACTATTCATTAAGTTAAAGACTTTGTTTTTTGTTTTGTCTTTTGCTTATTTGTTTTATCCACTGTGATAATCTCTATCTCCTAACTGGAACATTTAAGTCTATTTTCCTTTGAAATGGTTACTGATGTATTGAGGTTTATATCTTCCATCTCATTTTTTCCATTCTTTTCAGATACCAATTCTATTTCCTTTTCTCTCCCATCTTGCTTTTTATTCCTTTTAGGTTGAATATTTTTATCACTCCATTGTTTCCCTCTCTACTAGTTTGGAAGTTATATCCTTGGTTTCTATTATTTAACTTGTTATCCTGCATCTGATCAAAGTCTAAAGTTAATTAAACCTTTACCTTCATCCTAAATATTTCCCTTTATTCCCGCCCAACCTACATGTTACTTTAATTTTTTGATCCTTATTATTATTATTACTGCTTAATATGGTCAGTGTTACTTACATTTACCCACATATTTTTTACTCATTATTCCTTCTTGCACCTCAGCCCTTCCATTTGGGATCTTTATTTCCTCCAGAAGTGCACCCTATAGGATCATCCTTAGTGAGAGTACAATGGTGATCAACCCTCTAAGTTTGTTGTTTCTAAGAACATGCCTTCATTTGCCCTCATTCTTGAATGAGAAGGAGTTGGTTATCTAATTATAGGTTGACACGCTAGTATGGCTTCCTCTATAACCCCTGGAATTGAAGAAAGAATTTAGTTTTGGTTTGCCCTTACCCTGACAGTGTAGATTTTTGGAGGCCCCAGTTAACACAGGGAGGATATTCTCCATCTTCTTTGCCCAGAAGGAGGAGCTGAGCCTTCACTTTCATTCCCCTTACCATTGAAGAGAAACTAGGCATAATTGTGAACAAATATCCTCAAGGCAAAAGCTTCTTTGATATTCTGATATTCTTCTTACCTCTTTGTATTCAGGCTTTGCTTCACCTTCCACCCACTGCCTCCCAAATATAACCTGGAAGTTTACCAACTATCTTTTCAGTTCTTCACTTTTCTAAGATTTTTATATGCACATATACACATACATGCACAATACTATTGTGTAGTGTGTATGTGTGTGATGTATATTTCATACCTTTTAACCTTATACATTTTTAGTTTTATGTAGGATAACTGATCCAAATAGCCTTGCATGGCATTACTGCAACCAGGAAATTGCTGTCATTATTTTTTTCAATATTATCTCTTCCTCTGTCTCCACTTTCTCCAAGATTCTAAACATTTGTTTGATCTTCTCATCTTATTCTCCATATTTCTTAACCTCTTTAATGTTTTTCATCTCTGTATCTCTCAATGGTGTTTTTGGAATAAATTCTTCCCATATTATCTTTCAATTCACTAATTATCTTTGTTACCGTTTCTAATCTTTTTTTTAAAAAAATTATGTATTTATTCATGAGAGACACAGAGAAAGGCAGGCAGAGGGAGAAGGAGGCTCCCTGCAGGGAGCCTGACCGACTCCATTGAGTCGATCCCTGGAATCCAAGATTAGGCCCTGGGCTGAAGGCGGTGCTAAACCGCTTGAGCCACCTGGGCTGCCCCTATTTCTTCAAACATTTTATACATAACTATTACATCCTGGATTATTCCAACATCTGTCATCCTAAAGATTTACATACTTTTAAAAAAAATATCTTATTTCTACTGATTCTTACTGAAGGAGAGGATTTGGTGTTTGGTAATCTTAATTTGTGAAATCATGTTCCATTTAATCAGTGTAAGTGCTATGGGTTTAACTTGAGAAAACTTTCTTTTCAAAAGAACTTGGTTCAAATTCTGCTGGTAGGGGACGCCTGGGTGGCTCAGCAGTTGAGCATCTGCCTTCAGCTCAGAGTGTGATCCTCTGTCTGGGAAATGAGTTCCACATCGGGTTCCCCAGGGGGAGCCTGCTTCTCCCTATGCCTGTGTCTCTGCCTCTTTCTCTGGGTCTCTCATAAATAAATGAATAAAATCTTAAAAAAAAAAAACTCTGCTGGTAGAAGTGGGTATTCCCATTCTAGGATCACATAAGCCTCTTTCTTGAAGGTCTGTCTCTGAGCTGGAGTCTCAGACTCAGTTTACCTACCTCCTTGCTGTTCCAATTGCCATTATCTACACAAATCATTGCCAAAGAACTCAGGATTCATGGAAACTCAGCACTTCCCTGGTCCCTGCTACTCTGGCTTCAGAGCTGTTTGATTTCTTGTCCTGGAAAGTCTCCTTGCCTATAAGGCTTTGAACCCTAGTAGATGACTCCTGGATACTCTATTACACAGTATTACCACCCAAATGGCATGTTTTCCCAACTGCACCCCATGTCCAGCTCATACAGCTGGGTGGCAGCAGTGATGGGATATTGCCAGAAAGTTCCCCTACCTGTTGCTAGAGGCACAGCATATCATATCTAGGGTCTAGTTGTTGTGGAAGACCACTTAAAGCTTTTAGTCACCATGGTACTAGAACTATAAGCCCATTACTTCTTTTTTAAACTAAAATTTTAGAACATTCATTCTTTTAAAAAAGTTTTTATTTAAATTCTAGCTAGTTAACATACAGTGTAATATTAGTTTCAGGTGTACAACATAGTGATTCAACACTTCCATGCAACACCTTGTGCTCATCAAAACAAGCGTACTCCTTAATCCCCATCACCTATTTAACCCAACTTCCACCTCCTCCCCTCTGGTAACCATCAGTTTGTTCTGTTTCTTGGTTTGCCTCTCTATCTTTTTTTTTCTTTGCTCATTTGTTTTGTTTCTTAAATTCCACATACAAGTGAAATCATATGGTATTTGTCTTTTTCTGAGTGACTTATTTTGCTCAGCATAATACTCTCTAGCTCCATCCATGTTGTTGCAAATAGCAAGATTTCAATCTTTTTCATAGCTTAGGAATATTCCATTGTATATGTGTATATACCATATCTTCTTTATCCATTCATTGGTTGTTGGACACTTGGGCTATTTCCATAATCTGGCTATTGTAAGTAATGCTGCTATAAACACTGGGCTGTGTGTATCCCTCTGAATTAGTATTTTTCTATTCTTTGGGTAAATACCTAGCAGTACAACTTCTGGATAGTAGAGTAGTTCTATTTTTAACTTTTTGAGGAACTGCATGATGTTTTCCAGGGTGGCTTCGCCTCCAACAGTGCAGGAGGGTTCCCCTTTCTTCACATTCATTCATTCTGAAAAAATTTCAGATTTACAAAAAAGTTGCAAACTTAGTACAAAGAATCTCTGAATATATTTCACCCAACTTTCCCAATTGCTCACATTTTACAATACAATTATGGAAAACAGGAAATTAACATTGATAAATATTATTAAGTGATCTACAGACCACATTTGAATTTTGTCAATTGTCCCAGTAATGTAGGGTTCAGGATTCCATATTGCATTAGTTGTCATGTCACCTTAATCTACTCTGATTTTTGACAGTTTCTCAGTCTCTCTTTGTATTTCATAATCTTGACACTTTTGAAGAATACTGACCAGTTATTTTGTGGAATGTCTCTCAATTTCAGTTTGTCTGATGGTTCATCAAATCCAAATTATGCAAGTTTGGCAAGAACACAATAAAAGTGATATCATGCCTTTTTCTTTTTTTGGCTATTTTTAATTTTTGTATATGTATATTTTTTTATTGGAGTTCAATTTGCCAATATACAGTATAACACCCAGTGCTCATCCCATCATGCCTTTTCAATACATCATTATTATGGGATACATACTCTGTATATCTATTATCTTGATACTTGGCTAAGGTGATGACTTCCAGAAAAAAAGTGCTATATTCCAGGATTTTCCGCTGAGAAGTTTTCCCTTTGAAATTAATAAATATCTCATGGAAAGATACTTTGAGAATATCTAAATATCTTGTTTCTCATCATATGCCCAATAATTTTAACATCCATTGAGGTTTCTGGCCCAAGACAATTTTTCCTGTGCTGTTTCATAAATGGTGGTCTTCTATGTCTATTAATCTGCCTACATTTATTAATTTGGAATTTTGCTGATTTCCTTTTCCCCCTATTTTCTGTTTATTCAATTTATTTAAGTCCAGATGGATTCAGGGATATTTGTGTATTCATTTTTTTTTCTTTTTGCTCAAATTATCCCAGATTTGGGAATTGGGAGCTATTTATTTATTTTTAAATATTTTATTTATTTACAGGAGACACACACAGAGAGAGAGAGAGAGAGAGAGAGAGAGAGAGGCAGAGACATAAGCAGTGGGAGAAGCAGGCTTCCTACAAGGAGCGATGTGGGACACGATCCCAGAACCTGGGATCATGTCCTGAGCTGAAGGCAGACACTCAACCATTGAGCCACCCAGGCATCCCAGGAGCTCTTTAAAGTTTGGTCCTGCGTCATTTTGACATGCCCCCATCATTTTTTGAGCAATTCATTACTTTTCACACTTTAAGGTTTTGCGTCCCTTCCTCCCATTCAAATCCACGTTTTATTTTTTATTTATTTTATTTTTAATTTTTTTCAAATTCACCTTTTATTTTTATTTTTTTAATTGTTTTTTTAATAAATTAATTTTTATTGGTGTTCAATTTACCAACATACAGAATAACACCCAGTGCTCATCCCGTCAAGTGTCCCCCTCAGTGCCCGTCACCCGTTCCCCCCCACCCCCCGCCCTCCTCCCCTTCCACCACCCCTAGTTCGTTTCCCAGAGTTAGGAGTCTTTATGTTCTGTCTCCCTTCCTGATATTTCCCACACATTTCTTCTCCCTTCCCTTATATTCCCTTTCACTATTATTTATATTCCCCAAATGAATGAGAACATACACTGTTTGTCCTTTTCCGATTGACTTACTTCACTCAGCATTATACCCTCCAGTTCCATCCATGTTGAAGCAAATGGTGGGTATTTGTCATTTCTAATGGCTGAGGAATATTCCATTGTATACATAAACCACATCTTCTTTATCCATTCATCTTTCGATGGACACCGAGGCTCCTTCCACAGTTTGGCTATTGTGGACATTGCTGCTAGAAACATCGGGGGGCAGGTGTCCCGGCGTTTCATTGCATCTGAGTCTTTGGGGTAAATCCCCAGCAGTGCAACTGCTGGGTCGTAAGGCAGGTCTATTTTTAACTCTTTGAGGAACCTCCACACAGTTTTCCAGAGTGGCTGCACCAGTTCACATTCCCACCAAGAGTGTAAGAGGGTTCCCTTTTCTCCGCATCCTCTCCAACATTTGCTGTTTCCTGCCTTGTTAATTTTCCCCATTCTCACTGGTGTGAGGTGGTATCTCATTGTGGTTTTGATTTGTATTTCCCTGATGGCAAGTGATGCAGAGCATTTTCTCATGTGCATGTTGGCCATGTCCATGTCTTCCTCTGTGAGATTTCTCTTCATGTCTTTTGCCCATTTCATGATTGGATTGTTTCTTTGGTGTTGAGTTTAAGAAGTTCTTTATAGATCTTGGAAACTAGCCCTTTATCTGATATGTCATTTGCAAATATCTTCTCCCGTTCTGTAGGTTGTCTTTTAGTTTTGTTGACTGTATCCTTTGCTGTGCAAAAGCTTCTTATCTTGATGAAGTCCCAATAGTTCATTTTTGCTTTTGTTTCTTTTGCCTTCGTGGATGTATCTTGCAAGAAATTACTGTGGCCAAGTTCAAAAAGGGTGTTGCCTGTGTTCTCCTCTAGGATTTTGATGGAATCTTGTCTCACATTTAGATCTTTCATCCATTTTGAGTTTATCTTTGTGTATGGTGCAAGGGAGTGGTTCAGTTTCATTCTTCTGCATGTGGATGTCCAATTTTCCCAGCACCATTTATTGAAGAGACTGTCTTTCTTCCAGTGGATAGTCTTTCCTCCTTTATCGAATATTAGTTGACCATAAAGTTCAGGGTCTACTTCTGGGTTCTCTATTCTGTTCCATTGATCTATGTGTCTGTTTTTGTGCCAGTACCACACTGTCTTGATGACCACAGCTTTGTAGTACAACCTGAAATCTGGCATTGTGATGCCCCCAGCCATGGTTTTCTTTTTTAAAATTCCCCTGGCTATTCGGGGTCTTTTCTGATTCCACACAAATCTTAAAATAATTTGTTCTAACTCTCTGAAGAAAGTCCATGGTATTTTGATAGGGATTGCATTAAACGTGTAAATTGCCCTGGGTAACATTGACATTTTCACAATATTAATTCTGCCAATCCATGAGCATGGAATATTTTTCCATCTCTTTGTGTCTTCCTCAATTTCTTTCAGAAGTGTTTTATACTTTTTAGGGTATAAATCCTTTACCTCTTTGGTTAGGTTTTTTCCTAGGTATCTTATGCTTTTGGGTGCATTGTAAATGGGACTGACTCCTTAATTTCTTTTTCTTCAGTCTCATTGTTAGTGTATAGAAATGCCATTGATTTCTGGGCATTGATTTTGTATCCTGCCACGCTACCAAATTGCTGTATGAGTTCTAGCAATCTTGGGGTGGAGGCTTTTGGGTTTTCTATGTAGAGTATCATGTCATTGGCGAAGAGGGAGAGTTTGACTTCTTCTTTGCCAATTTGAATGCCTTTAATGTCTTTTTGTTGTCTGATTGCTGAGGCGAGGACTTCCAGCACTAAGTTGCATAGCAGTGGTGAGAGTGGACATCCCTATCTTGTTCCTGATCTTAGGGGAAAGGCTCCCAGTGCTTCCCCATTGAGAATTATATTTGCTGTGGGCTTTTCGTAGATGGCTTTTAAGATGTTGAGGAAAGTTCCCTCTATCCCAATGCTCTGAAGTGTTTTGATCAGGAATGGATGCTGTATTTTGTCAAATGCTTTCTCTGCATCTAATGAGAGGATCATATGGTTCTTGGTTTTTCTCTTGCTGATATGATGAATCACATTGATGGTTTTACGAGTGTTGAACCAGCCTTGTGTCCCGGGGATAAATCCTACTTGGTCATGGTGAATAATTTTCTTAATGTGTTGTTGCATCCTATTGGCTAGTATCTTGTTGAGAATTTTTGCATCCATGTTCATCAGGGATATTGGTCTGTAATTCTCCTTTTTGGTGGGGTCTTTGTCTGGTTTCGGAATTAAGGTGATGCTGGCCTCATAGAACGAATTTGGAAGTACTCCATCTCTTTCTATCTTTCCAAACAGCTTTAGTAGAATAGGTATGATTTCTTCTTTAAACGTTTGATAGAATTCTCCTGGGAAGCCATCTGGCCCTGGACTCTTGTGTCTTGGGAGGTTTTTGATGACTGCTTCAATTTCCTCCCTGGTTATTGGCCTGTTCAGGTTTTCTATTTCTTCCTGCTCCAGTTTTGGTAGTTTGTGGCTTTCCAGGAATGCGTCCATTTCTTCTAGATTGCCTAATTTATTGGCGTATAGCTGTTCATAATATGTTTTTAAGAACGTTTGTATTTCCTTGGTGTTGGTAGTGATCTCTCCTTTCTCATTCATGTTTTTATTAATTTGAGTCATCTCTTTCTTCTTTTTAATAAGGTTGGCTAATGGTTTATCTATCTTATTAATTCTTTCAAAGAACCAACTCCTGGTTCTGTTGATCTGTTCCACAGTTCTTTTGGTTTCAATTTCATTTAGTTCTGCTCGAATTTTAATTAACTCTCTTCTTCTGGGGTCCATTTGCTGCTTTTTCTCTAGTTCCTTTATGTGTAAGGTGAGCTTTTGAATTTGAGTTCTTTCCAGTTTTTGAATGGATGCTTGTATTGCGATGTATTTCCCCCTCAGGACTGCTTTTGCTGCATCCCAAAGATTTTGAATGGTTGTATCTTCATTCTCATTAGTTTCCATGAATCTTTTCAATTCTTCCTTAATTTCCTGGTTGACCCTTTCATCTTTTAGCAGGATGGTCCTTAACCTCCACGTGTTTGTGGTCCTTCCAAACTTCTTGTTGTGATTAAGTTCTAATTTTAAGGCATTATGGTCTGAGAATATACAGGGGACTATTCCAATCTTTTGGTATCGGTTCAGACCCAATTTGTGACCCAGTATGTGGTCTATTCTGGAGAAAGTTCCATGTGCACTTGAGAAGAATGTGTATTCAGTTGAGTTTGGATGTAAAGTTCTGTAGATATCTGTGAAATCCATCTGGTCCAGTGTATCATTTAAAGCTCTCGTTTCTTTGGAGATGTTGTGCTTAGAAGACCTATCGAGGGTAGAAAGAGCTAGATTGAAGTCACCAAGTATAAGTGTATTATTATCAAAGTATTTCTTCAGTTTGGTTATTAACTGGTTTAAATTTTTGGCAGCTCCCACATTCGGGGCATATATATTGAGGATTGTTAAGTCCTCTTGTTGGATAGATCCTTTGAGTATGAGATAGTGTCCCTCTTCATCTCTCACTATAGTCTTCGGGGTAAATTTTAATTTATCTGATATGAGGATGGCTACCCCTGCTTTCTTTTGAGGACCATTTGAATGGTAAATGGTTCTCCAACCTTTTATTTTCAGGTTGTAGGTGTCCTGCTGTCTATAATGAGTCTTTTGTAGACAGCACACAGACAGGTCCTGCTTTTTTATCCAGTCTGAAACCCTGCGCCTTTTGATGGGGTCATTAAGCCTGTTCACGTTCAGAGTTACTATTGACAGATATGAGTTTAGTGTCACCATGATATCTATTCAGTCCTTGTTTTTGTGGATTGTTCCACTGAACTTCTTCTTAAAGGGGAATTTTAAGAGTCCCCCTTAAAATTTCTCGCAGTGCTGGTTTGTAGGTCACATATTCTTTCAGTTCCTGCCTGTCTTGGAAGCTCTTTATATCTCCTTCCATTTTGAATGAGAGCCTTGCTGGATAAAGTATTCTTGGTTGCATGTTCTTCTCATTTAGGACCCTGAATATATCCTGCCAGCCCTTTCTGGCCTGCCAGGTCTCTGTGGAGAGGTCTGCTGTTACCCTAATATTCCTCCCCATAAAAGTCAGGGACTTTTTTTCTCTTGCTGCTTTAAGGATCTTCTCCTTATCTTTGGAATTTGCAAGCTTCACTATTAAATGTCGAGGTGTTGAACGGTTTTTATTGATTTTAGGGGATACACATTCTGGCCCTCTGGCCCTTTCAGCGCCCTCGGGAACCCCAATTAAACGTAGGTTTTTCTTCCTCAGGCTGTCGTTTATTTCCCTTAATCTGTCTTCACGGTCTCTTAATTGTCTGTCTCTTTTTTCCTCAGTTTCCCTCTTTGCCATCAACTTGTCTTCTATGTCACTCACTTGTTCTTCCACCTCGTTAAGCCTCCTCGTTAGGACTTTTAGCTTGGATTGCATCTCATTTAATTGATTTTTAATTTCTGCCTGATTGGATCTAAATTCTGCAGTCATGAAGTCTCTTGAGTCCTTTATGGTTGTTTTCTAGAGCCACCAGTAGCTGTATCATAGTGCTTCTAAATTGGCTTTCTGACATTGAATTGTAATCCAGATTTTGTAACCCTGTGGGAGATAGGACTGTTTCTGAATCTTTTTTTTGAGGTGAGGTTTTCCTTCTAGTCATTTTGCTCAGTGCAGAGTGGCCAAAAACAAGTTGTATTGGGAAAAGGAAGAAAAGAGAGGGAAGGAAAGAAAAGAGAAAAAGAAAAAAGAGAAAGAAGAAAAAAAGGGAAAAAGAAGAAAAAGAGAAAGAAAAAGAAAGGTGAAAAAAAGAGGGGGGGAATTCAATAAGAAATCAAAAGAAGCAATCAGAAATCAAAAAGAAAGAAAGAGAAAAAAAATAACACAAAACAAAATAAAAAAAAAAACAAAAAACACGGGGATCCCTGGGTGGCGCAGCGGTTTGGCGCCTGCCTTTGGCCCGGGGCGCGATCCTGGAGACCCGGGATCGGGTCCCACATCGGGCTCCCGGTGCATGGAGCCTGCTTCTCCCTCTGCCTGTGTCTCTGCCTCTCTCTCTCACTGTGTGCCTATCATAAATAAAAAAAAAAAAAAATTAAAAAAAAAAAAAAACACGTGGGAGTATCTTCTGATTCTGTATACTTGATAGTAGCGCGAACTCTTCTCACTGTAGCATTCCAGCTGGTCTCTCTTTAAATCTGAGGCCGAATTCGTAGATTTTCAGGATGATTTGAAGGTTATCTCGGTAATTTGGTGGGGACAGGTGATTTGGGGACCCTACTCTTCCGCCATATTGCCCCTCCTCCAAATTCACCTTTTAAATGATTCTTTACATATTGATTTTACCTTGGTGTGGATTGTTTTACAATTTTTTTCATTCCTTAATTTACTTTCCTTCTAACTGTTGGAAGTTACATACCTATGTCTTTTCTTTTGATGGCTAGTCTATATTATCTTAAACATATATATTGAGTTATATTTTTAACATAAAATTCACCAATTTCAAATGTTCAATGATCATTAATAATTTTACTGAGTGTACAACCATAACCATAAATTAGTTTTAGAACAGAACATGAGGGCTCACTCACGCCCTCAAAATCCTATTCCCGGGCAGCCCCGGTGGCCCAGAGGTTTAGCGCCGCCTTCCGCCCAGGGTGTGATCCTGGAGACCGAGGATCGAGTCCCATGTCGGGCTCCCTGCATGGAGCCTGATTCTCCCTCTGCCTGTGTCTCTGCCTCTCTCTCCCTCTCTCTCTCTCTCTCTCTCTCTCTCTCTGTGTGTGTGTGTGTGTATCTGTCATGAATAAATAAATAAATCTTTAAAAAAAAATCCCATTCCCACAAAACTGCCACTATCTGATCTGTCTGGCAGCTCTCTGGAAAAAGCCCCATTCTCAGAATTTGTCTTGATTTTACCTTGCTCACTCAATGAGGAAAGCTCTATCCCTAGAACCTTTCTAGGAAATAATCAGTGACAATTGTTAACAATGCAGATGCCTAAAAATGTGTTACTAGTTGTATCAATAAGAGGCTAGACGAAAAGAAAAGAAAGAAAGAAAGAAAGAAAGAGAAAGAAAGAAAGAATCTTTTGGACTAGATGTCCATAGAGGGGTTTGAAAAGATTCAGCCTATTCCTCGGAGTCTAGAAAGCCAAGTGAATGTCTGAGAAGGCCATTATCTATCACTTGTCACTGGCCTTGAAAACTGACACAAGAAGGAAGTGAAGGCTAATTCATAGTTTTACACTGCCATAGTGTTGAAGGCATGTCCTAACACATACAAAACCCATTGGCAAATGATAGAACACTCATTTGTTCAATTCACTTGAGATCTCTTCCAATCATTAGCTGACCACTAAGCTAAATGAAAAGAGACTTTAGTGCCTACAGATGACAAAAGAATGAAGACTTTACAGAAATATTCCAGAAAAGTCACTAAACAAACAAAAAGCAAGAAGAATTGCTACAACAATTACAACAAACCATTGAGAGGATATCAGATTTCCAGAGTTGCTGCATTATATTATTTAAAATACCCAGTTCAATATAGAAATTATGAGACATATAAAGAAATGGAAAGTATGGCCTAATACAGGTTTTTAAAAAGCTAGCAACATGAGGAAGCCCATATGTTTGACTTATAAAACAAATAATTCAGTTTTTTCCTTTCTTCAAATATTTTTTCCTTTAAATTTTTACTTAAATTTCAGTTAGTTAACATACAGCATAATATCAGTTTCAGGTGTAAAATTTAATGATTCAACACTTACGTACAACACCCGGTGCTTATCACAAGTGCACTCCTTAATCCCCATCACCTATTTAACCACCTTTTATCAAGATTGCTTTGACTATTTGGGGTCTCTTGTGGTTCCATACAGATTTTAGGATTGCTTATCTCTGTGAAAAATGCTGCTGGTATTTTGATAGGGATTGCATTAAATGTATACATTGCTTTGGGTAGTATAGACATTTTAACAATATTTATTTTTCCAATCCATGAACGTGGAATGTCCTTCCATTTCTTTGTGTCATCTTCAATTTCTTTCATCAGTGTTTATAGTTTTCAGAGTACAAATCTTTTACCTCTTTGGTTAGGTTTATTCACAGGTATCTTATGGTTTTTGGTGCAATTATAAGTGGAATCAATTCCTTGATTTCTGTTTCTGCTGCTTCATTATTGGTGTATGGAAATGCAACAGATTTCTGTACATTGATTTTGTATCCTGCGATGTTGCAGAATTTGTGTAACAGTTCTAGCAATTTTTTTGGTGGAGTCTTTCAGATTTTCTGCATAGAGTATCTGCAGTATGTCATCTGCAAACAGTGAAAGTTTGTCCCAGTAATGTAGGGTTCTTCCTTGCTGATTTGGATGCCTTTTGTTTATTTTTGTTGTCTGATTGCTGAGGCTAGCACTTCCAGTACTGTTAAATTACACTGGTGAGGGACGCCTGGGTGGCTCAGTGGTTGAGCACATCTGCCTTCAGCTCAGGATGTGATACTAGAGTCTGGGGATCAAGTCCCACATTAGGCTCCATGCATGGAGCCTGCTTCTCCCTCTGCCTGTGTCTCTCATGAACAAATAAATAAAATCTTTAAAAAAAAAAAAACAGTGAGGGTAGACATTCCTGTGTTGTTCCTGACCATAGAGGAAAAGCTCTCAGTTTCTCCCCATTGAGGATGATATTTGCTGTGGGTCTTTTGTATATGGCCTTTATGATGTTGAGGTATGCACCATTTATCCCTACTTTGTGGAGGGTTTTGATCAAGAATGGATGCTGTATTTTGTCTGCTTTTTCTGCATCTATGGAGAGGATAATAAGGTTTTTTTATTTTTTAAGAGTTTATTTATTTATTCATGAGAGACACACAGAGAGAGGCAGAGACATAGGCAAAGGGAGAATCAGGCTCTCAGTGGGGAGCCTGATGTGGGGCTCGATCCCAGGACCCTGGGATCACGACCTTAGCCAAAGGCAGATGCTCAACCACTGAGCCACCCAGGTGCCCCGAGGATCACGTGGTTCTTATCCTTTCTTTAATTGATGTGGTGTGTCATGTTGATTGATTTGTGAATATTGAATGATTCTTGCAGCCCAGGAATTAATCCCACTTGATTGTGGTGAATGATTCTTTTGCTGTATGTTGGATTTGATTTGCTAATATTTTCTTGAGAATTTTTGCATCCATGCTCATCAGGGATATTGGCCTGTAATTCTCTTTTTTAGTGGGGTCTTTGTCTGGTTTTGGAATCAAGGTAATGCTGGCCTTGCAAAATGGGTTTGGAAATTTTCCTTCCATTTCTACTTTTTGGAACAGTGTGAAAATAACAGGTGTTAATTCTTCTTTAAAAGTTTGGTAGAATTCCCATGTGAAGGCATCTGGCCCTGGACTTTTCTTTGTTGGAAGACTTTTGATTACCGATTCAATTTCTTTGCTGGTTATTGGTCTGTTCTAGTTTTCTATTTCTTCCTGTTTGAGTTTTGTATTTTATATGTTTCTTGGAATTTGTCCTTTTCTTCCAGATTGCCCATTTTGTTGGCATATACTTTTCCATAATATTCTCTTACAATTTGTATTTCTGGTTGTAATCTTTCCTCTCTCATTTCTGATTTTATTTATTGGGTCCTTTCTATTTTTAGTAAGTCTGAGTAGGGATTTATCAATTTTTAAAATTCTTTCAAAGAACCAGCTCCTGGTTTCTTTCATCTGTTCTACTGGGGTTTTTGTTTGTTTGTTTGTTTCTACATCATTTATTTCTGCTCTGATCTTTATTATTTCCTTTCTTCTGCTGGCTTTAGGCTTCATTTGTTTTTCTTTTTCTAGCTCCTTTACGTGTAAGATTAAGTGTATATTTGAGATTTTTCCTACTTCTTGAGGCAAGCCTGTATTACTATATACTTCCCTCTTATGCCCACTTTTGCAGCACCCCAAAGGTTTTGGACTATCATATTTTAATTATCATTTGTTTCCATGTATTTTTAATTTCTTCTTTGATTTCCTGATTGACCCATTTATTCTTTAGTAATATGTTATTTGACCTCCTTGGATTTGTGGTCTTTCCAATTTTTTCCTTGTGGTTGACTTCAAGCTGTTGTGGTCAGAAAATATGTATGGTACGATCTCAATCTTTTTGTACTTGTTGAGGCCTGATTTGTGACCTAGCATGTGATCTATTCTGGAAAATGCCCCATGTGCACTCAGAAAGAATGGTATCTGCTGCTTTAGGATGAAATGTTCTGAATATATGTTAAGTCCATCTGCTCCACTGTGTCATTCAAAGCCCTTATTTCCCTATTGATTTTCTGCTTAGACGAATTGTCCATTGATGTAAATGGGGTGTTAAAGTCCACTAATATTATTGTATTATTGTCAATGAATTCTTTTGTTTGTTATTAATTATTGTATAATTTGGGTGCTCCCCCAAATAACTATCATTGTTAAGTCTTCTTGTTGGATAACCCATTTATGATGATATAGTGCTTTTCTTCCTCTCTTGTTACAGTCTTTGGTTTAAAAACTAGTTTGTTGGGGCACTGGGGTGGCTCAGTGGTTGAGTGTCTGCCTTTGGCTCAGGTCATGATCCTGGGGTCCTGGAATTGAGTCCCATATCAGGCTCTCCACAGGGATCCTGCTTTTCCCTCTACCTATGTCTCTGTATGTTTCTCATGAATAAATAAAATTAAAAAATAAATACAATCTAATTTGTCTAGTATAAGTATGGCTACTCTGGCTTTTGATGTCCATTTGCACAATAAATGATTTTTTTATCCCCTTATTTTCAATCTTCAGGTGACTTTAGGTCCAAAATGAATCTCTTGTAGGCCATATATAGATGGGTCTTTTTTTAAATCCATTCTGACATCCTATGTCTTTTGATTGGAGCATTTAGTCCATTTATACTCAGAGGAATTCTTGATAGATATGAATTTAATGCCATTTTGTTATTTATTTTGTTATTTCTGGAGATTTTCTTTTTTTTCTTTCTAGTCTTTGTCGCTTTGTCACTTAAAGAGTCCCCTTTCATATTTCTTGCAGGGCAGGTTTAGTGGTTACAAACTCCTTTAGCTTTTGTCTGGGAAACTCTTTATCTCTCATTTTCTGAATGATAGTTGTGGCTGCGGATTTTTCCCATTCAGCACATTGAATATATTGTGCCACTTTCTTCTGGCTTGTCAAGTTTCTGTGGAGAGATCTGCAGCTAGGCTAATGGGTCTTCCCTTGTAAGTTACAGGCGTCTTTTGTCTTGCTACTTTTAGGATTTTTTATCACTATACTTTGCAAATTTAACTATAATATGTCTTGGTGTTGACCTGCTTTTGTTGATTTTCATAGGAGTTCTCTGTGCTGCCTGGATTTGGACATTTGTTTCCTTCCCCAGATTAGGGAAGTTTTTAGCTATAATTTCCTCAAATAAATTTTCTGTCCCCTTTTCCCTCTGTTCTTCTTATGGGACTCCTATGATATGAATGTCATTATGTTTGATGGAGTCGCTAAGTTCCCTAAGTCTATTCTTAATAATTTTTTTTATTTATTTCTGATAGTCACAGAGAGAGAGAGAGAGAGAGAGAGAGAGAGAGAGCAGAGACACAGGCGGAGGGAGAAGCAGGCTCCATGCACCGGGAGCCTGATGTGGGATTCGATCCGGGGTCTCCAGGATCGCGCCCTGGGCCAAAGGCAGGCGCCAAACCGCTGCGCCACCCAGGGATCCCTCCCCTAAGTCTATTCTTATGATCTATAATTCTTCTTTCTCTCTTTTGTTCAATTCATTATTTTCCATTATTCTATCTTCTATATTACTTAGTCATTCCTCTGCTTCTTTCATCCTGTGGTCATTACATTTAGTCTGTTTCAAATCTCAGTTACAGAATTTTTCATTTATTACTGACTGTTTTTTTTTAGACTCATTTATCTCTGTGGTAAGGGTGTTCCTAATGTCTTCCATGCTTTTCTCAAGCTCAGCAAGTATTCTCATGATTGTTGTTTTATTTTTTTTTGTTTTGTTTTTTTGTTTTTATGATTGTTGTTTTAAATTCTCCTTTAGGCATATTACTTATATCTGTTTTGATTATATCTCTGGCTATGACCTTTCTTGTTCTTTCTCTTGGCATGAATTCCTCCATCTTGGCATTTTGTCTAAGTCTCTGTCTTCTTCTCTTGTTAGAAAAGCCTGTTTCCTGATTTTGATAGTAATGGTTTAATGTAGAAAATGTTATATAGTATCCAGGGCCTGGTGCTTTAGGGAGGGTTTCTGATGTGTGCTGTGTGCTCTCTGCTACTGTGTTTTGGCTGCTCTGTCCTTCAGGGCAGTTGTCTGCAGAGGCTTTCCTTGCCTGCATTGGGTAGTGCTTGGTCCTTGACTAGAGTGTGGCAAGTTTTAACTAGGTGTGCTCTGGACTGCTTATTATATGAAATATGTTGCTACTTCCACTAGAACTGAAGGCTCATAGAACTCTCTAGTTCGTAGACATGGTATGTGTTTCTTCTGGTCTTATGGAAAAGGGGCTCACTGAACTGGGCCTTAGGCACACTTACCTGAAAAAAGCAGTACCAGCAGGGTATGAGTGGGGGCTGCATGGGACTTGGTGTAAGCAGGTTAGGCAGTCAGTGTTGGTGCTATACTGTTTACTGAAGTTGGCTTATGCTGAGGGGCAAAGGGAGAAAATGCTGCCAGCCTGCTCCTTTGTTCCTGGAGAGGGGGGTCTCTGTGCTTGCTGCTATCAGAGTATTCCCTGAACAGTGAATAATTCCCCCTCGTGTGTCCCAGGCACTTTTCAGATCACTGTTTTCATGCTGTCCATCTCTAGATTGCTTGCCTGCCTGGAGAAGCAAAGTGCACTCTGGGCTGTATCCCAGACAAGTCTGCCAACTTTTAAAACACCACACTTTAGGGACATGCTGTGATGGTGGCTTACACTGATCTTCTGGGGGAGAGTCTCACCATGCTGGGACAGATGCAGGTTTGACCAAAATGGGCTGTCATGCCAGAGTGTAGGGGTATAGGATTTGGAACACAGCAGCCTAAGCAGCCAGTATCTAGGTTAGTTGCCATCAGCAGGTGTCTCTGTGCCTATGCAAACGGGTGGAGGAGGAAAATGGCACCTGCTGGCTCTTGAGTCTCCAGAGATGCATCTCTGTGAATACCACCTCTCACAGATGGGTTCCAAGAAGAGTGAACAATCTCTCTTTGTGCCTTAGGTCATCCTCAGATTGCACAGTCTGCCCTGGGGTTGTTTGCCTGCCTTCTCTCTAGGAGTAGGGCAGTGCCCCAGGGCTCTATTCCAGCCACGCCTGCTTACCTTTAAAACTCCAGTCTTTGAGTCTCACTAGTTGCAAAACCTCACAAAAATCATTTTCCCTTTCAGTGGCTTGGAGAAGTACTCTCCTTGTGTGTATACCTGTGTGCTCTATTCTCTCTTGCCTTTCCTGTGGCCAGGGCTCCCTTCCCTCTGCAGCACCTACAATTCATTTCTTATACAAACCACATCTCCATACTTCCTACCTTCCTGGTTGTGGCCTCTTCTCTCCCTGTAGTTGTGAAGTTTGTTCTGTCAGTCCTCAGGTCAATTTCTTGGGTATTCAGTGTGATTCAATAGCTATCTAATCATGTTCCAAGGACAAGACAAGCCTAAGGTCCTCCTACTATGGCCACCATCTTAGCTTCTTCTCCTTATAAAACAAATAATTTAAGTCATCTATTACTGTTATGTTTAAAAAACTAAAGTAAACTTGCCTACCAAATTAAAGGAAAGTATGAGAACAATATCTCATTAATAGAATTTCAGTAATTCTGATGGATAATATGAATGGGAACCACTTAAAAATGTTTGCATTTAAAGGTATAACAACTAAAATGAAAAATTCAGTAGAAAGACTTAATATTAAATTTTTGTTGGTAAAAGAACGAATAGCTTATTTGAAACTAGGTCAATTGAGATTACCTACCCTGAGGAAGAGAAAGAGAAAAGAATAGAGAAAAATAAATAGAGCCTCAATGGTCCTGTGGGAAACCATTCCGTGTACCAATCACCATATTCATAATGGGAGTGATTACCTGATTATCAGACAAAATAGACTTTAAGACATAAATAATTATTAGAGATGAAGAAAGACATTTTATAATGAAGAAAAGTTCAATCAAAAGTCTGTTGCAGGGGATCCCTGGGTGGCTTAGTGGTTTAGCGCCTGCCTTCAGCCAGGGCGTGGTCCTGGAGACCCGGGATCGAGTCCCACATTGGACTCCCTGTGTGGAGCCTCCTTTTCCCTCTGCCTGTGTCCCTGCCTCTCTCTCTCTCTCTCTCTCTCTCTCTCTCTCTCTGTGTGTGTGTGTCTCATGAATAAATAAATAAAATCACTTTTTAAAAAGGCTGTAGCAGTTATGAATACATATGTACTTAACAACAGAGTCCCAAATACATGAGGCAAATGATGAGGGAACTGACGGAATGAAAACACTATTGAAAAATAATCAGAGGGGGAACCATGGGTGGCTCAGTGGTTTAGCACCTGCCTTTGGCCCAGGGCGCAATCCTGGAGACCCGGGATCGAGTCCTGCGTCGGGTTCCCGGCATGGAGCCTGCTTCTTCCTCTGCCTGTGTCTCTGCGCCTCTCTCTCTCTCTCTCTCTCTGTCTATCATGAATAAATAAATAAATAAATCTTAAAAAAAGAAAAATAATCAGAGACTTTAATTGCCACTTTCAATAATGAATAGAACTGCTAGGCAGAAGATCAACAAAGAAATAGAACACTTCACACTACAAATTAACTAACAGTTTCAGTAGTGTTATGTGTATTCTATAGAATATTCCGCAGAACAGTAGGAAAATACATATTCTTTTCAAATTCACATAGAATGTTCTCCAGGATAGATCATATGTTAGTCCATAAAACAAGCCTCAGCAAATTTAAAAGGATTAAAATCATGCAGTGTAAGTACTGATCACAAAGCATACAATTGTGAAGGCAATAACAGAAAGAAATTTGGAAAATTCACAAATATGTAGAAATTAAACAACGTAAAAAAAGGAATTAACGTGTTCCTAAATAACAAGAAGGAATTACAGAGAATTTAGAAAATACTTTGAGATTAAAAACACAATATACCAGAACATATGAGTTGCAACTGAAGTAATGCTTATAGGAAAATTTACACCTGTAAATACCTATATTAAAAAAAAAGAAAGATCTTGAACCAAAAATCTGAAATTCCACCTGGAGGAGCTAAGTAAAACAAAAGAAACCCAAAGCAAGCAGAAAGAAGGATATAATAAAAACTGCAGTGTAAATAAATGAAATACAGACTAGAAAAACAACAGAGAATATCAATAAAACCAAAAATTGGTTCATTGAAAAGATCCATAATATTGACAAACCTTTAGCTAGAAAAAAGAGTGGACTGAAATTACTAAAATTAGGAATGTGAAAGACATCACTAGCAATCCTAAAGAAATAAAAAGGATTATTAATGAATACTATGGACATTTGTCAATAAATTTAATAACCTATTTAAAATGGGCAAATCTGTAGAAAAATGAACTACTGAAACTGACTCAAGAAGAGAAAGAAAATATGAATAATCCTATAGCAATTAAAAAATATTGAGTTAGTGATTTATTGATTTATGAATAACATGACAGACACACACAGAGAGGCAGAGAGATACAGTAATAGGGGAGAAGCAGGCTCCTCACAGGCAGCCCAATGTGGTACTCAAGCCCCAGACTGGGATCAAACACCCTGAGCCAAAGGCAGATGCTCAACTGCTGAGCCACCCAGGCGTCCCTGAGTTAGTGATTTTAAAAGACTTCCCACAAAGAAAAGCTCAGCATAAAATGACATCATTGGTGAATTATATCAAGTGTTTAAAGTAGAATTAACAGAATGGAGTCAATATAACATCAAAATGGTAAAATAGGTGTTTTCTACCATCTTCTTTCAAAGAACACTGAATATGATAATCACCTATGGATGAGAAAGCCTTTGTAGAAGTTCATGAATCAGGTAAAGAAGTTCCAGTACACCATTGGAGAAAAAAAAAGTCTGAGATTGGATGCATTAGAGGGTAATAGGAACAGTTTCACTTTACCAGCATCACCCTTCCCTCAACGTGGCATAGCCCAGTGCCAAGAGAGATTTTCTTCGTTGTGATATCTCTCATAGGGAAAGCAAGAGCATGTAAGTGAGCAACTGGCTTTCACAGCTGTGTGGGACACTGCCAGGGATTCATTTCTTTCTTACCCTATCCAGAATACTTAGGTACTGCTGCGTGACTGGGGTAGAATGGGTGATGTAGAGAATAGTAGCCAGGACTCTCAGAAGGCATCAAAGGGACAGAGTTTCTACAAACCATGTAGTGGACAAAAAAAGTAAGCCTGTCCATGAACTTTTAGAAATGCCTTATCTGCAGATCCCCCGCAATTGGCCACAGGCACTCCCAATGCTCTGTGCACCACAGCGACATACACCTCTTACCCTATAGCCAGCTCCCTGTGCCCTTGAGACTATCTAGAGTGAGACATTTCAGACAGGTAGTGAGCACAAGCAGAAAGATGGCATGATTGTGGGATTGGGAGAATGCACACAAACTTGAACTTTAAGCACTGCCTTGAAAAGAGGCTGTCAACTCTCACCTAACTTTGCAGGATGAAGAGGAGTCATACAATTTTATGAACTCCTCAAGAGGGAACAAGTGTGGAGCTGGTGTATTAAAAAAGGTCTGAGGAAGCCTCAGCATCCTTAAGAAGACTGAAGGAAAGTATTAGTCTTTGAAAGCAAGTCAATAGAGTATATGTAAAGGTGGTGACTGCTTTTACAAACACAAAGACAGCAGTGCAAGACTTCAAGGAGCATGAAAAGCAAAGAAAAACCAAGGAAATGATACTATAAAAGGAACACAATAATCTTTAAATAATTGCACAATTGGAGAAGGACAAACATTATATGGTTTCATTCATTTGGGGAATATAAAAAATAGTAAAAGGGAATAAAGGGGAAAGGAGAAAAAAATGAGTGGGAAATATCGGAAAGGGAGACAGAACATGAGAGATTCCTAACTCTGGGAAGTGAACAAGGGGTGGCGGAAAGGGAGGTGGGCGGGGGGTGGGGGTGACTGGGTAATGGGCACTGAGGGGGGCACTTGACGGGATGAGCACTGGGTGTTATGCTATATGTTGGCAAATTGAACTCCAGTAAAAAAAAGTAAACAAATAAATAAATAAATAAATAAATAATTGACTGCAAAGAAATGGAGATCTGTGATTTCACCAACAAAAAATTTAAAACAATTGTTTTAAGGAAGCTCAGTGAGCTACAAAAACAAACAAAAAACAACACACATACAGGAAGAAAAGTCAATGAAAGGAGGAAAACAATACATGAACAAAATGATACAGACATAAATCATAAAAAGAACTAAAATTCTGGAGCTGAAGAATACAAAGAATGAAATGAAAAATGCAAAAGGAAACATTAATAGCAGATCAGGCAGAAGAAAGAATCTGCAAAGTAAAATGCAGGTCAAACGAAATTAGCCAGTCAGAAAAGAACAACAAAAATAAAAGAAAGAAAAAGATTGAAGAAAGGCTATATAAACTATAGGAAAACTTTAAGAGAAATGATCTAGACATTATTTCAGTCTCAGCAGGAGAAAATAGGGAGACTGGGGCAGAAAGCTTATAACAAAAATAATGTCTGAGAACATCCCAATTCTGGGAAGGGATTTGATTACCCAAATTCATGAAACTCATAGGTTCCCAAAAAATTCAACTCAAAAAATCTTCTCCAAGATTTATTATAATAAGAATGTGTAAAATCAGTGAAGGAATTAGAAAAGAAGTAAAGAAACCAATTACTCATATACAAGGGAGCCTTCATAAAGTTATCATTGGATTTCTCAGGAGAAAACTTGCAGGTCAGAAAAACAGGGATGATATATTCAAAGTACCGAAAGAAAAAAAAAGAAAACCTGCCAGTTAAGAATACAAAGCTGTCTTTCAGAAATGAGGGAGAGATAAAGACTTTTCCAGACAAACAAAAGCTGAAGGAGTTCATCATCTCTAGACTTGCCTTACAAGAAATGCTGAAAAGAGTTCTTGCTGAAAGTTGAAATGAAGGAACCCTATTTAGTAACATGAAAACATATGAAAATATCAAACACAGTGGTAAGGGACAGTATAGTCAAATTCAAAATACCCTAATACTGAAAGATGGTGATGTGGTAAGCATTTCACTGTACTATAGAAATTAAAACAAAAATATTAAAAATAACTATAGCTATAATAACTTGTTAATGGATATAAAATACAAAGGTGCATTTGGCCTCAAAATTACAAAATGTGGGAGGGAAGGGTAAAAAGGTAGAGTTATTATAGATAATCAAAGTTAAACTGTTATCAGCTAAAATTCGATATTATAACTATAGGATAGTTATGGTAACCACAGATCAAAACCCAATATTAGATACACAAATAAAAACAGAAGGTAATTAAAGTATACCAGTATACTTTGATTTGATGATAAAAAATCATCAATTCAATAAGGAAGACAGCAAAAGAGGAAAGAACAAGATAACTACAAAACAGCCAGAAAACAATAAGATGGCAATAGTAAGTCTTATTTATCAATAATTACCTTAATTGTATATGGGCTAAATTTCCCAATCAAAATGCAGTATAACTGAAAGGATTAAAAAAACAAAAACAAAGTATATGCTGCCTATAGGAGTCTTATTTCAGCTTTAAGGACACACATAGGGTTAATGTGAAAGAATGACAAAAGATATTCCATGCAAATGGAAAGTAAAAGTTCAGGGGTAGGTATACTTGTATCAGACAAAATAGACTAATCCAAAGACTGTAAGAGGACACAAAGAACATAATTATATAATCATAAAGGGGTCAACTCATTAAGAATATATAACAACTGTACATATGCACCTCAAGTTGGAACACCTAAATATATTGAGTACTCACAGATCTAAAGGGAGAAATAGACAATACAATAATAATAGTAGGTTTCCGTACTCACTTTCAGCAATGAACAGATAATCCAGACAAAAAACCAATAAGGAAATATTGGAATGAGCTATGCTTTAAACCAAATGGGCCTAAAAACATACAGAACATTCCATCAAACGGCTGCAGAATACTTTTTAAAAAAGATTTTATTTATTTATTCATGAACGTAAGAGAGAGACAGAGACATAGGCAGAGGAAGAAGCAGGCTCCCTGCGGGAAGCCTGATGAGGGACTCGATCCAGGGACCCCGGGATCATCACCTGAGCTGAAGGCAGACACTCAACCTCTGAGACACCCAGGTGCCCTGCAGAATACTTTTTTAAGAGTACATGAAAAATTCTCAATTGATTATATATTATATCATAAAGTGAGTTTTAACACATTTAAGAAGACTGAAATCATACCACTTGTCTTTTCTGGCCACAATGGTATTAAACTAGAAACCAATAATAGCAGGAAAACTGGAAAATTCACAAATATGTTGAAATTAAACAACACACTTCTGAAGTAATAACATCTCTAGGAGCAAACCTAACCAAAGGGTGAAAGAATGTATTCTGAAAACTATAGAACACTTATGAAAGAAATGGAAGATGACACAAAGAAATGGAAAAACATTCCATGCTCATGGCTTGGAAGAACAAATAGGATTGAAATATCTACATGTCCCAAAGCAATCTGCACATTTAACACAATCCCTATCAAAATACCAACAGTATTTTTCACAGAACTAGAACAAACAATCCTAAAATTTGTATGGAACCACAGAAGACCCCAAATAGCAAAAGCAATCTTGAAAAAAATGGGATGCTGGAAGCATCACAATCCAGACTTCAAGTTATATTTCAAAGCTGTAGTAATCAAAACAGTATGGTACCAGCACAAAAAATAGACACATTGATGGAATAGAAAACTCAGAAATGAACCCACAACTATATGGTCAGTTAACCTTTGACAAATGGTGTTGGGAAAACTGGATACCAACATGCAAAGGAGTGAAACTGGACCACTTTCTTACACCATACACAAAAATAAATTCAAAGTGGATTAGAGACCAAAAATGTGAGACCTGAAACCATCAAAATCCTAGTAGAGAACACAGGCAGTAACCTTTCTGATATCACCTGTAGCAAATTTTTTTCTGGATATCTCCCATGGCAAGTGAAACAGAAGCAAAAATAAATGATTGGAACTACATCAAAATAAAAAGCTTCTGCATAGTGAAGGAAACAATGAACAAAACTAAAGAGCAACATTTAGGATAGGAGAAGATATTTGCAAATGACATATCTGATAAAGGATAGTTATATATATATATGATACTAATCCTTTATCAGATAGGATTTCCTAATTTCAAATTATATATATGAAGCTAAAGTAATAAAAACAGTATAGTACTGACATAAAGATAGACACATAGACCAATAGAAAAAAATAGTCCAGAAATAAACAACAGACTAATCTTTGACAAGAATGCCAAGAATGCACAGTAGTAAAAGAATAGTCTCTTCAATAAATGGCGTTGTGAAAACTGTGTATTCAAAGAATTCAAAGAGTGATATTGGATCTTTGTCTTATATCACTCAAAAACTAACTAGAAATGGATTAAAGACTTAAATATAATACCTGAAATCATAAAGCTCTTGGAAAAAAGCATTGGGAGAAAGCCCTTTTACGTTGTTCTTGGCAATGATTTTTGGATATGTCACCAATAGCATGTGCAACAAGAGTGAAAATTAACAAGTGGGACTATATCAAACTAAAAAGCTTCTGAACAGCAAAGGAAACCATCAACAAAATGAAGTCTAACAAATGAGAGAAGATCTCTTTTCAAACCATCTATCAGATAATATGTTAATATCCAAAATATATAAGGAATTCATATAATGTGATTTTTAAAAATGGACAGAGTATCTCAACTGGCATTTTTCCAAGGAAGACATATAAATGGCCAACAAGTATATGAAAGGGTGTTCAACATCACTAATCCTTAATGCAAATCAAAACCAAAATTAAATATCACCTCATACCTGTTAGAATGGCTATTATCAAAATGACAAGAATTAATAAGTGTTGGTGAGGATGTGGAGAAAAGGGAACACTTGTGTGCTGTTGCTGGAAATGTAAATTGGTACAGCCACTATGGAAAACACAATGGAGCTTCCTCAGAAAATTAAAACTTGAACTACCACATGATACAACAATTCCACTTCTGGATATTTATCTGAAGGAAATGAAATGGTCCCAGAGATATCTGCACCCCTATGTTCATTGCATCATTGTTCACAATGGCCAATACATGGAAGTAATTTATGTCCATTAAAATAAATGGATAAAGAAAAAAAGGTAAATGGATAAAGAAAATGTGACATATTCTATATATATTATTATGCATCATATATGACATTATATATCACATTATGTATATACATATATATAATGGAATATTATTCAGCTATAAAATAAAAATCCTGTCATTTATGATAAGATTTATCATAAATGGGAGAATGGATAGACCTTGAGGGCATTGTGCTAAGTGAAATAAGTTAAATAGAGAAAGACAGATACGATCTTAGTTTTATGTGGAATCTAAAAAAGCTGAATTCATCAAAAAAAAAAAGTAGAATGGTGATTACCAGGGTCTGGGTGAAGAGGAGGAAATGGGGAGATGTTGGTCAAAAGGCACAAACTTCCAGTTTAAAGATGAATAAATTCTGAGGATCTAATACACAGTAAGATGAGTATAGTTACCATTACTCTATTATCTACTTGGAATTTGGTAAGAGAGTAGGTCCTAAATGTTCTCACCACACAAAAAAATGGCAATATAAGACTTTATCCCAAATACAGTCACATTTTGAGGTACTAGGGAATAGGACTTCAACATATGAATTTTGGAGGGACACAATTCGGCCCATAACAACCCTTTAGCAGACATATAATTTGCAAATATTTTTTCCCATTCTCCCGTAGGTTGTTTTTCCACTCTCTTGATAGTGTCATTTGACACACAAATGTTTTTTTTTAATTTTGATGAAGTGCTATTTATTTACTTTCTTCTTTTGTTGCTTGTGCTTTTGATATCATATTCAAGAAATCCTTGCCAAGGTCTTGAAGCTTTCTCATTATGTTTTCTCCTAAGGGTTTTGCAGTTTGGGCTCTTACATTTAGGTCTTTGAACTATTTTTAGTTAATTTTTTTATGGTGTAAGATATGGGTCCAACTTCATTCTTTTGCATGTGGATGTCCAGTTTTCCCAGCACCATTTGTCAAAAAGACTGTCCTTTCCTCACTGAATGGTCTTAGTCACACTATCAAAAATCATTTGGCCACATATGAAAGGATTTATATCTGGGCTCTTTAATTTATTCCATTGGTCTATATGTCTGTTTTTATGCTAATACCATGCTGTTTTGATTACTGTACCTTGATGGCAAGTTTTGAAATCAGAAAGTTTGAGTCCTCCAACTTTGTTCTTCTTTTTCAAGATAATTTTGGCTATTTAAGATCTCTTAAGATTTATATAAATTTTTGGGTGGACTTTTCTATTTCTGCATACAGTCCCACTGGGGACAATTTCTGCAATTTATTTTGTCCATTTGAATGAACCATGTTTCTGTTCTTTTTATTCCTTGTGATTTTTTTGTTGTTGTTGAAAATTGGGCATTCAATTATTATATTGTCATGACTCTGGAAATTAGATTCTTCCCCTTCCCTAGGATTTGCTGGTTTTTTTTCATTATTGTTGAAGGCTATAGTAGTCTGTTTATTCAACTATTTTTTTTCAAAGACTATTCGTTGTGGTGTGCACTTGCTTGATGTCTTGTTCTTTTAGCTTTTGTTCAGCTAATTTTTGTACAGAGGTTTCTTTGAATTTCAGAAGTACAAACAAAAAAACAAATAACAAAAAGAGAGATCAACCACCTCTCTCAGTCTTTGCAGGCTGGCTTTCTGCTAGGGTAGTAAGGACTACCTTGGAAGTCCTTACTTCTTAACTAGGCTTGCTCTGAGCCTAGTTATCACTGGAGGTGAGAAAGCTTAAGGTTTTCTCAGTTCACTTGTGAGCATGCTTGAACATGTGTATGGCTTTCTAAATTTCTCATTATATGCAGCTGCTTTTGAATGTCCACTTCCTTTAATTTTTCAAGCAAGATGTCCTTTAGCTCTATTTTAAAAAATGTTTTTATTTATTTATTCATGAGACACACACAGAGAGAAGCAGAGACATAGGCAGAGGGAGAAACTGGCTCCCTGTAGGGAGCCCGATGCAGAACTCAATCCCAGGACCCAGGATCATGCCTTGAGCCAAAGGCAGACACTCAACCACTGAGCCATTCAGGGGTCCCAATTTCCAGAGATTTTAAATGCTTGTTTTTAAAAAAAAATTATCTTCACCAGTTTTGCTTGTATGCTGAGGAACTTGTATCTATGGAGATTTTTACTCTGCCATCTTGAACGTGGATTCTATGTCTTGGCAATGTCTTTTTTTTTTTTTAAAGATGTAAGAGACGCAAACACATTTAATATCTGAGTCAGGAGAAAAATTAGAGGCTGAAGATACAGGAAGGAGAGAGGTAACTGATTAACCAAGGTTCTTGATGAGGTATCAGGGAATGGGATACAGAACACTTGTGGAAAGATTAGATAGTAGGAAAAATGGCACTTCTTCCACTGTAATAGGAGGGAAAGAGGGAGGAAAGGACGGGTAGAAATGCTCATGAATTTGTAGGTACAAATTGGCAAGGAATTGAGGACATTGCTATCTGGTGCCTTCTATCTTTGATGCAGTTGGAGGTGAGGCAAGAGTGAGGGTTAGGTGAAGGTGCGAGAGGGCCAAGGAAAATGGAGTTTAGCAAAACTGCTGCAAGACTTAGATAGAATTTCATATTCTCTCTGCCTTCAGAGAGAGATGTTCAGAATCATATGCAGAAATAGGCCTCTTAATGTCTCATGAAATCACAGATAAATTTCTGGTCCCAGATGTTTGCTGAGCAGGCCACAAGATCAGGTCCTCTGGAATTTAATCCAAGACATGTCTATGTGTCACTTTTTATCTGGCAAATTAAAACTTGGGAACTCTATAAGCCTACATCTTCCTACTACAGTTGTCAGGAATGTTAGGGGCAAAGTGAGTCTCCATACTCTCTGAGGCATCTGCTCAAATACATTTCTTTGGCTTCTTTCTTTTCAGAGGTCTTTGCTCTGTTTTATCAGCACAGGATTGACTCTATCCTCTGTTTTAAACTTTAAGGAGAAGGGGGAGGGAGCTTCCACTTACAACTTAGGGCTTAAGTGTGCAGGCTGCAAGGACTCAGATGCTTCCTGTGGGCCCCTGGACAAAGTCTCAGTCTCCTCATCCATAGTCCAGGAATGATAATAGCTCCTATTTCATAGACAGTGTTTGTGGGGGTTACATGAGACCATTCATGTAAGGTATTTGGAACCATAATTGATTCTTTGTAAGTGCTCAATAATGCTAACAATTATAGTTATCATCACATCTTCATTACTCTGCACAGGTGATTTGCAGGAAAGAATTTTCTCAAACTCTCACAATGGTCCTGGGCTATAGATGGCATCTCCCCGTTGTACTGGTGGAAAAAGTGAAGCAGAGTGATTGAGTGATTTGCCTGTCGCCCCACCTTAGGAAAAAGTCAAAGCCGGGATTGAACCCAGGTCTGTGGGTCTGTCTCTCTTCTTTATGTACACCATCCTGCCTCTCTGGGTCAGCAGGGTCAAATGAAGCAAGGCCTCTAAGCTAAACAGCTTGGTGAAGGTGGTCACATGGCTTGAGTTATTTCTCTGTGCCTGTCCATTCATTTCTCAGAGGAGGTGAGTAGGCCAGCTCAGTGGTTCTTCAATTTGGCTAGACATCAAATTCACTGAAAATGGGTTAAAAACATAGATTCCCAGGTCCCCTCCCAATCTACTGAAGCAGAACCCAGAAGGGTGTGGTCTAAGATTCTGTATTTCTCGTGTAGTAATTCTGATATTGCTAGTCTGGCCTTCAAATATCTATAGATGAAATTTGAAGCAAGGCTGGCAGCCAGTATGGCTCTCTGGCCTACAGAGCCTGACATGGTATCCTCAAGGGCAGCCTGAACTTCACACTGTCTTCCCATTCCCCTTACATTCTCAGTGGTCATTTGAGGAAAGCAAATATGGCTCTACCACCCTTAGTGGGATAAATATGAAAGTTTATAGATCAACCTATTCTGTCGCTCCCTCATTCACATTTACTTACTGATTCATTCATGCATTTATTCACATCACATTCACCCACTCCAGCTTTTACTAATACATTCATGCACTCTTTTTTTTCACATTCTCTCTATGTCAATCAGAATGCAGTAAAAAAAAAAAAACCAGATGGCACACTCAATGAGTAACTGAAGATAAATTAGTGAAGACATAATTTTCAGAGGTGGGCAGAGTTAAGGGAACTTATAAGGGATGGTCAGACACCCAAGGACTGATCAGCTAAAAGCCATTTCCACAAAATTGAAAGATCAAGGGAATAGGTTAGAAGAAAGTGGTGGGATTTATAAATGGTGACAAGATGCTGCCCACAGGAGTTTATGGTTATGGTTAGGGAACTCAGACATGGCCAAAAGACAACCCAGGAGATAGGGATACAAAGGAATAAATACCCTAAACTCTTTGATCATCCTCTATCTCATGCCAATGTGTCTTATTTGCAGAACGAGGGAGCCCAGAGGATGCAATCAAGAAAAAAGTCATTATCTTGGGGCATAGAATGGGATAGATATGGCTCACGAGGAGCAAATGGGGGAAAATGAAGAGAGCTCAGTGCCATCATCTCCCGAGTTACCTTGTTCCTGCTTAGGGAGGCCCAGTCATCTGTCCTACATCAAGATCTTCAACAGGGGCACACATTACCTGGTGAACCCAGTGTAGGACCACATCCAGAGCCACATAGTCTACTATCTTACGAACATCTCAATCACACCCCACTCCCTCTACTTATACCAGTACGGTGAAAGTAAAGTCAACTTTGGAGGCTGCATCAGAGGTGACTCTGGCCTCTCAGCTCAGGGTAAGCCAGTAGAAAGGGCCCCATGCAACCCCAGACATTGGCTGAGCTGGCCCAGGTGGGCTGTGGGTTGGTGGTACAGCCGCTGCCTGGATCCTGAGGATGGTGGACTCCGTGACAGGGTAAAAGCAGGTTCTTATCACATCCACTCTTCCACCCAATCAGCCACTTAGTCTTGACCTATCCTTGAATGGCTCCCATGTGCTAACAGCTTCTGCAAGTCTGTTAGCTTGGTCTTGGCACTTCAGGCCTGTCCAGATCTGGCTGCTCCTCCAGCCTCACTACAGTGAGCACCCTTTACCCCTGACTAGTCCCCTCCTCTCTCTCACAACTTTATGCCTTTGCTTGTGCAATTTCTCCCACCTAGGCTGCCTTCCTCTGTCAGCTGGTGACCATCACATGCCCTGACAGCTACTCTGAGGTACCCTATCCTTGAATCTATTTTCTCCCTTACTCAGGGCTGATTCTATGGCCCTCCACTCCCACTTCAGGTCATCCCACTGTCAGCAATTGTCCTTCACCACTTACTGCTCTTTTTCTGCCCTCTCTCCCTCACCCCCTTCCAGGGCCTAGCTCCTTGCTCCATGCTTTGACCCAGAAAGACTTCCCCTGTCCTCTCCTGCCCTCCCAGGCAGGTCATCATGCTCTGGGCTCCTTCTTTCCCAGTTCTGGTCCATCTCTGACTGTGACATGTGTCTCTTCTCTTCAGCTGAGCATAGATAGTAACCTGCATATTATGGGTATAAAATAATATAAAGGCACACATTTTCCTTAGTGTTGGTCCTGTGCCTGGGCTTGTTAACACATGTATTGTTCTTGCTGGGAGGATGGCTTGGGTAGAACAAACGGGAAATGGGGTGCAAGAGGGAGGGTGCACTCTCATTTATTGGGCATCTGTGCACAGTCACAGCACCATCTGCTTCCACATGTGTGGCCTCATTCAATCTTCACAACAGCTCTGTGGGGTGGGCATTACCATTAATGGTTTATGAAACCTGAGGACTCTGAGGCCCAGAGAGGAGCAAAGAGCAGCTCCATGTCGTGCAGCCAGTAAAAAACAGAGCCAGGATTGAAAATCAGGCTTTCTTGCTTGCCCCTCAGCATCCCCCACTGTAGAGGTGGTAGTGTCCTAGGCAAGGCACTGTACAGGAAGGCCCATGGCTTGCTTTCTGTTACCTTTGGACTGGCAGGCTCCCCTTGATGTGAACTCTGACTTCTGACTTTCACCTCTCTTGCTCCTTAGAGCAGAATCAGAGAGTACTGGTAGCATCATCCTTGCCCCATGGTCCACCTGCAGCCAGAGGCCTCTTGGTAGCCATCAACCATGTCCCTATCAGCACAGCACCCAATTTGGACACATGGCCATCCTCACACAGCGTGCCTCCCTTGCACACAAAAGTGCTTATGTACATGCCCATGCCTGGCCCCATCCTTCATGCTCATGGGCACAATGCACTATACATCGTTTACAAAGCACTGTGCCATTGACTATCACCCACAATCAATTACAGTGGCTCTTACCTACTGTGTGCCAGGGAGCCCTCTCACCTACTGTGTGTCTGGGGTGTGGGTGCTCCTTATCCACTATCTAATGTGATGCTCACAGGACCAGGCATGGTTAGCTAATGCTGTTTGTGTCTTACAGACAAGAGATGCAAGGCCAGAGAGGGGCAGGAATGTGTCTCAGGGCACGTGGACACCATGTAAGGAAGCTGGGGGCAGCTCAACCCCTGTCGCCTACCTCCCAATCAAGAGTTCCATACACCAGAACATACTGATTGCTGACGCATAATCCAAAATTAGAATGTGTGTACACAATGCCTATATTTGGACATGCACATGTGTGCCCATGTCTATGCATTTGTGCTGATGTTAATCACACACCATCTGTGGCTAATAACATTTCTTTTTTTTTTTTTAATTTTATTTATTTATTTATGATAGTCACAGAGAGAGAGAGAGAGGCAGAGACACAGGCAGAGGGAGAAGCAGGCTCCATGCACCGGGAGCCCGATGTGGGATTCGATCCCGGGTCTCCAGGATCGCGCCCTGGGCCAAAGGCAGGCGCCAAACTGCTGCGCCACCCAGGGATCCCAATAACATTTCTATATGCAAAAGAAGAGCAAATAACTTGCTCATTTGGGCTCCTACAGCTCTTCATGGTTCCTCTCGGCACTGTCATTGTTTCCCTCACTGGATTGGCTGTGTCTTTTTATTTTTTAAGATTTATTTATTTATTTGAGAAGAGTACAAGAGAGTGTGAGAGTGAGAGTGCCGGGGGAAGGGCACTCTGTACTCTCTGTACAGAACCCCACACCAGGCTCAATCTCATGAACCCGAGATCACAACCAGCGCCAAAACCAATAGCTGATGATTAACCGACTGCACCACCCTGGCATCTCATGGACTGGTTGTATCTTGAGCATGGGATACCCTGGTACCCAGGGAAGGGCCATGAACACTGTTGTCACTAATGCATGTTTATTGAATGAACAAGTAAATGTCTGAGTGAGTTGAGTGTCTGTGACAGATTGGGATGCTGTATGGAGTCTCTGACAAGCCCCAACTGGAGAATCAAAGCACAAGCTTCTAGAGTTTTGGAACGAAAGACATGTGCTTTGTCAAATAATTACTCTCCTTTCGAGTAATAACTCTTAGCACCCCTTGATTAATTTAACAAAGTTAAATTACTGAACCTGGTAGAGTTTGAACACCTAAGCATAGGATCCCAAGTGACATGCAAACTAAGCTGCCTATCCTGGGCTTGGTGCCATCTGATCCACCAAGCCAAAAAATTGGGCAGGCAATAACAATACTCCACCACCAAAAGGAGAGTGGTATAACAAAACCAGTCTGGAGAAGGTCCTAAAAGAACAACTGAGTTGCAAGAGGCTCACAGTCCCATAGCACCTACTCCTGCCACACTGCTTGCTCTCCATCAGCTCACACCTAGGTCCTTGTGGGTAATTTCCAATAACCAGCTTACTGAAGAAGAAAAAACCCAGGAGCATGGTTTGCAGGTGCTGCTGCTTGATAAGCAGGAAGTAGGTGGAAGTTGACAGCTGTGGTTTTAATAGCCCACTCAGATATAACCCTGATGGGAAACAAAGAAATCCTCTTAGGAGGCAAAACTTGGAGTCATGCACCTGGTTGATCTCTTTATCCAGAATGTGACCTAAAGAGGCAAACTGATCAATGCCAATTAACAGTCTGGCCAGAGACTAGGAAGGAACAAGATTGGAGAATTGATAGTAATAATAATAATGCAAAAACATACTTAAAGTTTATTGCATGCAAGGCATAGTCTAATTGCTTTGCTTGCATGTATATGAAGAGTAAGTGAACAGATCTCTCAAGATGGACTGAGAGAATATTTGTGTCCCATGTGAATGCTTACCAAAGGCAACATGATAATCCAGCCTGTAGAAATCTGTAAACCTCTTTCTCCCAAGATCACAGTGCTTATTTGATGAGCCAATGAACAAAACTGCCATAGAAGAGATGGATGTTATGCAGGATTAAAAAAAAAAGATTTTATTTATCTACAGAGAAGGAGAGAGAGCACACACAGGGAGACTGGCAGGCAGAGGGAGCAGCAGACTCCCCACTGAGCAGAGAGCCCAATGTGGGGCTTGATCATAGGATTCTGGGATCATGACCCTAGCCTAAGGCAGCTACTTAACCAACTGAGCCACTCAGGTGCCCCTGAAGGGTTTCAACAAGGATTTACCTTCACTTAGATTGACTTGGCTACCAACACTGCTAAGTGCTCACTTTCTCAACAGCAGAAACCCCAGTATGTCATCATTCCCTAGGGATACCAACACGTGCTTGCATAACAGAGTGATTACATTGGACCCCTTCCATCATGAAGTGGGCATCAATTTATCCTTATTGAAATAACCACATGTTCTGGAATGGATTTGGCTTTCCTGCCTGCAGTGCTTTTACTTTTACTTTTACCATCATCTTTGGATTTTCTAATTACTTTATATGCCCTATACTCCATTGAAATATCTCCTGCAATATTTTTTCCAGTCAAGGAATGCATTTTACAGTGAAAGAGGTAAAACAATGGTTTAATGACTATGGGCTTCCCTGTTCTTAACACATACACGATCACCCATAAACAACTGTCCTTACAGAAGGGTAGAATAGCTATGGAAGATTTAGTTATAGTGACAGGAAACAACACTTTGTGAAGTTTAAGGGACATTCTACAGAATTGAGCACATTCTTTGAATCAACCAATATATGATTCTCCTTCTCCCATAAACAGAATACATAGGTCTAGGAACCAAAGGTTAGAAATGTGAGTGCTACCTCTCATCACTTGACTTAGTGAAACCCTTGCAAAAATTTGATTCATGGGATGTTGGGACTTCCATATGGCTATTTGGATCTCCCCATGACATTGAACCAATAGACAAAAAGGGGTATTTACTATGTGGCTGGGATGAGTGATCCTAATATCAAGGGAAAATAGAAAGTCTGGTACACAATGGATAGGAAAGAACATGTCTGGAATCCAGGAAATTCACTGAGTGACTCTAGATCTGCCAAGTCTAGTGGAAAAAGTTTAAGGCAGATTACAGTAATCCAGTAAAGATAGGAGCTCAGATTCCACACAATCATTGTGGTGACAACCTCAAGGTTACTTTAATACATAACTCGCAACTTAACTCCTACAAGATGTGCTCAGGATGGCTGGACCCAGTGGGACAAGGCTTAATCTACTTTCTGTATATGTATATATGAGTCCCAGGAAATCTCCTGGGTGTTTTAATCCACATCATGTCTAGTAATACTGTTAGCTAATGAATACAGTAGCCATAAACACACAGGAACACCAAGGGCTTCATGTTACCAAGCAAATTACCATGTTCAGCTAAGGTGCTTCTTATGGATTCAAAAGAGAGAGAAGTCAGAAACATGAAGTTATGCCTCTGGGCTGGTTTTGGTAATAAGGACTATGATCATTGTCTTTCTTTCCTTGCTCTGTGTGTGTGTGCATGCACACAAGAGTGTATGTGCATGTGTAATTTATTTCCATCCTCTTTCTTCATCTTCACCCCATTGTAGAATATAGTGTGTGCATGGTGGTTCAATGTACAATTTAGCTCATAGCTTGTAGCATATCTAGAAAGGACTGCAAGGTAACTAGAATAGGAAAGGATATCAACCCAAAACTACTGGGCTGGGAACTGGAGATAGTAAATGATAAGATTTATGGTAATCTTTTGGAGATGGGATGAATGGCAATTCCACATGAATTAGTATCATTATGTTGGACCAAAGCATTTTTGAAACTGTAAGTTTGGGGAATAGTTTGTTATCCATTTTGTTCTCACAAATGCTTGGTATATAGTAGATATTTCTTGTTCTCCTTCTGTCTCTGTCTCTTTCTCCCTTCCTCCTTATGCACCTTTCCTGGGTACCCAGCATTCATTCTACCTTGTTTTATTCAGCCCAAAGGAAATATTACTCTAGGGCTTGCATTTTCAACATGAGGGTGGAGGTGGATGGGGTGGTAGGTAATCACCCCCACTTGGGGAGGCTATATATCAGCTATTATGATAGTTTGTGGCCCTGTAAGTCTCAAGCCTACTTGATAAAATCTTATTCCTAAAATTTTAATTTGTCTTCTGCATTTTCTTGGTTATTACATGAACAGCAATGATGCTGATGTCATGGAAGATACACAAAATGTATGCAAGGTCAGCATTACAAAATCTTGGAGAATATATATATATTCTATATATTCTATATATTATTATATATATCACATCTTCTTTATCCATTCATCCATTGATGAACACTTAAGTTTCTTCCATATCTTGGCTATTGTAAATAATGCTGCAATGAACATGGGGATTACATACATCTTTTTGAGTTCGGGTTTTTATTTTGTTTGGATAAATACCCAGAGGTGAAATTGCTAGAGCACGTGGTAGTTCCACCTTTCTTTTTGGTAGTTCCACTTAACTTTTTGAGGAATCTCCACACTTTTTCTATAGAGATTGCATCAATTCACACTTCCACCAACAGTACACAAGGGTTCCCTTTTCTACCCCTGTTGGCAATGCTTGTTTATTATCTTTTTGATGATAGACATTCTAAGAAATATAAGGTGATATCTCATTGTACTTTCGATGTGCATTTTCCTGAGTATTAGTGATGTTTTTTCATGTATACCTGTAGGCCATCCATAGATCTTCTTTGGAAAAATGCTTGTTCAGATTCTCTACCCATTTTCAAATCAGATTTTTTTTTGTTACTGAGTTGAATTAGTTCTTTATATATTTTGGATATGAACCCATCATCAGATACATGATTTGCAAATATTTTCTCCTATTTAGTAGGTTGACTTTTCATTTTGGTGATGGTCTTCTTTGCTGTTCAGAAGCTTTTTAGTTTGATGTAGTTCCTCTTATTTAATATTTTTTACTTTTATAGCTTTTACTTTTGGTGTCAAATCCAAAAAATCATTGCCAAAAGCAATATCCAGGAGCTTTCCATTTACGGATTTTTTTTTTTAGTTTTATGGCTTTAGGCCTTGTATTCAAGTGTTTAATGCATTTTTGGTTAATTTTTGTGTATTAACAAAAATTTATTCTCTTGCAATGGCTGAGCAGTTTTCCCAACACCATTCACTGAAGAGACTATCTTTCCCTATAGTGTATTCTTGGCTCCCTTGTCATTAATTAATTGATCATATATGTGTGGGGTGTGGGTTTATTTCTGGGCTATTTTGTTCCATTGATCTATGTGTTTTATGCCAATACCCATACTCTTTTGATTACTATAGCTTTGTAATTTAGTTTATTTTTTAAGATTTTATTTATTTATTCATGAGACACACACACACACACACACACACACACACACACACACACAGAGGAAGAGACCTAGGTAAGGAGCCTGATGTGGGACTTGATCCTGGAACTCCGGGATCACACCCTGAGCCAAAGGCAGACGCTTAACCACTGAGACACCCAGGCGTCCCTGTAAAATAGTTTAAATAAGGAAGTGTGATGCTTTCTCAAGATTGCTTTTGCTATTTGGGATCTTTTGTTTTTCCATACAAATTTTATGATTGTTCTATGTTTGTGAAAAAATGCCTGTGGAATTTTGATAGGGATTACATTGAATGTGTAGATTGCTCTGGATAATATGAACCCTTTAACAATATGAACTGTTCCAATTCATGAGTTAAAAATATCTTGTCATTCGTTTGTGTCTTCTTCAATTTCTTTCATCAATAACTTAAAAAAATTAAATTAACTTTCAACATTAACATTTTATTTAGTCATTATTAACCCTGTACTGAAATTTTAAAGATTTATGCTTACTATTTTATGTGTAAAGCACAAATATACATAGTTTTAAAATAGATATATGATCTATCTATGGGATTCAAATTTTATGGGGGGGGGGCAATTAGAACAAAAATGTCTAAAAAGTCTCCTTAAGGCATGATAATAAAAAATAGGCAGAGAAACTGCTCTGGGGCTCTTTCTACTCCTAGCCAAGGAGAAGATACATGACATAATCTACAATTATTTGAAACTTAATTAATGGTATTCTAAGAAAAACTGAAATCATGGGACTTCATTCATTGCAGTAGTGGCCTCTGAATTGATAAAGGTGACTAAAGCTTGATTTGGAATAAGTGCTTATTCCCTCTGCCATTTGATCTTCTCTGCTTTGGCTACTCCCACTTGCCTGGAACCAGACTTGATTTCTTCCCCTCTGTCTCACATCACTTCAGTCCTGACATCAAGGGAACAAGGTGCCAGGCTTTTTCATAGGTGATAGAGACTTAGTGGTGAAGAAGATTCTTGCTCTCCTGGACTCACATTTTAGAGAAAATATAACAGACACAAACCATCAAATGCATGGAAAAGATAATTTTAAAAAGACAAAAATGTAATGAAAAAAGCTGGGGGAGGAGTAGGGTCCCCAAGTCACCTGTCCCCACCAAATTACCTAGGTAACTTTAAAATCATCCTGAAAACCTACAAATTTGACCTGAAATTTAAAGAGAGAACAGCTGGAATGCTACAGAGAGAAGGGTTTGCACTTCTAACAAGTACAACTCGTTTTTAGCCACTCTGCACTGAGCAAAATGACTAGAAGAAGAACTCACCAAAAAAGAAAGAATCAGAAACAGTACTCTCTGCCACAGAGTTACAGAATTTGGATTACAATTCGATGTCAGAAAGCCAATTCAAAAACACAATTACAAAGCTACTGGTGGCTCTGGAAAAAAGCACAAAGGATTCAAGAGACTTCATGAATGCAGAATTTAGATCTAATCAGGCCAAAATTAAAAATCAATTAAATGAGATGCAATCCAAACTGGAGGTCCTAATGATGAAGGTTAATGAGGTGGAAGAAAAATTGAGTGACATAGAAGACAAGCTAATGGCAAGGAAGAAAGCCAAGGAAAAAAGAGAAAAACAATTAAGAGACCATGAGGAAAGGTTAAGGGAAATAAATGACAGCCTCAGAAGGAAAAAAATCTACATTTAATTGGGGTTCCAGAGGGGGCCGAGAGGGACAGAGGACCAGAACGCATATTTGAACAAATCATAGCTGAGAACTTCCCTAACTTGGGGAGGGAAACAGGCATTCAGATCCAAGAGATAGAGAGATCCTCCCCCTAAAATCAATAAATACCGTTCAACACCTCGACATTTAATACTGAAACTTGCAAATTCCGAAGATATAAAGAGAAAATCACTAAAGCAGCAAGAGATTCCTAACATATATGAGGAGAAATATTAGATTAACATCAGACCTCTCCACAGAGACCTGGCAGGCCAGAAAGGACTGGCAGGATATATTCAGGGTCCTAAAGGAGAAGAACATGCAGCCAAGAATACTCTATCCAGCAAGGCTTTCATTCAGAATAGAAGGAGAGATAAAGAGCTTCCAAGATAGGCAGAAACTGAAAGAATATGTGACCACCAAACCAGCTCTGCAAGAAATGTTAAGGGGACTCTGTAAAAGAAAGAAGATGCCCAAAGAAATAATCAGAAAACCAGGGAGTGACTAGGTATTATGATGACACTAAATTCATATCATTCAATAGTAACTTTGATCATGAATGGGCTTAATGATCCCATCAAAAGATGCAGGGTTTCAGACTGGATAAAAAACAAGACCTACCTATTTACTGTCTACAAGAGACTCATTTGAGACCTAAGGACACCTCCAGCCTGAAAATGAAAGGTTGGAGAACCATTTATCATTCAAATGGTCCTCAAAAGAAAGCAGGGATAGCAATCCTCATATCAGATAAATTAAAGTTTACCCCAAGACTGTAGTAAGAGATGAAGAGGGACACTATATTATACTAAAAGGATCTATCCAACAAGAGGATATAACAATCACGAATCTTATGCCTCTAATATGGGAGCTGCAAAGTATATCAATCAATTAATAACCAAAGTAAAGACTACTTGAATAAGCATACACTAATATTGGGAGACTTCAACACGGCACTTTTTTTGCAAATGACAGATCTTCTAAGCACAACATCTCCAAAGACACAAGAGCTTTCTTTTTTTATTTTTATTTATTTATTTATTTATTTATGAATGTCACACAGAGAGAGAGAGAGAGAGAGAGAGGCAGAGACATAGGCAGAGGGAGAAGCAGGCTCCATGCACCGGGACCCCAACTTGGGACTCGATCCCGGGTCTCCAAAATCACGCCCTGGGCCAAAGGCAGGTGCTAAACCGCTGCGCCACCCAGGGATCCCAAGACACAAGAACTTTCAATTATACACTGGACCAGATAGATTTCACACATATTTACAGAACTTTACATCCAAATGCAACTGAATACATATTCTTCTCAAGTGCACATGGAACTTTGTCCACAATACTCCACTTACTGGGTCACAAACCAGATCTTAACTGATACCAAAAGATTGGGGTTGTACCCTGAATATTTTCATCCCATAAAGCTTTGAAACTTGAACTCAATCACAGGAAGAAATGTGGAAGAAATTCAAACACGTGGAGGTTAAAGAGCATCCTGCTAAAAGAAAAAAGGGTCAACCAGGAAATTAGAGAATTAAAAAGATTCATGGAAACTAGTGAGAATAAAGATACAACCATTCAAAATCTTTGGGATTGGGATCCCTGGGTGGCGCAGCGGTTTGGCGCCTGCCTTTGGCCCAGGGCGCGATCCTGGAGACCCGGGATCGAATCCCACGTCGGGCTCCTGGTGCATGGAGCCTGCTTCTCCCTCTGCCTGTGTCTCTGCCTCTCTCTCTATCTCTCTGTGACTATCATAAATAAATTTAAAAAAATTTAAAAACAAAACAAAACAAAATCTTTGGGATACAGCAAAAACAGTCCTGAGAGGGAAATACATCACAATACAAGATCCCTCAAAAAATTGGAAAAAAGTCAAATACACAAGCTAACCTTACACCTAATGAAACTGGAGAAAGAACAGCAAATAAAACCTACACCAAGCAGAAGAAGAGAGTTAATAAAGATTCGAGCAGAACTCAATGAAATAGAGACACGAAGAACTGTAGAACAGATCAACAAAACCAGGAGTTGGTTCTTTGAAAGAATTAATAAGATAGATAAACCATTAGCCAGCCTTATTAAAAACAAAAGAGAAAAGACTCAAATTAATAAAATCATGAATGAGAAAGGAGAGATTGCCACCAATACCAAGGAAATACAAACTATTTTAAAAACATATTATGAGCAGCTGTGCGCCAATAAATTAGGCATTCTAGAAGAAATGAACACATTTCTGGAAAACCACAAACTACCAAAACTGGAACAGGAAGAAATATAACACCTGAAGAGGCCAATAACCAGGGAGGAAATCGAAGCAGTCATCAAAAACCTCTCAAGACACAAAAGTCCAGGGCCAGATGGGTTTGCAGGGGAATTCTATCAAATGTTTAAAGAAGAAACAACACTGATTCTACTAAAGGTGTTCTGAAAGATATAAAGGGATGGAATACTTCCAAACTCGTTCTGTGAGACCAGCATCACCTTAATTCTAAAACCAGACAAAGACCCCACCAAAAAGGAGCATTATAGACCAATATCCCTGATGAACACAGATGCAAACATTTTCAAGAAGATACTAGGCAATAGGATCCAACAGTACATTAAGAAGATTATTCACCATGGCCAAGTGGGATTTATCCCCCGGATGCAAGGCCGGCTCAACACTTGTAGAGCAATCAATTTGATAGAGCATATCCACAAGAGAAAAAACAAGAACCATAGGATCCTCTCAATAGATGCAGAGAAAGCATTTGACAAAATACAGCATCCATTCCTGATCAAAACTCTTCAGAGTGTAGGGATAGAGGGAACATTCCTCAGGATCTTTAAAGCAATGAAAAGTCACACAATGAAAAGTCCACAGCCAATATTGTTCTCAATGGGGAAACACTGGGAGCCTTTCCCCTAAGATCAGGAACACAACAGGGATGTCCACTCTCGCCACTGCTATTCAACATAGTACTAGAAGTCCTAGCCGCAGCAATCAGGCAACAAAAAGAAACAAAAGGCATTCAAATTGGCAAAGTCAAAATCTCCCTCCTTGCAATTGACATGACACTGTACATAAAAAGCCCAAAAGACTCCACTCCAAGATTGCTAGAACTCATACAGCAATTCAGCCGTGTGGCAGGATACAAAATCAATGCCCAGAAATCAGTGGCATTTCTATACACGAACAAGGAGACTGAAGAAAGAGAAGTTAAGGAGTCAATAGCATTTACAGTTGCCCCCAAAAGCATAAGATACCTAGGAACAAACCTAACCACAGAGGTAAAGGATCTATACCCTAAAAACTACAGAACACTTCTGAAAGAAATTGAGGAAGACACAAAGAGATGGAAAAATATTGCATGCTCATGGATTAGAAGAATAGTGTGAAAATCAACGCTACCCAGGGCAATTTACACATTTAATGCAATCCCTATCAAAATACCATGGACTTTCTTCAGAGAGTTGGAACAAATCATCTTAAGATTTGTGTGGAATCAGAAAAGACCCCGTATAGCCAGGGGAATATTGAAAAAGAAAACCAGAGCCAGGGGCATCACAATGCCAGATTTCAGGTTGTACTACAAAGCTGTGATCATCAAGACAATGTGGTACTGGCACAAAAACAGACACATAGATCAATGGAACAGAATAGAGAATCCAGAAATGGACCCTTAACTCTATGGTCAACTCATATTCGACAAAGCAGGAAAGACTATCCACTGGAAAAAGAACAGTCTCTTCAATAAATGGTGCTGGGAAAATTGGACAGCCACATGCAGAAGAATGAAACTAGACCATTCTCTTACACCATTCACAAAGATAAACTTAAAATGGAGGAAAGATCTAAATGTGAGACAAGAATCCATCAAAATCCTAGAGGAGAACACAGGCAACACCCTTTCTGAACTTGGCCATAGCAACTTCTTGCAAGATATATCTATGAAGGCAAGGGAAACAAAAGCAAAAATGAATTATCGGGACTTAATCTAGATAGAAAGCTTCTGCACAGCAAAAGAAACAGTCAACAAAACTAAAAGACAACTACAGAATGGGAGAAGATATTTGCAAATGACATATCAGGTAAAGGGCTAGTATCCAAGATCTATAAAGATCTTATTAAATTCAACAGCAGGGCAGCCCAAGTGACTCAGCGGTTTACTGCCTGCTTTCAGCCCCGGGCGTGATCCTGGAGATCGGGATTGAGTCCCACATCGGGCTCCCTGCATGGAGCCTGCTTCTCCCTCTGCCTGTGTCTCTGCCTCTCTCTCGCTCTCTCTGAATGAATAAATAAATAAATCTTAAAAAAAAAAACAAACAAGATTGAATGACAAGAAGGCAGTCAATTCATGAAGATTCAGAGACCTGGTATCCCAGGCAGGATGAAACAGAAGAGTAAAGGCCCTATGGTGGGAATGAGCTTGGTATATTCAAGGGACTTAAGAAAGTTTGGAGAGAATAAGAGGGGAAGACTACTACTAGAGGGGGCAGAAAAGAAGTTCTAGAGCAAGCCTGTGTAGGGCTATATCAGCCATGGGAAAGTGTTTAGATTTTATCCTAAGAAAAATGAAACTTCAATGGAAGGTTTTGAGCTGGGAGTGATATGGTCTGATTTATGATCACTCTATTCTGTTAAGAATGGATTATAGTGGGGACAAAACCAAAAACAAACCAGTTAGGAGGTTCAGGAAAAAAAAAACCATGATAGTTTGGGCTAGAATAGTGATGGTGGAGAAAGATTAGTGAACAGATTTAGAATATATTTACCTATTTAGGAAAAATACCTAACAGAATTATCAATCAACTTGATTTCACTGGTATTTATAGACTACTTTAACAACAGAATGCACATTCTTCTCAAGCTTATGTGGAACACGCACCAAGGTAGACCATATTTTGCGCCATAAAGCATACCTTAATGAATTTAAAAGTAAGGACTCATACAAAATATGTTCTCAGACCACAATGCAATTAAACTAGAAATCAATAGAAGATGCTGGAAAATTCCTAAATATTTGGATATTAAATGACAGATTTACAAATAGAAGTAGTAAATAAACCAAAGAAGTCTCAAGAAAACTAAAAAAATATTTTGAACTAAATGAAAATGATTATATATAATTATTGAAATTTGTGGGATACAAAATCTCAAACAATCTACCAAAAACATCTCCTAGAACTGATAAAGTATAGCAAGGTCTAGGATATAAGATCAATACGCAAAAATCAGTTGCTTCCTTATACACCAGCAATGAACAATTAGCATTTGAAATTTTAAAATACTAGTTACAATAGCAGCAAAACAATGAAATGCTAAGGTGCAAGTATAACAAAATATGTACAGGATCTGAATGTGGAGAAGTACAAAACACTGATAAAAGAATCAATTAAGTTCTAAATAAATGGAGAGATATTCCATGTGCATGGAGAAGACTCAATATTAAGATGTCATTTCTTCCCAACTTAATATATATATTTAACAAAATCTCCACCCAAATTCCAGCTAGTTATGTTGTAGATATAGACGAACTTATTCTAAAGTTTATATGGAAAAGTAAAAGACCTGGAATAACCAAAACAATACTGAAGAGAAAGAACAAAGTTGGAGGATTCACACTACCTTATTTTGAGATAGCTACAGTACTATAAGCCACAGTACACAGGAGAGTGGTATTGAAGAATGAATGGACATAGATCAATGGAACAGAATGGAATATACTTTGAGGTAGATCCAACAGAACTTTGTTTTTTTTTTTTTGTTTTTTTTTTTTTAATTAATTTTTATTGGTGTTCAATTTACCAACATACAGAAAAACACCCAGTGCTCATCCCGTCAAGTGTCCACCTCAGTGCCCGTCACCCATTCCCCTCCAACACCCGCCCTCCTCCCCCCTTCCACCACCCCTAGTTCGTTTCCCCGAGTTAGGAGTCTTTATGTTCTGTCTCCCTTCCTGATATTTCCCAACATTTCTTCTCCCTTCCTTTATATTCCCTTTCACTATTATTTATATTCCCCAAATGAATGAGAACATACACTGCTTGTCCTTCTCCGATTGACTTATTTCACTCAGCATAATACCCTCCAGTTCCATCCACGTTGAAGCAAATGCCAACAGAACTTTGTTGATGGATGTACAGAGTGAGGAAAAATCAATAAGGACCATAGGTACTAGATGGGAGGAAGGTTGGGTTAGATAACATCTAAAATTTCTTCCAAACTTTGTTTTAATCAAATATTGTAACAGTCTGTGATTTCTTGACTGGCCCCACATATTTTCCTTAACCCACTACAGCTATACTAGGGGCTGTGGTTTCCCTACTTACAGACACCACACCTCTAAGCTCAGGCCTCCTACTCCCCTTTCCTCTTCTACGAAGTGGTTGCTGGGGGCTGTATGCAAGTGAGAGCCACTGAATGGGGTGAAGCTGTCTCTAGTCTTGGTTTTAAGAGGCTTCAAGCTATGTGTGTCAAAGACTACCCTATAAATAGTGTGTCTGTGAAGCATAAGAGAGAAGATGGGGAATAGAGAGAGAAGGGAAAAGAATGAGAAAAAAGATAAGAGATGGAGAGATGGGGGAGGGGAGGAAAAGGGAAATAATAAATGATCTGTCGGCAGAAAGTGGGGAGAGGTGCAGGTGACAACAGCACACAGGAGCCCCTAGGAACAGAGTGCCTCCAGCCCTGCTAGCCTCAGCCCATTTCCTCAGCAAGATCTTTTATTTGCAGCCTTGGAGAGCAGAGAGACTGTTGTACAGAGAAATAAACCTCTGTAGTGACTACATCTGGTTAGAGTGGAGAGGTGGAGAAGAGAAGTGGATGGAGTTAGAGCAATATGCTTAACTTTCGTCAAGTCACAGACCTGAACATTCTCCCAGAAAAATGCTAATACGCATAACTCTAGATATGTGGAGTTCAGGAAAGAAATGTAGGCAGGAACTATAGAACTGGGAGTCATCAGCATGTACATGGCTATTAGGGCCATAGGAATGGATGAGATCACCCACCGTGACTGTACAGACTGAGAACAAAGGGCCTTGGATATAACCCTATCAGACACCAACATTTGAGGAAAGGAAGAAGGAGAGGGGATCACAAAAGGGACCAGGAAGTAGTGGCCAAAGAATAAAGAACAGAACCAGGAGAGTGTGGTGTCAGGGGAACCAAGGGAAAATCATCTTCCAAATGGAGGGAAGGGGTCAACATGCCACGTATTATATGAAATAAAGTCTGAAAACCATCCACTAGGTTAAGCAACAAGGTCACTGATAGTCTTGCAGAGAACAGGGAATGATGGGGATGGATGGCAAATTACAATGGGTTAAGAAGGAGAGAGTAGAAGGTAAAATGCAATGGGTTAAGAATTGACCTGAGGGAAAAAAATAAATCAGAAAAAAGAGGAACAGGAGGTAAGGCAGTATGGACAGGAGTGCAAACAACATTCTCAAGCTGTTTGCCTATGACAGAGGGTAAAGAAATAGGGCAGAAGCTAGAATATAATAAATGGTTAAGTCATTGTTTTTGTTTTTAAGTATCTCTATTGAGGTACACAATAGAGATACTTAAGTATACAATTTAACAAATTTTATCTTGTTTACAAAGTAGTACAGCCATCACTAAAATCCATTTTTAGGACATTTATATCACTCCGAAAAGATCCTTTGTGTCCATTTGCAGTCACACCCATCCTACTCCCAGCCCCAGAAAAACACAAATCTATTTTCTGTCCCTCCAAATTTGCCCTTTTTTTGGGGGGGGGAGAGAAATTTCATATAAATGGCACCATACATTGTGTGTCATTTTATGTTTGGCTTCTTTCACTGAGAGTAATATTTTTGAGATTCATTCATGATGTAGCATGTATTAGTACTTTGTTGCTTTTTATTATTGAATTGTACTCCATTGAATTTATATACCATATTTTGTTTAAATGCATTCACTGGTTGAACTAAATTTAGGTTGTTTCTACCTTCTGGCATTCTGAATAATGTTGTAAACATCCCTGTACACATCTTGGTGTGAACATATGTTTCCATTTGGGTAGATACCTAGGAGTGGAATTGCTGGGTCACATGATAGATTTAATTTTGACATTATAAGAAACAGAGAATGGGTATTCAGGGTTTGTTCCCAAATTCAATTTGTTTAAAAGCTAATTAAAAAAAAAAGGGAATAGTGAAGATACAGGAGGGAACTGATAGATCAAGTTTCCTGAGGAGGTAGAGGGAAATGGGACACAGCATTCCAGTAGAAAGATTAGTCAATAAGAAAAAGGGCACCTCTTCCACTGTAACAGAAATCAAAAGAACAAGGAGTGGTCAAGTGTGGGTGCTCATGAATTTGAAGGTAGTTTGCATCAAGGAGTTGAAAACATTGCTGTTTGGGGTCTTCTATTTTAAGCGCAGTAGGAGGTGAAGTGAGGGAGAAAGGGAGGGAAAAATAGGAAGGGTGAGGAAATGGGGATTTGGGAAAGATGCCTTGGGGTCTTGGAGAACTGAGCAGGGAAATTGGATTGCCAGGCAGCATAGAGGACCTAGTAGAAGATGGGGACCATGGCTTTTTATTAGTGGCTCTCATCTGAGCACCTATATGAGCCTAGGATTGACAGAGAAAAGTGGAAAGTTGTATTATCTCGGGTTGGGGCTATGACGGAAGGATGAAAAAGCATTCGATTGAGGTCATTATTGGCTAAAGAATGGCAGATTGGGCAGATTTCCATTTTTCAGGTGTAAGGGAAGTCAAGGAGGTGAAAGATCAGTCAGTAATAATATCAGGGAACAGCAGGGTTCAGCTGTGGTGGCAAGTGTTAGTTGGCAATGGGAACAACAGACATCATTCTATCAGACCACGTCTGCAGCAAAATCTTTGCATGTCATGTCATGCCACCCTTGGTTCCTGACCTTGCCTGGTTCACCAGGTCTGTCTTGGATCCCATGGATTACCTATGCCCTTTTCCGTTAGTCGTGATAGGTAGATTATGCTTTGATAATAAATAACCAAATCTCAGTGACTAAACACATATAAGTTTATTTCTTGCTCATGCAAAATCAACTCCAAGACCAGTGGCTTTTCAAGCCAGCCCCTTTCTTTGTGGTAACTAAAGGATACAGGCTGACATCTTGTGGCTGTCTTATCTACCACCTGAGACACCCTCAGGTGCCACAGCAGAAGAGAATGCTGGAGGACTGATCACCAGTTCTTAGCTGCACAGCTTATTGGCCAGAAGTAGTTACATGGCCCCTCCTAATTCTAAGAGTACTGCAGAGCATATAGATATTCAGTAAATAGTAAATGACTCTGTAATACCTTCCAATAATTTCATTTTTGCTATAATTAACTCAAGTCACTGCTGATGTTTCCACGCAAGAACTCTGACTAGTAAAGGTTATGAGGGTTAGAATATTTTAAAATATGCATATTTCTTTTTTTTCTGATTATAAAGTGATACATACATGTTATAAAAATTTGAATATTACATAAACATTTAATGTAGAAAATGTCCTTCATCATCTCAAATCCCAAATAACTATTATCAAGTTTAATAAATATTATTTATATATAATTATTTCTCTAATAGCAGTATGTTTTATCAAAAATGGGACCATACTATACATAATATTTTATAAGTGTCTTTTCACATAATACTATATTTTTGACTTTTTTAAAGGTATATAGATCTATATTCATGTCCTTTTCCTTTTGGTTTTATTTGTAGTTACATAAGCAATACAGACATATTCTTCATACATGTCTAAAGCTCTAATATTAGACTCAAGTTTTTCTTGATGATCACCCAATTCTAATTTCCTTTTACATACATTTGAATGACTGTATAGTATTTCATTATATGGATGAAACATAATTTATTTTTTTAAAGATTTCATTTATTTGAGAGAAAGACAGAGCAAATGTGCTCACAGAGAGGGAGAAACAGACTTCGTTGAGCAGGAAGCCCCACTCAAGGCTGGATTCCAGGACCCTGGGATCATGACCTGAGCCAAAGGCAGATGCTTAACAGGCTGAGCCACCCAGGCGCCCTGCAACATAACTTATTTGAGCAATTCTCTATTGATTGAGAAAAAACTTCATTTTTTGTGGGTTGCATACAAATATTTTTTTCCAAGTTCATCTTTTGACTTTACTAATAGTGTCATTTATGAAACAGATATTTAAAATTGTTTAGAGAGGGGGAGGGAGAAAAGGAGGGAGAAAGAATCCCGAGATTACGACCTGAGCCAAAAGTAGACGCTTAACCACTGAGCCACCCAGGCTCTGCTATTACATGTAGATATTATGAAATAATCAGTGCAATATGCCTAGTTAGCATCCATTACCACACAACTACAAATTTTTTTCTTGTGATGAGTACTTTAAAGATCTGCTCTCTTAGCAACTTCCAAATATACAATATTAATACAGTTTATTTATCTCATTATATCATTAACTGAAAACGTGAGATCCAGTAGAGTACGTCTAGTATGTTAACATTTATATAATAAAGGAAAGAATAGAAATAAATGCCTATATTTGCTTTACATAAAGAAACACTGGATGGATGAAGAAGAAATTAATAAAAATGGTTATTTATAGGGCTCTAGATGGAACAAGTAGATGGTAGAGGGTGTGAGAAATACTTCTCCAGTGTACATCTTTCTATATATTTATATACTTTATTTTATATAAATATTTATATAAATTTTATATATCTATATTGAACTATAGTGTATTAGTTTTGTGCTGCTGCTGTAACAAATTACTGGTGACTAAGGACTTAAAACAACAAATTTATTATCCTATAGTTCTAGAGGTCAGAAGTCTGAAATAGGTCTTATTGGGCTAAAATGAAAGGCTGTATTCACATAGAGGTGAGAATTTTCCTTGCCTTTCCAGCTTCTAGAGGCTGCCTGTATTCCTTGGCTTGTATCCACTTCCACTCTATTCAAAGCCAGCAATACAGGACCTTGAAACTTCTCTGCTCTGTGACTTCTGCTCAAGATTGCTTTGGCTATTCAGGATCTTTTGTGGTTTCATAAAAATTTTAGGGTTCTTTTTTCTCTGTGAAAAATGCCATTGGAATTTGATAGGGATTGCAACCCCTCCCCTCTGGTAACTTCTTTGGCCCTAATTCTGTCATGATGTTGTCTTCTGTCTCGACTCCTTCCTCCCTCTCATAAGGACCTTTGGATTACATTGAGCCCACATAGACAATTGATAAAATCCCTTCATCTAAATATCTTTAACTTATTTCTGTTGTTGTTGCAATTTTTTTATATATGTGTGTACTGAGAAAACCTAAGATCTACCCTTTTAGCAAGTTTCAAATATACAATGCAGTATTATTAGCTATACGCACTGTCCTGTACATTAGATTTCCAGTATTTATTCATCTTATGAATAAGATGTGCTCTTTGACCAGCATCTCCCCATTCCTCTGCACTCAGCCTCTGGCAACCATTGTTCTCCCTACTTCTATGAATTTGACCTTTTTAGACTCTACATTCAGGTAAGATCATACAATATTTGTCATTCTGTTTTTGGCTTATTTCACTTAGTATAATGTCCTCCAGTTTCATTAATGTTGCCATAAATGCTCAGGATTTCCTTCTTTTAAAAGACTGAATAATATGCTATTTCTTTTTATTTATTTATTTATTTATATCACATTTTGTTTATCCATTCCTCTGTCAACACACAGAAGTTGTTTCCATTTCCTCACTATTGTAAATAATGCTGAAAATGAACATGTAGATGCAGATCTCTTTGAGGTGCTGATTTCATTGCCCTCAGATAAATACACAGAAGTGAGATTACTAGTGATCATATGGTAGTTCAATTGCTAATTTGTTGAGGAATCTCCATAGCATTTTCCATAATGAGTGTATCAATTTACATTCCCAACAGCAATATACAAAGGTTCCCTTTTCTCTACACCTTTGCCAACACTTACCTCTTGTCTTTTTTATTTTAGCCATTCAAACAGGTGTGAAGTGATCTCTTATTGTGGTTTTGATTTGCATTTCCCCAATGACTAGTGATGCTGAACACCATTCCATATACCTTCTGGCCATTTATGTCTTTTTTTTGGAAAAAATGTCTATTCAGGTCCTTTGTCCATTTAAAAAACTGAGTTATTTATTTTTTTATTTCTGCTATTAAGTTGTATGAGTTCTTTATATACTTTGGATATTACCTCTTATCAGATAGGGTTTGAAAATATTTTCTCCCATTCTGTAGGGTTTTTAAAAAAAATAATTTTGATTGTTTCTTTTGCTGTGAAGAATCCTTTGAGATTGATGTAGTCTCACTTCTTTATTTCTACTTTTATTATTTGTACTTTTGGTGTCATATCTTAAAAATCATTGCCCAGATCAATGTCAAAGAGCTTTTACCCTATGATTTCTTCTAGGAGTTTTATGGCTTTAGATCTTATATTTTGAACTTTAATCCATTTTGGGTTACTTTTTGTGAGTGGTGTAACATGGGGTCTAGTTTCGTTCTTTACATGAGGATATCTAGTTTTCCCAACACCACTTATTGAAGAGAATATCCTTCACCTATTGTATATTCTTGACACTCTTGTCAAAGATTAGTTGACCATTCATCTATTAGTTGACCATTCATCTATTTCTAAAGCTTTCTGTTTTGTTCTATTGGTCTATGTGTCTATCTTTACGCCAGTACACCACCGTTTCGTTACCATAGTTTTTTAATATAGTTTGAAATAAGGAAATGTGATGCCTCAAGGCTTTGTTGCCCTTTCTCAAGATTGCTTTGGCTATTCAGGATCTTTTGTGGTTTCATAAAAATTTTAGGGTTCTTTTTTCTCTGTGAAAAATGCCATTGGAATTTGATAGGGATTGCAACCCCTCCCCTCTGGTAACCATCAGTTTGTTCTCTATAATTAAGAGCCTGTTTCTTGATTTCTCTCTCTCTCTCTCTCTCTCTCTCTCTCTCTCTATTTTTCCCCTTTGCTTGTTTGTTTTGTTTCTTAAATTCTGCATCTGAATGAAATAATAGGGTATTTTTATAAATTTTTATATATTCTGGATATTAACCATTTATCAGATATATCATGTGTAAATATCTTCTCCTATTCCTTAAGTTGCCCTTTAGTTTTGTTAATTGTTTCCTTTGTTGTGAAGAAGGTTCTTATTTTGATATAGTCACATAGTTTATTTTTGTTTTTGTTTCCCTTGCCTCAGGAGACATATCTAGTAAGAAGTTGTTATGGCTGATATCAAAGAGATTACTTTGTTCTTTTCTAGGATTTTTACGGCATCCTGTCTCACATTTAGGTCATTAATTCATTTTGGATTTGTTTTTCTGTATGGCATAAGAAAGTGATTGAGTTTCTTTCTTTTGCATGTTGTTGTCCAGTTTCTCCAACATCACTCCTTGGTTAAATTTATTCCTAAGTATTTTATTGTTTTTGATGCCATTGTAATTGGATTATTATTTTTTTTTCAGATAGCTTGTTGCTACTGTATAGAAATGCAACTCATGTTCTTTATTGATTTTATATCTTGCAACATTAGTGAATTCACTTATTAGTTCTAACAATTTTTATGAGGTCTTTAGAGTTTTCTATATATAAGATCATATCATCTGCAAATAAGACAATTTTGCTTCTTCCTTTCTGATTGGAATACCTTTTTTATTTTTATTTTATTTTATTTTTTATCTTTTTGGTTTTTTTTGGAATACCTTTTTTAAAGAAAGATTTATTGGGATGCCTGGGTGGTTCGGTGGTTGAGTGTCTGTCTTCAGCTTGGGCTGTGATCCTGGGGTCCCAGGATCAAGTCCCACATTGTACTCCCTGAGTAGAGCCTGTTTCTCCCTCTGCCTGTGTCTCTGCCTCTCTCTCTCTCTCTCTCTCTGTCTCTCATGAGGAAATAAATAAAATCTTTTTTTAAAAAATAAAAAAGGTTTATTAATTTTTGAGAGAGAGGTGGGGGGGGGAAAGAGGGGCAGAGGGAGAGGGTGAGAGAGTCTTAAGCAGATTCTGTGCTAAGTGAGAAGCCTAGTGTGGGGCTTGATCTCATGATCCTGAGACCAGGGTCTGAGCTGAATTCAAAAGTTGGATGCTCAACCAACTGTACCAACCAAGTGCCTATGATTGGAATATCCTTTATTTCATTTTTTTGCCTACTTGCTCTGGCTAGGACTTTCAGTACTATGTTGAGTAGGAGTGGTAAGAATGGGCACTCTTATCTTGTTTTTGATCTTGGAGGAATAAATCTCAACTTTTCACTCTTGAGTATGATGTTATTTGTGGGCTTGTCATACATGGCCTTTATTATATTGAGATATATTCCTTCTATAACTAATTTTTGAGAATTTTTATTATGGAAAGATATTACATTTCAATAAATGCATTTTCTGTATCTATTGAAATGATTGTATTTTTATCTTTTATTATATTAATGTGGTGTATTACATTTATATATGTAATATATATGTATATATATATATGTTAAATCATCCTTGCATCCCAAGGATAAATCCCACAGGTCATGGTGTATGACCCTCTTAATGTGTTGGTGAATTTGATTTATTAATATTTTGTTGAGGATTTTTACATCTATGTTCATCAGGAATATTGATCTGTAATTTTTCCTTATAGTGTCCTTATCTGACTTTGGTATGAGACTAATGTTGGCCTTATTAAATGTGTTTATGAGGGACACCTGGGTGGCTCAGGGGTTGAGTATCTGCCTTCAACTTAAGGTGTGATCCCAGGTCAGAGGATCAAGTCCTGCATCAGGCTTCCTGTGAGGAGCCTGCTTCTCCCTCCATATCTCGCCTCTCTCTGTGTCTCTCATGAATAAATAAATAAAATTTTTTAAAAATGCATTTAGTATTATTCCCTTCACAATTTTTTGGAAGAGTTTTAGAAGGTCAACATCTTCTAAGTATCATATCTACAAAGTCCCATATTCCTTATAAGGTAATGTTTATGGGTTGTGGGGATAAGGACATGGATATCTTTGGAGGGATCATTATTCAGCCTACTACACTGAATAAATATCTTAGCTATTCAATAAAAAAAGAAAGCAATATAACAAAACAAACTGAAATCTTCATCTATCTTTTCCGTTTGAGTTTCTGTGTTTTCTGTCACAATAAGAAAGGCCTTCCCCACTCTAGACAGTAAAAATAGTTATTCATATTTTCTTCCAATATCTTATGAGTATTATTGTCACTAATAACTTTTTTATTGAGGTATAACTTACATACAATTAAATGTTCAAATCTTAAGTAAGAAGTTCAATTGGTTTTGACAAAACTGTAAACCTTTGTTGCCCACTTCTCTGTCAAGATGTAAAATATTTTCTTCACTCTAAGATATTCCTTCATGACACTTCACATTAATCTTCTCACAAAAGTGTCACTGTTCTGATTTCCATCATTATGGATCAGTTTTACCTCTTCCTAAACATTGTTCATTTTTTAATGGTTTTATTTATTCATGAGAGATGCAGAGAGAGAGGCAGAGACACAGGCAGAGGGAGAAGCAGGCTTCTCCCAGGGAGCCCGATGTGGGACTCGATCCCGGATCCTGGGATCACACCCTGAGCCAAAGGCAGACGCTCAACGGCTGAGCCACCCAGGTGTCCCCTAAACATTGTTTAAATAGGAACACACAATATGTTCTCTTTTTTGTCTGGCTTCATTTACTCATCATAATGATTTTGAGATTCATCCATCCTGGCTGAACAAGTTTAAGGAAAGAAAATGAAACATCGAAACCAAGATATGGAAGCAACCTAAGTGTCCATCAATAGATGAAAGTATAAAAAAGATATATATATATATGACTTTTGCCCACTTTTCATCAGGCTATTTTCTGTATATACCACATTTTATATATATATTTCATGTAATATTCCATGGTATATATTATTTAGCCATAAAAAAGAATGAGATCTTGCTATTTGTGACAATATGGATGGATCTAGAGTGTATCATGCTAAGTAAATAAGTCAGACAAAGACAAATACCATATGATGTCGCTTAAATGTGGAATCTAAAGAACAAAACAAATGAACAACAAAGAAACAGAAACAGACTCATAAATGCAGAGAACAAACTGGTGGTCACCAGAGGGGCAGGAAGTGAAGGAATTGGCAAAACAGGTGAAGGAGATTAAGAGGTGCAAACTTCTAGTTAAAAAATAAGTCAGGGAGATGAAAAGTGCAATATAGAAAATATTGTCAATAATATTGTAATAATGTTTTATGGTGACAGATGGTAACCATGGTGTTGAGTATAACATAATGTATAGGATAGTTGAGGGATGTCTGGGTGGTACAGTCAGTTAAGCTCCCAACTCTTGGTTTTGGCTCAGAGTATGGTCTCAGAGTGATGACTTCATCTCAGAATCTTCTCTCTCCCTCTTCCTCTGCCCCTCCCACTGTGCGCTCTCTCTCTCTCTCAAAATAAATGAATAAATCTTTTAAAAATGTATAGAATAGTTAAATCACTATGCTGTATACTTTAAAACTAATACATTGTATATCAACTATACTTCAATAATAAAAATATTTTAAAAATTAAAATATTAAAGTGTAAAAAATATTCAGAAAGGAATTCACTAAGTATACCCACTCAAGAAAATTTTTGTGGGCATTTAAAAGTTTGTAAAGAATTTTAATTGGAAAATGTTTAAAGAAAATAGCAATATATGAATGACTATGCAGCATGATCTGAGATATTTTCTTTTTATTTTTGTAATGCACAGAATAAGCCAAAATACACCCAAGATGCTAACAGTTGTTGTGTTTGAATGGTAAGGTATATTTTCCCCACAAATTTTCATCAGTGAACATGTATTACTTTGGGGAGACATGGGTTTATTTTGTTGTTTTTGGACTTCTGTGTAGTGGGTGAGGTCACTCATGACCTCAGATCAGCCACATTATAATCATTGGTTCCTTCCAGGCTCCTGTCTTGATTCCTTTATTTGTTCATTGTATTTATTCATTCTGCAGAATTTCCATAGACCATTCTCACTCCTGTTCTCCCCCCCAAACAAAATTTAAGTATATTTCATGAGTTTTACATTTAGCATCAGAAAAATTTCCCACTCTCTATATATAGATACATATATATTCTATATATAGAGAATATATATTAAGGCATTAAATATGTATAATATACTTAATTATATATTTTTATTATTTATTTAAGATAGGGAAAGGGAAGGGGGCGGAGAGAGAGGGAGAGATAGAATCTAGGAAAGAAAGAAAAAGAAAGAAAGATGTCCACCTGCTAACTTAGTTGGCAGAGAAAGATAATTGTGAAGAATGAATCACATCAAAGAATGTTCAGGAAGTGCCTAGCTCTGTGGGTGATTTGGAGGGGGCGGTGTATGGCAGGTGGGTTTTGTCCAGGGAGAGGTGGGGCTGGGCTGCCATTTGTGCAACAGCCTTGCCATTGGCAGTGGGAACACATCCTTGCAGGAGAAGAAGGTGTGCGGGAAGGGGAAATGTGATCGGAACACATGCATGTTGGATTTGAGGGGGTCAAAGACCAAGATAGTCAAATGAATCTACCCCTGGGAGGCTGTACCTTGGCAGTCAGCAGTGAAGAGCCTCTCTGAATCATGAACCCGAGACAACCACTTCCTCAGGAAGTACCCAGGCCTGGGAGGCCTGAGGCCCTTGAGTTCTGATCTCAAGTCAGCGCCTGAGTTGCTGTGTGATCCTGAGTCAGTCCTAACCCACTCCGGGTGTTAGGTTTCCCATATTCACAACAATAAAAGCATATGCATATTGGTTGAAAGGTGGATGAAATGTTTCCAAAGGTCCTTTCAGCTGTGTTATGCTTTAGTCTATGACTTTGAGTCCTTTTTTTTTAAAAGTCTAATCCTGTTTCCATCCCTGACTTACTGTATGGCACTGAGCCAGCTGCTGGACCTCTCTGGGCCTATTTTCACATCTGGAATATCAGGAGATGGAGCAGGAGACTCTCCAATGTCCAATGATTCTCCCTGGAGGATGCTCACCCTCATCTGCAGCAGAATGATGCAGACAAATCAGAGGAAAGTGAGGCGCTGGTCACAGACGACCCCGCCTTCCAAATCTTCAGTCTTCTCCCACTGCCCTCCCTTCCCTACTGTCAGGAGCTTGCAGCACTGGCTCTCTTGCCAAACTTGTTGCCATGACAACAGGTTACAAATAACTCAGATGCAGGCGAGGATTTTAACCCAAGAGCTGCTGGTCCAAGGGCTTCTACTTCCCTCCCCACACCAGACTGAGGGAACAATCTGACATATTCTTTGGGTTCAAGTGATTTCCCTGATCACAAACCTGCTAGGCTTAGTGTCACAAGAGTATGTCTTCGTGTCCGAGGCTCTCCTAAAACCTGATTCAAATCTCTCCAATCACATTTCCCACTTGCTCCCATTAAAGAGTAATCACTCTAATTCTGAACACCTGCTTGCTGTCTGCCAAGGCCTGTGTTAGATGCTTTACACACAGTAGCTAAGAAAATCTTCCCAGAACTCTATCAGGCAGACATTATTATTCCCATTCTGTAGAGGAAAAAATTGAAGCCCATGGATGTGACTTGAGTAAGGAGGTCAGAGAGTCAGAATTCAACTCAAATGCATTAGATTCCCAAATGCAGGCTTTTCCACCACCAGTGGTTCACAAATATTGGCCTACACACTTGGGGCATTTCCAGATAATCTAAAGCAGCTAAAATTTCAAATTCTAACTCCCATTCAAGAAGGTGGAACACATCTGTTTCCTCTAATTCCTGAGACTAAAATAAGAGTAAAGGAATCGTGTACAAACCCACATCTCCAAAAAGATCTGGAGGAGGTCCCATTGATGGGGATGAGATTTCAATAACTTTCCGGCAAGCAGAAAGAGGCTGGAATGGTGGTAACTGAGAAAGCAGGACAGTGAAGGGTAGAAGTACAGTCCACATGTGGGAGGTGGGACCTACGAAGGAGAGCCCTGGTCTACCCTGAAAAATTCTGAGACTAGCACAGAAGAGCTATCCTGCTGGTAGGCATGAAATGTAGAGCCCGTGACAGGGGAAGAATTCAAAGTATGTGTTGGAACAGTTGACTCCCCCACCCTCCCTATGCCTTTCTCCATGCTTATCGGCAGATATCTGAAGAGCCAAGCATCTGCACTTAAGGAAAATACAGCCTCTTACAGGCTCCCAACCAACCAACTTTCTATTGGTTTCTTCTTAAATCAATAGGCTGGCAGGTTTGAACATCTGTGAAAAAGTATGCTTATAGGGTTATGAATGAGCGGTTTTTTATAAACTGAAGCAAATGGGAAAAATGAAGGGTGTGCCCATCTCAAGTGGGGGTAAAAAAAGTAAGCAATTATTAAGTTTAGGAACACACAAAAAAAGGCAAAATAAATCCAAGTCATTATAGTAATTTCTTGGCTCTGTAGCAGCTACTAATATACTAAAAATTGGGATATAAACATACTGGAAGAGTGAGGGGAGGGATATAGGGATGTGTGTGTGGAGGGGGATAAAATCCTCTTCAACTCTAAGGAGATGTCAAGAGATAATGTCTTAAATTGCTAAGTTAAGAAATAGTAGTAATATAATATTGTAGGTCTACTATACTTCAATTAAAAAGAAATAGAAGTATGAACATATTATATACAAATATGGTGGTCCTTCAATTAAAATTCCATTCAGCTACAAGCAACGCAAAACTAAACTAACAGTGGATTAAGAACATAATACTTTATTTATTTATTTTTCCGGAAATTTACTTACTATAAACATCAGTGTGGCCAAGGGTTCAGCTGCTCAATGATGCCATCAGGGAAACAGGCTCTAACTTTGTCTGCCTTCATGTGTTGCATCTTCATCCTCATGTTCATCCCCTCACTGTCACAAGATTGCTGTCACAGCTCCAGGCAGCACGGCTATAGTCAAGGCAGAGAGAAGAAGGGAAAGGACAGTGTTAGTTATGCGAGTCTCTGAAAGCAAAAGCCTTTTCAGAAGGTCGCCCCACCCCCTCCCCAGCAAACCTCTCCTGGCCATAACTGGCACACATAACCATCTCTAGCTGCAAGGAAGCTTAAGAAAGTGGTTCTTCAGCCTCTGACTGGGAGATGACAAAGGGGAAAGGGGTTGGGGGTGGTGAATGCCAGAAGAAACAGCCCAAGACTGGTAAAATCCTTTCATGTAGTTCCCTCTACGAAGCAGGGACTGGCAGCAGGAGGGGACAGGGTATGGCTGGGTTTTCTTATGAGCTCTTCAGCACAACTGTATTTTTTAAGCATATGCAAGTGTTACTTTGATGAAAAATTAAAATTTAGAAGTGCTATGATTTCTCTGAAAGAAAAACATTAAAAAAACAAAATAAAAGCTGGTAGCAGTTTTCTGTCTCCAGAGGAAAGGACATCAATTCACCTTAGAAACAAACTTACCAGAATAAGTCTGTTACTTAGACAAAGGTATCACAGGTGTCCACCCCTGATCTTAGAGGGAATTGTGCTATAACCATTAACCCTAATGTGAATGGTGGAAACCAGTACAGCACTGTGTAACACTTACATGGGTTGACTGTGGTTAGACAGTCCTGGTGCAATCTCCTGCCTGCCATTTATTAGCTCTGTGACCCTGGGCAAGTGACACTTGACAGCCTTACTTTCCTTCTCTGTGAAATGAAGATAATTCAAGGGCCAGGTACAGAGTAAGCATTCAGCGAATGTTATTTGCTCTGATTAAAATGTTCAGTGTTCTGAATAGTGACATAATTTGGGTGTACTTTACAGCATTATGCTTCCACTGAGTTTGTTTTTTATCCCAAACATGGGTTTGGACTGGACTGCCCCTGAAAATTATTTGTTCCTGAGAGATGTGTGTATACATTTTTGCCCAGGCCTTTGCTCACAGAAGATATTCAGTTTGAACCTCATCAAAGAATGTGCCAGCTTGGATTGCTGTTGGCTGCTGTTGAAGGAAAGACTGCAAAAAAGAACTAGACAGGATTGTCATTTCCACTATATATATTATTTAATGTTAAAAAGAATCCACTCTGTGAAATGTGCTGCCAAGTATTGTGATTGCCTCATGTAGGCCTGGGAGTGGGGAAAAGAACAATGATTTCCTCTCTCTGGTGTCAAGGTGAGAGCTGGAGATCTAAGCACATGGCCAAAAACCATTCAATTGTTGGATGATCATCTTGCCCACACGTGGTATCTGTCCTGGGGGCTAAGGAGAGGGACAACCAGCACGCGGCCCCATTCAGAGGGGCATAGGTGGCATTCTCTTGGAGAGGTAATACTTGATATCCATTTACAATTTTCCTTCCTGGCTTGGTAATTGTCATATTATCTCCAAGACTCCAGTAAAACTCTAGTAAACAAATACACACAGAAAATATTGCATCTATAAAGTGTAAAGCAGAAAAGGATGTTATGAAAAAGGTACTTTTGGAGAATAAGAGTGCTTAGAAATTCAAAACAATTTCTAAAATAAAAGATATCATGGGGATCCCTGGGTGGCTCAGTGGTTTAGCGCCTCCCTTTGGCCCAGGTCGCGATCCTGGAGACCTGGGATCGAATCCCACGTCGGGCTTCCGGCATGGAGCCTGCTTCTCCCTCCTCCTATTCAACGCCTCTCTCTCTCTCTCTCTCTCTCTCTCTCTCTGTGTGTGTGTGTGTGTGTGTCTATCATAAATAAGTAAATAAATCTTAAAATAAAAAAATCTTTTAAAAAAAGATATCATCCATCCATAGATGAATGGAAAAAGAAGATGTGGTAAACATATAATGGAATATTATTCAGCCATAAAAAAGAATGAAATCTTGCCATTTGTAATGATGTAGATGGAGATATTATTATGTTATATGAAATAAGTCAGCCAGAGAAAGACAAGTACCATACAATTTCACTCATATGTGGAACTTAAGAAACAAAACAAAGGAACAATGAAAAGAGACAAAGTAGACTCTTAAATACAGAGAACAAACTGGCGTTTACTAGAGGGAAAGTGGGTGAGGGGATGGGTGAAATAGGTGAAGGGGATTAAGAGTACCTTTATTGTGATGAATGAGTTAATGTATAGAATTGTTGAATCATTATAGTGAATCATTAAATGTATGTTAATTATACTTGAACAAGAAAATGAATACAATTAAAAAAAAAAAAGTAAAAATTCCTCCCCACAATATGTTCAGTACAAGATAAAGTCAAGAAAATGTCCCAGAATACAGAATAAAACAAAGACATGAGATACTTACATTTTCTGCTCTGGCATGTAAGAAGTTTGGAAGTCATCACTTCATACATACAACAAGAAAAAAGCTAAATAAACTGAAAATCAACAACTCTTCTTGGATTACTCAGAGAACTGTGGTCATAGGGCATCCTGGTGCTCCCCAAATAGAAAAGATAGCCTGATAGGTGAAAAAATTAGTTTATTGGAGCAGTAGCTCAGGGTCAAAAAACTCTGCAGGAAATAGTGCCAGGGTAGGAAAACCTAAACTGTAATTGACTTAATTGCTGGAGGTTTAGTGAGGACAAGTTTGAAGGTGAAAAACTCCAGGGCAACATAACAAAGGTCATATATATATATTAAAAAAAAAACGGGGAAAAACTCTCCCCTAAGGTCAGGAACACAAAAGGGATGTCCACTCTCAGCATTGTTGTTCAACATATTACTAGAAGTCCTAGCCTCAGCAATCAGACAACAAAAAGAAATAAAAGGCATCCAAATTGGCAAAGAAGAAGTCAAACTTTCACTATTTGCAGGTGACATGATACCTATATAGAAAACACAAAGAGCTCCACCAAAAACTGCTAGAATTGATATACAAATTCAAAGACTATACTTTCAGGGATCATTTCTATAGTCAGATATACAAATTCAGTGAAGTCTCAAATATAAAATAAATGTACATAAATCCGTTGCATATCCACACACCAATAATGCAGCTGCAGAAAGAGAATTCAAGGAATCAATCCCACTTACAATTTCACCAAAAGCAAGATATCTAAGAATGAACCTAATGAATGAGGCAAAAGGCCTGTATCCTGAAAACCATAAAACACTGAGGAAAAAAATTGAGGAGTTAAGATGGCAGAGGAATAGGGGATCTTGTTTCTCTGGTCCCTCAAATACAGCTAGATATTTATCAAATCATTCTGAACACCTGAGAAATCAATCAGAAATATGAGGGGAAAAATTCTGCAATTCTACAAGTAGAAAAGCAATCACTTTTTGGAAGGTAGGAGGTGTGGAGACTTGAATCTGGGGTGATATATTGGAGGATACAGTGGAGAGGGAGCCTGATTAAGGAGGCTATCACAAAGTATTATAAGCATTGGAGGGCAAAACTGGAGCTTTTAGAAGCCCTTTACAGTGGAGTACATCACTGGCTTAAAGGTGCTCAGGTGGCAAAACAGGGTGGAATCCCAATTGTGATAGTATGATCTCAGGATCCTCAGGGTCACAGGAAGAAGGGGTGTGCATGAGTGTGGCAGAGTTCCCAGCATAGGAGCAGAGAAGCTGGCTGAGAACAGGAGTCTAGGCGCCGGCTTTCTGCTCTATATTGCCATACACTACAAACTGCTGCACAGTCAGGTGACTGCTTTCTTGGGAAGGGTCCAGCAAAATGCAGAAGTGTTGCAAGGACAGTGTGGGTTCACAACTCAGGAGTCCATAAAATTTGGAGTTTTGAAACTCAGTCACATGCCTAAGATAAAAACAGTCACAGGCTGGGTGAACACAGAGTTCTGACAGAAACTGGAGAGACAAGAATGATTGACTGCTTTTCTGTGAGGGCTCACTAAAGAGACGGGGTGAGAACCTTCAGCTCTGGGACTAGAGAGAGAGGCACAGCCGTATTCATCCTACCCATTGGTGCTGAAATGCTTCAGGGAGCAAAACAGTGCCACATAGTGGAATCTGGAGCCTCTTACACAGCCCTGACTCTGCAAGAGAGGTGCATTTGCAATAGGGCAAGCTCACCTGAGAATCAGTGCAACAGGCCTCTGCCCCCAGAAGAGCAGCAATTGGCTCACACCAAGTTTACTGATCATAGAGGGTTGCAAAGTTTCAGCTCTTGTGGAAAATAGTATATAGCATTTAAAAAAATTATTTAGTCTTTCAGTATTATTTTTTCCGTCATTTTTTAATTTTTTCAAGTTTTTAAAATTTTTTTTGTAATTTTTAAATATATATGTTGTATATATATGTTTGTTTCCATATATATATATGGAATATATATATACATACAAGTATTAGTATACATACATACAAGTTTTTCTTTCTTCCTTATTTTGGGATCTAGTTATTTTAACAAGTGGACCAAAACACACCCAGGGTCTAATTTTTTGTTTTATTTTGTTTTGTTTTTCTGTTGTCTTTGTTATTGTTGTCGTTTTCTTTCTTTCTTCTTTTCTTTTCATTTTTTTTCTTCTTTTCTTTTCTGGACAAAATGACAAGGAGAAATTCACCCCAAAAGAAAGAACAGGAGGTAGTACTCACTGCCAGGGATTTAATCAATACAGATATAAGCAAGATGTCTGAACTAGAATTTAAAACAACAATTAAAAAGATACTTGCTGGGCTTGAAAAAAATAGAAGACACTAGAGAATCCCTTACTATAGAGTTAAAGAACTAATATCTAGTCAGGCTGAAATTAAAATTGCTATTATTGAGTTGCAGTCCCAAGTGGAGGTTATAAAAATGAGGATGAATGAGGCAAAAAAAAAAAAAAAAGAATCAGAGATGTAGAAGATAACATGATGGAAAATAAGGAAGCTGAAGAGAGACAGAAGACTATTAGAACAAAAAAAAAGGAGACTTAGAGAATTCAGCAATTTCATAAAGGAGTGGGAGAAAGAGGTAGAAAGTTGTTTCGAACAACTTATAGCTGAGAACTGCCTTAATCTGGGGGAAGGAAACAGGCATCCAAGTCTGGGAGGCACAGAGAATTCCCCTCAAAATCAATAAAAACAAGTCAACACTTTGATAGTGAAATTTGCAAATTTAAAATAAAGAGAAAATTCTAAAAGGAGCTCAGAACAAGTGGCCCAGAACATACAACGGGAGACACATAGGCTGGCAGCAGACCTCTCCACAGAGACCTGACAGGCAAGAAAAGACTGGCATGATATTTTCAATGTGCTAAATGGGGAAAATATGCAGCCAGGAATATTTGATCCAGCAAGGCTGTCATTCAGAATAGAAAGAGAGATGAGTTTCCAGGACAAACAAAAGGTAAAGGAATTTTTGGACACTAACCCAGCCCTATAAGTAATGTTAAAGGAAATCCTTTGAGCAGAGAGAGAACTCAAAAGTCACAAAGACCAGAAAGGAACAGAGACAGTCTACCGGAACAGCAAATTTATAGGTAATACAATGTCACTAAATTCATAGCTTTCAATAATTACGCTGAATGGAAATGGAATAAATGCTCTAAACAAATGACATACGGTATCAAAATGGATTAAAAAAAAAGAGCCGCCGATATGCTGCTTACAAGAGACTCATTTTAAACACAAAGACACCACCAGATTGAAAGTGAAGGGTGGAGAACTATTTATCATGCTAATGGACATTAAAAAAAAAGCTGGAGTATCCATCTTTATATCAGACAAACTAGATTTTAAACCAAAGACTGTAATAAGAGATGAAGAAGGATGCTATATCACAATAAAAGGGTCTATCTAGCAAGATCTAACAATTTTGTAAATATTTATGCCCCTAACATTGGAGCAGCCTAATATATAAACCAATTAATAACAAAATTAAACTCATTGATAACAATACAATAATAATAGGAGACTTTAACACCCCACTCACAGCAATAAAAAGATATGTAGAAGATCAATGAGGAAACAGAGTCTTTGAATGACACACTGGACCAGATGGACTTAACAGTTATATTCAGACGATTTTATCCTAAAGCAGCAGAATTCACATTCTTCCCAAACACACATGGAAAATTCTCCCGAATAGGTCACATACTGTGTCACAAATCAGGTCTCAGCAAGTACATAAAAGACAGAGATCATACCATGAATATTTTCAGACCACAATGCCATAAAACTTGGAGTCAGTCACAAGAAAAAATTTGGAAGGCCCACAGATCCATGGAGACTAAAGGGCATCCTACTGAGGAATGAATGAGTCAACCAGGTAATTAAAGAAGAATTTTTAAAATACATGGAAACAAATGAAAATGAAAGCATGACAGTTCAAAACCCTTGGGTCCTAAGAGGGAAGTATATAGCAATCAGGTCTTCCTCAATAAACAAGAAAAGTCTCAAATACACAAGCTAACCTTACACCTTAACAAGCTGGAAAAAGTACAGCAAATAAATCCTAAACTATCCAAGAGAAGAGAAATAATAAAGATTAGAGCAAAAATCAATGAAATAGAAGTTTTTTAAAAAGTAGTAGAATAGATTAATGAAACTAGGAGCTGGTTATTTGAAAGAATTAATAAGATTAATAAGCCACTAGTCAGATTTATCAAGAAGAAAAGAGAAAGGATTTATCAAATAAATAAAATCTCAAATGAAAGAGGAGAGATCACAGCCAACACTGAAGAAATACAAACAATTATGAATATATTATGAGCAATTATATGCCAACAAATTGGATAATCTGGAAGAAATGGATATATTCCCAGACCCATATAAATGACGAAAACTGAAACAGAAAGAAATAGAAAACCTGAGCAGACCCATAACCAGCAAAAAAATTGAATCAGTAATCAAAAATCTACTAAAAAACAAGAGTCTAAGGATGGATGGGCTTCCCAGGGGAATTCTACCAAACATTTATTTTTTTTTTTCTACCAAACATTTAAAGAAGAATTAATACCTATTCTTCTGAAGCTGTTCCAAAAAATAGAGATGGAAGGAAAACTTCCAAACGCATTCCATGAGGCCCAGAATTACCTTGATTCCAAAACCAAAAACCCCACTAAAAAAGAAAATTACATTGGGGCACCTGGGTGTCTCAGCGGTTGAGCATTTGCCTTCAACTCAGGGAATGATCCCGCAGTCCTGAGATCAGAGTCCCACATCGGGCTCCCTGCATGGAGCCTGCTTCTCCCTCTGCCTCTGTCTCTCTTTCTCTCTCTCTCTCTGTGTCTCTCATGAATAAATAAATAAAATCTTTTTTAAAAAAAAGTGAAAATTACAGACTTACATCCCTGATGAACATGGATGCAAAATTCTCACTAAGATACTACCTAATCAGATCCAACAGTACATTAAAAGGATTATTCACCATGATCAAGTGAGATTTAATCCTGGGCTGCAGGGGTGGTTCAATATTCACAAATTAATCAACATGATACACTACATTAATAAAAGAAAGGACAAGAACCATATGATCCTCTCAATAGATGCAGAAAAATCATTTGACAAAACACATCTTTTCATGATACAAACTCTCTGCCAAGTAGGGATGGAGGGAACATACCTCATAAAGGCCATATATAAAAGACCCACAGGGAATACCATCCTCCTAAGATCAGGAATATGACAGAGAGGTCCATTCTCACCACTGTTGTTCAACATAGTACGAGAAGTCCTAAACTCAGGAATCAGACAACAAAAGGAAATAAAAAGCATCCAAATTGACAAAGAAGAAGTCAAACTTTCACTCTTTGCAGACAACATGATACTCTATGCAGAAAACTCAGAGGACTCCCCCCGCCCCCAATTGTTAGAACTGATACAGGAACTCATTAAAGTTGTAGGATATAAAATCAATGTACAGAAGTCAGTTGCATTTCTACACACTAACAAGAAGGAAGAGAAATCAAGGAATTGATGTCATTTACAACTGCACCAAAACCATAAGATACCAAGGAATATACTTAGCCAAAAAGGCAAAGGATCTGTACATTGAAAATTATATAACACTTGTGAAAGAAATTGAGGAAGACTCAAAGAAATGGAAAAACAGTCCATGCCCATGGATTGGAAGAAGAAATATTTTAAAAATATCTTTGCTACCCAAAGCAATCTACACATTCAATGTAACCCTATCAAAATACCATCAGCAATTTTCATAGAGCTGCAACAAACAATCCTAAATTTTGTATGGAGCCACAAAAGACCCTGAATAGCCAAAAGAATGTTGAAAAAGAAAACCAAAGCTGGAAGCATCATAATTTTGGACTTCAAGCTGTATTAAAAGGCTGCTATCATCATGACAGTATGGTACTGGCACAAACACAGAAACATAGATCAATGGAAGAGAATAGAGAACCCAGAAATGGTTCCACAGCAATATGGCCAAGTAATCTTTCACAAAGCAGGGAAGAATATCCAATGGAAAAAGACAGTCTCTTCAATAAATGGTGCTGGGAAAATCAGACAGCCAAATGCAGAAGAATGAACCAAGACCACTTTCTTAAACATACATAAAAATAAACTCAAAATGGATGAAAGACCTAAATGTGAAACAGGAACCTATCAAAATCCTAGAGGAGAGCACAAGCAGCAACCTCTGTGACCTCAGCCATAGCAGCTTCTTGCTAGACATGTCTTCAAAGGCAAGGGAAACAAAAGCAAAAATGAACTATTGGAATATCATCAAATAAACAAAAAACCTTTTGTACAGCAAAAGAAACAGTTGACAAAACTAGAAGGCAACCTATGGAATGGAGAAGATATTTGCAAATGACTTTTCCAATAATGGGCTGGTATCCAAAATCTATAAATAACTTATCAAACTCAACATCCAAAAACCAAAAAATCCAGTCAAGAACTGGGCAGAAGATATAGACAGATATTTCTTCAAAGAAGACATAGAAATGGCTAATAAACACATGAAAAAATTCTCACTATCCCTCAGCATCAGGGAAATACAAATAAAAAATACAATAAGATACCAGCTCACCCCCATCAGAATCACTAAAATCAACACGTCAGGAAATAACAGATATTAGAGAGAATGCTGAGAAAGAGGAACGCTCCTATACTGTTGGCGGGAATGCAAACTGGTGTAGCCACTCTGGAAAACAGTATGAAGAAAAGGAGCTTCACAAAATAGATGACATTCTGATCCATAATACATGTTGACAGATTTGAAAGAATAGAAATCCTACTAAGTATGCCCTAGGTCACAAGGGAATTAATATAAACATATATGGAAAAAACCCAAATACTTGAAAATTAAACAACACACTTCTTGAAAACACATAGGTCACAAAAGAAATTTTAAAATATTTCAAACCAAATGAATATGAAAACATACATTACCAAAATTTGTGGGGTATAGTATAAACTGTGAATAGATTATCATTTTTTAAAAAGATTTTATTTATTTACGAGAGAGAGAGAGAGAGAGAGAGAGAGAGAGAGAGAGAGGAGAGAAAGAGGCAGAAGCAGGCTCCATGCGGGGAGCCCAACACGGGACTAGATCCCGGGACTCCAGGATCACGCCCTGGGCCAAAGGCAGGTGCTAAACCGCTAAGCCACCCAGGGATCCCCTAGATTGTAATTTATATCATTGAATGTATATATCAGAAAATAAGAAAGACCTAAAATCCATCATATAAACTTCTAATTTAGGAAACTAGAAAATGCTAAACAAACAAAACCCAATATAAGCAGCAGAAGAGAAAAGTTGAAGCACAAATCAACTAAATTGAAAACAGGAAATCAACAGTGAATATCAATGAAATTAAAACCTGATTCTTTGAAAAGATAAATAAAATTGGTTAACCAGGGGACACTTGGGGGGCTCAGGCAGTTAAGTGTCCAACTCTTGGTTTCAGCTCAGGTCACAATCTCATGTGTCATGGAATTGAGCCCCTCATTGGGCTCCACACTTAGCAAAGAGTCTGCTTGAAGATTCTCTGCCTCTGCTCCTCCCTTCACTCTCTGTCTCTTAAATAAATAAATAAATCTTTAGAAAAAAATTATTAACTTCTAGCTAGGTTAACTAAGAAAAAAGAGTCTAGACATTATTAATTACTAATATCAAAACTACTAATATCTGAAATAGAAAAGAGGTCACTACTGATCCAGTAGACAGTAAAATACTAGTAAAGAAATATTATGAGCCACTCTATGCTCACGAATTTGAGAAATGGTGCCAAGACCATTTCAATGGAGGAAAGGACAGACTCTTCAACAAATAGTGTTGGAAAAATGAGGTCCACATCAAAAGAATGGCGTTCTTACACCATATACAAAAATCATCTTTAGAGGAACCAAAGATCTAAATATATATATAAAATGATAAAGCTCAGAATAAAACAGGTAAAAACCTCATGACATCTGATTCAGCAATGATTTCTTGGATATGATACCAAAAGCATAAGTAACAAAAGTAAAAGTAGATTTGTACACCATCCAAATTTTGAGAACTTCATACATCCAAAAATACAATCAATGGAGTTAAAAGGCAACATATGGAATGAGGAGAATATTTACAAATCATATATCTGATAAGGGATTGATATCCAGAGTATATAAAGAACTTTTATAACTCAACAACACAAAAAAACCCATTTTAAAAATGGGCAAATGAATTGAGGAGACATTTCTCCAAAGAATATATAAAAATGACCAATGAGCATATGAATAGATGCTCAATGTCACCAGTCATTTGGGAAATGAAAATTCAAATTATAATAAGATATCAGCCTATACCCATTAGGATTGCTACCATAAAAAAAATAACAAACATTGGCAAGGATGTAGAGAAATTGGACCATTGAGGCCTGCTGTTGTAAATGTAAAATGGTGTAGCCACTATGGAAAACAGTGTGGTGGTTCTACAAAAAATAAAAGTAGAATTAACATATGTTCCAGCAATTCGACTCTGGGTATACACCCAAAAGAACTGAAAATCGGGTCTTGAAGAGATATTTTTACCATGTTCATAGCAGCTCTAATCACAGTAACTAGGAAGTGGAAGCAACAATAGTGTCCACTGTTAGAAGGATGTAGAAACAAAATGCGGTATATATGTAAAATGAAATACTATTTAGCCTCACAAAAGAAGGAAATTCTTACATATGCTACAGGATGGATGAATTTGAGGACATTACACTAAATGAAATTGGTGATCACAAAAAGATAAACACCGTATGATTCTACTTAGATGAGGTACCTTGAGTAGTCAAGTCCATAGAGACAGAAAGGAGAATGGCTTCTGCCAGGGGTCAGGCATAAGTAGTAGTGGGAGTTGTTGCTTAATGAATAGATTTTTTTAAGTTTTTCAAGATGAAAAACTCCTGCAAATTGTTTGCACAACAATGTGAATATATTTAACACTATTGAACTGTGTACTTAAAAATGGTTAAAGTGGTAAATATGTTATGTGTATTTTACTGCAATTTAAAAAACAATACTATGGAGACAAAATAAAAATGGTGGTTGATAGGGATTTGTGGGGAGGGAGGCTGATGGAGCAAAGGTAATTTTTAGGGTAGATAAAATATTCAGTTTGGTACTGTGGATACATGTCGTAATGCATTTGTCAAAACCCATAGAATGCACAAGACAGAATGAACCTAATGTAAACTATGGAGTTTAGTGAATAATAATATGCCAATAACAATTTGTCAGTTGTAAGAAATGTACCACGATAACACAAGTTGTTAGTAATAGGGCAAACTGAGGAGAGATTGAGGAGGTGAGTGAGAACTCTAAATAATTTCCACTTAATTTTTTGTAAACATAAAACTGATTTAAAAGTATAGTTGGGCACCTGGGTGGCTCAGTGGTTGAGCATCTGCCTTTGGCTCAGGTCATGATCGCAGGGATCCTGGGGAAAAAGTCCCGCATCAAGCTCCCTATAGGGAGCCTGCCTCTCCCTCTGCCTGTGTCTCTGCCTTTCTCTGTGTGTCTCCTATAAATAAATAAATAAAATATTTTTAAAAGTATACTAATTTTTAAAATATCTTAGTTGTGATGTAAAATTAAGGTTCTACAAAATGTTATAATTGGGGAAACTAGGCAAAGTATGTTATTTCTTAAAACTGACAGTGAATCTACAATTATCCTGATAAAAAATCTTCAAAAATAACCACACAAAGATGTGGAAAATATGAGAGAAAATAAAATGCAAAGACAAAGACAATCATTCAGGAGATATATCCAAATAATAGGAATTGTAGAAAGAAAGAAGAACAAAAATAAAGAACAGGACATTTATAAATACAACAATTTTTTAGAGTAGAGAGATCTGAATCTTTAGATTAAAAGAGCCTGCTCACCATGTGTCTAGCAAAACAGATGAAGTATAAAACATCTCACCACTAGGCCTATCATCATGACATTTCAAAACAGCATAAATTTTTTTAAAAAATCATAAATCTTCAGATATGGGAAAACAGATTGCTAACAAAGAATGAAAATAATAGCACCCAGTTTCTAATCAGCAACACTACATGCTAAATGCAATACCTTCAAAAATTCAGAAGAACAGATTTTTTGAACATAGAATTCTAAAACCAAACTGTCATCCAAATATGAAGATAAAATAATGCAAAAACCCCAAATTTTACCTTTTTAAAGAAGTTACTTGAGGATGTTTTCCAAAGAAATGCATGATGTCTTCAGTCAGGATTTTTGGGTGCTAGTAACAGAAACCGATTTTAGTTAACTTAAGCAGAAAAGGGACTTATTACAAGGTTATCATTGTAGTTTACAGAAGCCTGGAGACATGGGCAGGAGAAGGCACAGCTAATGCCACATTATGGGAACAGCCAGATTAGAATGCTGGTACTGATCCTGCTACCCGCCCTGCTGCAATCCCTGGATGTCACCCTACCACAACCAGCCACTCTGGATGAGGTCTAGCCATCCTCCCGTCTGTTGTCATTCATTTGTGGTCAATGTTGGCATTGTTTTACTTACACTCCTCAATCCATGGCACATTATTTTCCCCAGTTCATTCAAGGACTCTCTTTTGCTTTATCTCATTGTATTATTATTTTTACCTTTTGATTCCCATCCCCACTTCCATTCTACTGCACACCTCAGTGAGCTACTTGAGTGTATTTCATGTATATAGACTTCTAATCCATCTTTCATATGTTTATTTAGCTATAACCCATGAAAATAGATATACCCATGAAAATAGACAGTGTTTTTAAAATAATTACATAAATGGTGTTATGCTGTAATCTCATTCTGTTTTTTATCTTTTCATTCAACACTAGGCTTTGAAGACTTATCTGTATGACTGTAGTAAATTTAGGTCATTTCTTTTTATTGTTTAATATTTTCTATCATATAAATATGCCACAGTCTGCTTATCTGGTCCCATTGTGATGGACACCTAGATTGTTCCCAATTCTTCACTATCACAAACAATGCTATAACAAACAACCTCAGCTATATTTCCTTAAGGACCTGTATGAGAATTTCTCTGGAAGATGTTCTCAGGGGGGACATTTTGGGGTTGTAAGATCTACACATATTTAATTTCGGGAGATACTGACAAATTAATCTCTGGAATACCTGTACCAGTTTACACTCCCATCCACAGTTTTCCTTCTCATATCCACATCAGCATTGATAATATATGAATTTCTACATATTGCCATTCTTGTAACAATTTCTCACTGTTATTTTAATTTTCATTTCCCAATTTATTAGCAGACTTGAAAATATCAATATGTTCAAGTTTACCTTCTGTAAATTACTCTCCATATCCTATGCCTTGTTTCCTTTTGGGTTTACTGCCTTCTTTTTCAGTTATTAATCTTTTGTCATTTTTGCACATTGCAAATATATTCTCCTAATCTATCATCTATCTGTTGATTTTTATACTCCTGTCTCCTTTGTGTTTATGACTACAGATGCAAAGCCATAAGTAGAGTATTCAACCCTTGCTGCCTGGTGGACAGGGAAAGGAAGTATCTATCTTCAGTTTCCACGGTAGGAAGTAGGGCCCTGCCTCCCACCAAGACTCAAACTAAGGGAGAATCTTCCAAGATGGAGATTTAGATGCTAGGCAGTCACTAGGGTTCACTCCTTTGGTTGTCCAACATTCATGTATACCCTTAGTCCCATATTTACACTAAAAGGCTTCCACTTAATATAGTGCAAATAGAACTCATATAACCAAAAATATACTTGTGTCCTCTCCAAAGGAAGACAACCAAAATCATGAGTTAGAATGCTTTCAGATGCAAGCAACAGAAAACCCAATTGAAATTGGTTTAAGTAATAAATGCAATTTATTGGCTCATTTAATTGAGAAGTTCATAGGTAGGGCAGACTTCAGGCATGGTATGATCAGTAATATGGTCCCGTTTCTCTGTGGCCCTCTTGATTCTGGCTTCTTCATTTGTCAGCTCCATCCTCAGGTATGCCTTTCATATGTTCACAAGATGGCTAACAGCACCAATCAGACAACATGCTTCTTTGCTCATATCTAGGAAAAAAACAGGTCAATTATTTTCCTCAAAAGCTGTAAAAAATCCTAATCCTTGGTGTGATTTAATCACCCCTGAAACAATCATCACTGTGGCAAGGAGGGTAAAATTGCTCAGATTGGTTTATTCACATAGGCTTATACCTAGAGCTGATGGTGTGATCAATCCCACTCAAACTGCATAGTTGTTATACAATGGAGGAAGAGAGGAATGGATGTTGAAGAATGATCACAATGTCCACTACAAGAGAGTAAACTAGGAAACAGCATGATATGGTGCCCAATTCAGAAGAGTAATTAATGCTCCAGAATCACAGCTATGACACAAGGCCTACAGAGTAATCAGTCCAAATTGGAGTAGGAAGACAAAAGGCTCCAAGAAGAAGGTATCTGGTAAAAACAGGGATTCAAATGATTTTATACCTCCTTGAGAATTTAGAACAACTTCAGAAGGTAATAAATTGGAAAATTCAAGGGAAAAGGGTAATTAGAAACCTCAGGGGAAACAAATTGTAGAAGAAAAGAAATGTAATTTCAATACACTCATTAGGTCTTTGTGGAACAATATGTACATACTCATAATAGTGTAAATACTTTATTGACTTTAAACTTTCAGAATGACCTATTGGCAAAGTATGGATGATTTAATTGTGGTTACAAAACAGAGTGTAAATATGACTAACCTTATTAAGGAAAACATAAAAGTACAGATGACAGAAGAGAGATAGAGAGAGGGAGTATAAGTCTACTATTAAAGGTACAAAGGTAGGGAATATTAGATATATAATCAGTGATATGGCTATACTAAGGGCATTAGAGGAGGGCAGTTGAGTAGTATAAATAGCATTATGTTAGTAGAAAATGACTAAAATTGATAAATAAGTTGATAAATAGAAAATATCTGTATATTATTTAGAGATATGGTAGACAATTACCAGAAGGATAAATTAAAAAATATCCAAATGTTAAAAGTAAGCTAGTAGACTTCCAGGTCAAGTTGGCAGACTTACCACATGTTTATTTCCACTCCTTCTTGAGACTGCTAAAAAGACAGTACGGGAAAAGGGAAAAGGTACAAAAACACAATGATGAAGAGAATGGGAGGGGGTCTATCAGCAAAAAAGAAGATATTAGAATAGATTTCTGGGAGATAGGAATTAAATGGAGGAGTGGTGACTGAAAAAGAATAGTGGAGGATGCCATAGCTGGGAGTATGCATGGAGGTGATGTGATGAAGGAAGGACCTGATCTTTCTCTGCAGTAACCTTGAATGTCTTGGGTCTTGACAACGTCAGGTATGATGAAGGGTGGGAATGAGATGTGCAGCTGAAAACAGTTTAATTGAAAGGCTGAATATAAAATCATTGACTTATCCCCTTATGCACAATGCACAGCAGCTAGGTATCTACTCATTAGGCAAAAACCAGAGGGTTCTGCTCTAAGGAAACTAAACAACCTCAGGGAAAATATTTTTGCTTTCTGACATTCAGAGACTCTGCAGCATAGCAGTCAGTTTTCCTTCAATCATTCTAAAGGAAAGTCACCAGTTGCCTACCTCTTTCCTCACACACAGAGCTTTCAATCATATTTTTATTGCTGCATTCTTAAATACCAGTCAACAACCATGGATTGATAAGTATTTGAGAAAATGCTGCAACATGAAAGAAAGAGATAAAAATAAGTGATGGAAGTAAACAATCTCAAAGGAAGTAGGTATTTCAAATAAGAGAAGGAAATATAAAAATGCCTCTAATCATCTCCTTCAGAGATTTAAGGTGATGACACATCCATAAAACATGAACAAAATGCTCAAAGAAAGGAGAAGAGAACATTAATGAATACTTCAAAATTATAAGTGTGATTGCCAAAATGAAAGGAAGTGCAATAGAAAGATGGGAAGATAAAGTCAAATTTTCTTCCAGAAAATAAAAAGAAAGCCAAAAAAAAAAAAGAGGTGGAGAGAGCTATGAAGGGAGGAAAGAGGAAGACAGGGAGAAAAAGTGAGGGAGGGAGATGGAAAATAGGAGAGAAAGGATAAACTATAAAAGATCAATCCAGGAGGTTTAACATCTAATGTTAAGGAGTTCCACGAGAGAACAAAGGAGAGGAATGCATCAAAGACATGATATAAGAGAATTTCTCAGTGTTAAAGGACTTTAGAAGAGGTTGGGAAGATGGTGGTGGAGAGTAGGACCCTATGCTCACCTTGCCCCATGAATTCTAGATAAACTATCATATCTTCCTAAATACCCCAGAAATCGACCTAAGGACCGGCAGAACAAACTCCAAAACTAAAGTCAGAGAGGAGGCTTCATCAAAGAAGGTAAAAAGGGTGGAGACATGGTTTGGGAGATAAATGTATCATCACCTCCAAAATGGGGGAGGAAGCCATGGTTACAGAGAGGGCAAGAGACAGACTAGCCACATGGGAGCCCAAATAGGGAAGACAAATCTCCATAGCAATTGGCTTGGAAAGTGAGAGGAGCTGAATTTTGTTAGTTCTTGCAACAAGTGGGGCTTAAAAGCAAGAGTCTTATGATCAACAGGTTTGGTTCTGAGAGGGCATGGAGAGCATTGGGGCTCTTTTTGAAGAAAAGGCAGAGCAAATGACCCATGGACATACAGCATGGAAACAGTGATTGGAAGAGCACTTGGGGCACACAGTGGGGAGGTTAATGCTCATCTTGGAACATGTTGAGAGAGGCAGCATTCACAGAGAAAACCCTCGACTGGGGGTGGGGTTGGGGTGGGGGAGGAGACCTGGCAGGTGCCATTTCCCTCTGGATAGGCACAGGGCCACCTGTGGGGACCAATATAGTGCTTACACTCACTACTTAACTTGTTTAGAAAAACTCCTTCTGTCCCCCTCAGTCTGGTGAAACCGCCCTTTCCCAGTCATGCTTCTTCAGACCCAGCATGGTAGGCCCCCTACTCCAGAATAACTGCCCAAACCTCCTGCCAACACTGTGTCTCCCAACCCAGGAGCTTTGTATGGCTTCAGTTCTGGAGGTGGTGGTGACAGGATTCATTCACAAGCAGACCAGAGCACACCTAGGTAAAACTTACCCCTTTGAGGCCAGGAACCAAACACTGCTCCAAACAGGCAAAGAGAGCCTCTGCAGTTAACTGGTCTGAAGGCTAAAGTGGCCAACACCCAACAGCAGAGCACTAGCAGCACACATTGGAGACACTCCCTGAAAGGCCAGGTCCTGGGGAACAGTGGACACTATACTGCAGGGCATCAGAAAATATCTTCTTCATAAAGCCATTAACTTCAAGAACAGAAGATGTAGATGACTTTCCTAAAGCACAGAAACACATGCAGACGCTTAGACAAAATGAGAATATAGAGGAATTTGACCCAAATAAAAGAACTAGACAAAACCATGACCAGAGATCTTTTTTTTCCAGTTTTACTAATTTATTTTTATTTAAATTCAATTAACATTTAGTGCATTATTAGTTTCAGAGGTAGAAGTCAGTGATTCATTCTCATATAACACCCAGTGCTGATCACATCATGTGCCCTCCTTTTTTTTTAATAAATTAATTTTTATTGGTGTTCAATTTACCAACATACAGAATAACACCCAGTGCTCATCCCGTCAAGTGTCCCCCTCAGTGCCCATCACCCATTCACCCCCACCCCCCGCCCCCTCCCCTTCCACCACCCCTAGTTCGTTTCCCAGAGTTAGGAGTCTTTATGTTCTGTCTCCCTTCCTGATTTTTCCCACACATTTCTTCTCCCTTCCTTTATATTCCCTTTCACTATTATTTATATTCCCCAAATGAATGAGGACATACACTGTTTGTCCTTCTCCGATTGACTTACTGCACTCAGCATAATACCCTCCAGTTCCATATATGTTGAAGCAAATGGTGGGTATTTGTCGTTTCTAATGGCTGAGTAATATTCCAGTGTATACAAAGACCACATCTTCTTTATCCATTCATCTTTCAATGGACACCGAGGCTCCTTCCACAGTTTGGCTATTGTGGACATTGCTGCTAGAAACATCGGGGTGCAGGTGTCCTGGCGTTTCATTGCATCTGAATCTTTGGGGTAAATCCCCAACAGTGCAGAGATCTAAGTAAAACAGATATCTATATCTATATCTATATCTATATCTATATCTATATCTATATCTATATCTATATCTATATCTAACATGCATGATAGAGAATTTAAAGTAATGATGATAAAGATACTCACTGGACTTGAGGAAAGAGTAGAAGACATCAGCGAGACCTCTAACACAGGGATAAGGAATAACAGAAGAGATAAATAAATAGAATGAGAAATATACTTGATAGAATGAACAGCAGGCTAGGAAAAGCAAAGGAAAGAATTAATGACTTAGAAAACAGAGTAATGGAAAGTAACCAAGTTGAACAAAAGACAAAAAAGGATTCTGCAACATGATAATAGACTTAGGGGACTCAGTGACTCCATCACCTGTTATTGCATTCATATTTTAGGAGCTCAAGAAGGGGAAGAGAGAGAAAATGGGGTACAACATTTATTTGAAGAAATAATAGCTGAAATATTCCCTAATCTAGGGAAGGAAACAGATATCTAAATCTAGGAGGCACAGAGAACCCCCAACAAAATCAACAAAAGTGGATCCACACTAAGACATACTATAATTAAAATGGCAAAATGTACTGATGAAGAAAAAATTTTTAAAGCATCAATGGTGAAAGGGAATAAAGGGGAAAGGAGAAGAAAATGAGTGGGAAATATCAGTGAGGGTGAAAGAACATGAAAGACTCCTAACTCAAGGTAATGAACAAGGGGTAGTGGAAAGGGAAGTGGGCGGGGGGTTGGGGTGACTGGGTGACGGGCACTGAGGGGGGCATTTGACGGGATGAGCACTGGGTGATAAGCTATATGTTGGCAAATTGAACTCCAATTAAAAAAAAAAAGCATCAAGACAAAAGAAGACAGTTACATACAAGGTAAAGCCCATAAGGTTAGCAGGGGATTTCTCAGCAGAAAGATGCAAGCCAGAAGGGAAGGGAGTGGCATGATAGGTTCAAAATGCTAATGGGAAAAATCTACAGCCAAGAATACTTTATCCAGCAAGGCTATCGTTCAGAATAGAAGAAGAAATAAGAATTTCTCAGATAAACAAAAACTAAAGGAGTTCATAACCACAAAACCAGCCCTGTAAGAAATATTAAAGGGAACTCTGAGTCGAAAGGAGAGGTCAAAAGTGACTGTATAATGATAGGAAAACACAAAAGTAGTAAAAATGAATATTCCTTTAACAGGAATATTAGTTCAGGAACTCAGTTCAGGAACTCACAAAACAAAAGGATGTAAAATACAACAACATATACCAAAAACATGAGGAGGAGAGGAGTAAGAATGGGTTCAAACTTAAATGACCATCAAATTAATATAGACTACTATATAGTAGAAGAGATTATATCCAAATTTAGTGGATAACCATACATCAAAACCCACTAATGAATTTGCAAAGAGTAAAAATAAATCCAAATATATGACTAAAGAAAACAGCAGCCATAAAAGAAAGACAAGAAAGAATCAGAGAAAATCTTCAAAATCCACCGAAAAAATAATAAAATGGCAATAAATACATATCTATAAATAATTATTTTGAATGTAAATGGGCTAAATGCTCCAATCAAAAGATGTAAGGTGACAGAAGGGATGAAAAAAATAAGACACATCTATATGCTTCCCATAAGAGACTCATTTTAGACCTACAGACACCTGCAGATGGAAAGTGAGGGGATAGAGAAACACCTAGCATGCAAGTGGATATGAAAATAAAGTTAGAGTAGCAATACTTACCTCAGATGAACTAGAATTTAAAACAAAGACTGTAACAAGAGACAAAGTAGGACACTATATAATACCAAAGGGGCCAATCCAACAAGAAAATATAACAATTGAAAATATGCACCCGGGGATCCCTCGGTGGCGCAGCGGTTTGGCGCCTGCCTTTGGCCCAGGGCGCGATCCTGGAGACCCGGGATCGAATCCCACGTCGGGCTCCCGGTGCATGGAGCCTGCTTCTCCCTCTGCCTATGTCTCTGCCTCTCTCTCTCTCTCTCTCTCTCTCTCTCTGTGTGTGTCTGTGTGTGTGTGACTATCATAAATAAATAAAAATTTAAAAAGAAAGAAAGAAAATATGCACCCAAAATATTAACACCCGAATATATAAACTGTTAAAAACAAACATAAAGGAACTAACTGATAATAATACAGTAATAGTAGTGGACTTTAACACTCTACTTACATCGATGGACAGATGAACTTAAAAGAAAATCAACAAGGAAACAATGGCTTTGAAGGGCACACTGGACCGGATGGGGTTAACAGATATATTCAGAACATTCCAACCTAAAACAGCAGAATACACATTCTTTTCAGATGTACACATAACACTTTCCAGAAGAGATCACATATTTAGTCACTAAACAGGCCTCAACAAATACAAAAGAATCAAAGTCATAACATGCATCTTTTCTTTCTTTCTTTTTTTAAAAAAGACTTTATTTATTTGAGAGAGAGAGAAAGAGAGAGAGAGAGAGAGAGAGAGATCATTTACAAGTGAGAGATGGAGGAGTAGAGGGAGAGGCAGAGTCCCAGAGGAGTGGAAGCCCAATGGGGGACTGGATTCCAGGACCTCAGTCAGTTGACTGAGCCACCTAGGCACCTCGTACCATGCACCTTTTCTGACCACAATGGTTTGAAACTAGAAGTCAACCACAAGAAAAAATCTGGAAAAAGCATAAATACATGGAGGTTAAATAATATGCCCCTATGCAATGAATGAGTCAACCAGGATATCAATGAAGAAATTTTAAAAGTACATGGAAACAAATGAAAATAAACACACACACACACACACACACACACACACACACACACACACAAGAAAATAAAAACAGTCCAAAACCTTTTGGATGCAGTAAATGCGGTACTGAGAGGGAAGTTTATAGCAATACAGGCCTACCTCAAGAAGCAAGAAAAAATTCAAACAACTTAACCTTACACTTAAAGGGACTGGATAAAGAACAATAAACAAAACCTAAAACTGGCAGAAGGAAAGCAATAATAAGATTAGAGTATAAATAAATAATATAGAAATGGAAAACATGATAGAATAGATCAATGAAACCAGGAGCTGGTCCTTTGAAAGAAATCAACACAATTGATAAACTTCTAGCCAGGTTCATCAAGAAAAAAGACAAGGCCTCAAATAAATAAAATCACAGATTAAAGGGGAGAAATAAGACCTAACACCATAGAAATACAATTTGAAGAGACTATTATGAAAAACTCTATGCCAACAAATTGGATAACCCAGAACAAATGGATAAAATCCTAGAAACATATAAATTACCAAAACCCAAAAATAAAGAAATAGAAAAATTGAACAGACTGATAACCAGCAAAGGCATTGGATCAGTTATCAAATAACTCCCAATAAACAAAATTCCAGGGCCAGATAGCTTCATAGGCAAATTCTATCAAATAGTTAAAGAAAAATTAATACTATTCTTCTCAAACAGTTCCAAAAAAATAGAAAAGAGAGGAAAACATCCAAATTCATTCTATGAGGCCAGCATTACCCTGACTCTAAAACCAGATAAAGATACCACAAAAAGAGAACTACAGGCCAATATCCCTCATGAACATAGATGCAAAAATCCTCAACAAAATACTAGCTAACTGAATCTAACAACAAATTTAAAATTATTCACCATGGTCTTGTGGGATTTATTTCTGGGTTGCAAGCGTGGTTCAATATTTTCAAATCAGGGGATCCCTGGGTGGCGCAGCGGTTTGGCGCCTGCCTTTGGCCCAGGGCGCGATCCTGGAGACCCGGGATCGAATCCCACATCGGGCTCCCGGTGCATGGAGCCTGCTTCTCCCTCTGCCTGTATCTCTGCCTCTCTCTCTCTCTCTGTGACTATCATAAATAAATAAAAATTAAAAAAAAATTAAAAAAAAATTTTCAAATCAATCCACATGATACATCACATCAATAAGAGAAAGGATAGGAACCATATGATCACTTCAGTAGATGCAGAAAAAGCATCTGACAAAGTACAACATCCGTTCATGATAAAAAACCCTCAACAAAGTAGATTTAAAGAAAACATCTCAACCTAATAAAGGCCACTTATGAAAAACCCACAGCAAACATCATACTCAATGGGGAAAAACTCAGAACTTCCCCCTAAGGTCAGGAACAAGACAAGGATGTCCACTCTCATGACTTTTCTCAACACAGTACTGGAAGTCCTAGCCACAGCAATCAGACAACAAAAAGAAGTAAGAGCTATCCAAATTGGTAAGGAAGAAGTGAAACTTTCGTTATCTGTAGAAAGTGTGAGCTATATATAGAAAACCCAAAAGACTACCAGAAAACTACTAGAACTGATAAGTGAATTCAGTAGTTACAGAATACAAAATTAACATATAGGATTCTGTTACATTTCTACATACTAATAATGAAGCAGCAGAAGGAGAAATTAATAACATAATTCTATTTATAATTGTGCCAAAAATAATAATAACAAGATTTATTCTTTCTCTAGGAATAAACTTAACCATGGAGGTAGAAGAATTGTACTCTGGAAACTATAAAGCATTGGTGAAAGAAATTGAAGATGACACAAGGAAATGGAAAGACATTCCATGCTATGGATTGGAAGAACAATGTTAAAATGTCTATACGACCCAAAGCAATCTACACATTAAATACAATCCCTATCACAATACCAATAGAAATTTTCACAGAACTAGAATAAACAATCCTAAAATTTGTATAGAACCACAAAAGACCCCAAATAGCAAAAACAATACTGAAAAAGAAAAAGAAAATGGGAGGTATCAAAATTTCAGAGTTCAAGTTATATTCTGGATACTGTAATAATAAAAACAGTATGGTACTGGCACAAAAATAGACACATAGATAATAGAAGTGAACAGAAAGCCCAGAAACAAACCCACAATTATATGGTTCATTAATCTTTGACAAAGAAAGCAAGAATATGCAATGGAAAAGACAGTCTCTTTAAAAAATGGTGTTAGGAAAACTGGATGGTTACATGCAAAAGAATGAAATTTGTCCACTTTTTTACACCATACATGAAAATAACCCCCATATGGATTGAAGACCTAAATGTGAGACCTGAAATTGTAAAAATCCTAGAAAAGGACACAGGCTGTTGGTTGTAGCAACAGTTTTCTAGATATATCTCCCAAGGCAAGGAAAACAAAAGCAAAAATAAACTATTAGGACTTAATCAAAATAAAAACTTCTGCACAGCAAAAGAAACAGTCAACAAACTAAAAGACAACCTACAGAATGGGAGAAGATATTTGCAAATGACCTATCAGATAAAGGGCTAGTATCCAAGACCTATAAAGAACGTATTAAACTCAACACCCAAGAAACAAACAATCCAATCATGAAATGGGCAAAAGACATGAACAGAAATCTCACAGAGGAAGACATAGACATGGCCAACAAGCACATGAGAAAATGCTTTGCATCACTTGCCATCAGGGAAATACAAATCAAAACCACAATGAGATACCACCTCACACCAGTGAGAATGGGGAAAAGTAACAAGACGGGAAACAACAAATGTTGGAGAGGATGTGGAGAAAGGGGAACCCTCTTGCACTGTTGGTGGGAATGTGAAATGGTATAGTCACTCTGGAAAACTGTGTGGAGGTTCCTCAAAGAGTTAAAAATAGAGCTACCCTACAACCCAGCAATTGCACTGCTGGGGATTTATCCCAAACATACAGAGGCAGTGAAACGCCAGGACACCTGCACCCCAATGTTTCTAGCAGCAATGTCCACAATAGCCAAACTGTGGAAGGAGCCTCGGTGTCCATCGAAAGATGAATGGATAAAGAAGATGTGGTCTATGTATACAATGGAATATTACTCAGCCATTAGAAATGACAAATACCCACCATTTGCTTCAAGGCAGATAGACCTGGAGGGTATTAAGCTGAGTGAAGTAACTCAATTGGAGAAGAACAAACATTATATGGTCTTATTCATTTGGGGACTATAAAAAATAGTGAAAGGAATTAAGGGGAAAGGAGAGAAAATGAGTGGGAAATATCAGTGAGGGTGACAGAACATGAGAAACTGCTAACTCTGGTAAACAAACAAGGGGTCGTGGAAAGGGAGGTGGGCGGGGGATTGGGGTGATTGGGTTACAGGCACTGAGGGGGCACTTGACGGGATCAGCACTGGCAAATTGAACTACAATAAAAAATATACAAAAATAATAAAAAATAAAATAAAAAATAATAAAAAGATGAACCATTTAACATTCTAATGAAGATGATCTGGCTTTGAATTTTGGCCCACCTGAAGCTGATGAGTAGCGGAATCCAGGCAAGAACATAGCTGCACTTAGTATTTATTAGTACCTTATATATGTAGCACCAGAATTGTCATTTGAATTGCAAGTTAAATCTTCTCTATAGTTTGGCTGATTCTCTAAAAACAAAGCAAAACAAAACAGAAAATAGCAAGTGTTAATAAGGATGTGGAGAAATTGGAAACCTGTGCACTCTGGTGGCAATGTAAAATGGTGTAATAACTCTGGAATCAGTATGGTTGTTCCTCAAAAAATTAAAAATAGAATTACCATATGATCCAGCAATTTCACTCCTGGATATAAATCCAAAATAGTTGAAATCAAGGTTTCAAAGAGATATTTGTACACTTATGTTCATAGCAAGCATTTTCCACAATAGCCAAAATGCAGAAGCAACTCAAGTGTCCATCAGTGGATGAATGGATAAACAAATGTATTATATTCATGCAATGAAATATTATTCAGGCCTAAAAATGAAGGAAATTCTGACATATGCTACAAAGTAGATGAACCTTGAGGACATTATGCTAAGTGAAATATGCCAGTCATCACTTACATGATGTGTATAGAGTAGTCAAATTCATAGAGACATAAAGTTGAGTGGTGGTTGCCAGGTCCTGGGAGGGGGACATGGGGCTATCCATTCACTTATTGTTTAATGGTTTAAGAGTTTCAGGTGTGCAAGTTGAAAAATTTCTTGAGATTGGTTGTTCAACATTGTGAATATACTTAACATTACTAAACTGAGGATGCCTGGGTGGCTAAGCAGTTGAGTATCTGCCTTTGGCTTAGGGCATGTTCCTGATCTGGAGATGGAATCCCGCATCAGGCTCCCTGAGAGGAGCCTGCTTCTCCCTCTGTCTGTCTCTCTGCTTCTTTCTCTGTTTCTCATGAATAAATAAATAAAATCTTTTAAAAAACATTACTGAACTGTACACTTAAGAATGGTTAAGATAGTAAATGTTATGTATATTTTAAACACAGCTATAAAAATTAGAAAAACAAGGGATGATAAAAATAAATTTATGTTTACTTAATTTGACAGCTGAGTAAAAATGGAACAATCCTCAATAACCACAAACTACCAAAATGCAGCCAAGAAAATACAAACTGAATATACCTATAACCATTATGGAAAATAAATGTATATTAAAATCCCCCCCAAAAAAATAAAATAAAATCTCCCCAAAAAGAAAACTCCAGGACCAAATGGTTTCACTGGATAATGTTACCAAACATTAAAAAAAGCCCACCATTTTTACATACACATGGCAGAAGAAGGAATACTTCTCAACTCATTTTATGAAGGCAGAATTATCCAAATACCAAAGAAGACAAAGACTGCATACAAAAAGGAAAACTATAGAGACCAATATCCCTCCTGAAATATAAATTCAAGGATCCCCTCACCGACATTTAACAACTGGAATCCAATAACGTATAAAAAATAGAGTATGTCACAACCAAGTAGGATTTACTACAGGTATACAAGTCTAGTTCAATATTAAAAACTCAGTCAATGCAATCCAGTTAATCAACAGGACATAGAGGACAAGTCAAATGATCATATATATAATCACACAGAAGAAAAAAATCATATGAAGATAAACTGTTGATCTTCAGCATTGGCACATAATTTGCACAGAAAAAGGATTTGGCAAAATCCAACATCCATTCATGATTATTTTTGTTACTACACAAGAAACAGAGAGGAATTTCCTCAACTTGAAAAGAGCATCTTAAAAAAAAAACCAACATACTTACTGATGTGAGGCTAGGGATGCCTGGCTGGCTCATACCTATACCTGGTGCCTGGGTGGCTGCCTTTGGCTCAAGTCATGAAGTTCTGGGATCGAGCCCTGCATCTGGCTCCGTGCTCACCAGGGAACCTGCTTCTCCCTCTGCCCCTTCCCCCTCACTCATTTTCTCTCTCTCAAATAAATAAATAAAATCTATTTAAAATTATATGAGGCTAAATGTTCTCTCTCTAAGACTGAGTACTGAAAGATCTAGCTACTGCAATAAGGCAATTTAAAAAAAGAAAAGTAATACAAATTTTAAAGGAAGAAATTAAACACTCTCTCGACAGATGATATGATTGAAAATGAAGGGTATCTACCAAAAACAACAGAACCTTCCTAGACTAATAAGTGAGTTCAGCAAGGTCACAATACAAGATCAATACACAAAAGTCATTTACATTTCTATGTGTATGAAAAAAATGGAAAACAAAAGATTAAAAGGCAATACTATTTACAATTGCTCCAGAGGAAATGATATATATGCATAAAACTAACAAAAGTGTACAAAATCTGTATGATGAAAATTATGCATTGCTGATGAAAGAAATCAAAGAAGATCTAAATGCCAAGAGCTAGGGGAGAAGCAATCCAGGCCAGCTATCTCATCAATATTCAACTAACTGGAAAGAGGAAGGGTAGAACCATGTGGCCTCTCCCTTACATGCTAAATGAGCACATAATGTACTAGAGAATGACCTAAAGAGACCAATACTAAGACACATTTTAGGGATGCCTGGGTGGATCCATGGTTGAGCATCTGCCCTTGGCTCAGGATGTGATCCTGGGATTCCACATCGGGCTCCCCTCAGGGAGCCTGCTTCTCCCTCTGCCTATGTCCTTGCCTCTCTCTGTGTCTCTCATGAATAAATAAAATCTCTTAAAGAAAAGACACATTTTGGCAAGATTACTGGGCCTTTTTTTTAAAGGGAAAAATCCGGGACATTTGCGGAAAAAAATAGAACTTGTGACTTAAAGTGTTAAGAAATTTAGATTATCATAGACTTTTCAACAGAAACATTTTATACCAGAAGAAAATGGGGTCACATATTTAATATGGTTAGCTATATAGTGATGTGAGCTAAGGATTTTACATCCAGCAAGACTGACTTTCAAGTATAAATGACACAGAGAAATTGTTATCAATATGCAGGACTCAGAAAATATCATTTCCATGACCCTTTCCTGAAGAAGAGTCAGCTTCAGATAACAAATATATGTTTATAACCAGACATAAGGACTGGTTGTGAGAATTAACTATATAATTATGGTAAAACTAAGAATCAACATGGGTTAAGTGGGAGAGAGTATTTGTAGGCTATATGCTCTGATACTGTAAATATAGTATGCCTATTTTTAAAAATTTGTGGCAGATAAAAATGGGGTAACATGTACCAAAAATGCTTTACTATCTTCAGTAATTATATTGATAGTATTGTTGGTATAAATGGTAAGCAAGTGAAGAAGACGAAGGATGACAATATTCAACTACAGTCTAGGGATTCACATTTGGGTAATAAAACTGCAAAAAAAATTACAAGGAAGTGATTGTGATAAAATTCAAGATGGTTTCCTACTGGCAGCAAGAGGGTCTATGATTTGAATGTGATACATGGAAGGGGCTTCTTAGGTGACTGGCAAAATTCTATTTCATACCTGTGTAGTTTTCATCTTATAATAAATTTATTAAGCCATTCATTTATTCCATGTGGTTCTCTATATGTTTTATTTTACAGTATAAAGATTATTCTTAAAAAGAGAATATCAGAAATCAATGTAGAAACTGTCTACTTTCCTCTGTAGCTAGAGTTACCATTTTTCACACCAAATGTTTTTTAAAGAATCTGACTTGATAAAGTGTTGTAAGGTTGAAAACATTCACAACAATATCAGTTTTGTTTGTGCACAATAGAGACTTCTGTGTATTGAACAGCTGTTATAAATTGTTAAATTCTTTATATAGATATAGCCTTGGAAATATCATTTGTACAATAATATCTTGTAAGATTCAAAAGACTTAAATTGTTGCAATGTCCTGTTAAAGTCAACTCTAAAAGAAGCCAGTAATTTTTATTGGTTGTCTTATTTAATAAAATCTTTGCCCTGGTAATAATGTTGCAATTGACATCTCTGTGTTACTAAAGGATTTAAATAATTATTTGTAAGGATTTAAATAATTATTTCTGATTTGTTCAACCAAATCAGAAGCCAATCACTAGCACTTTCTTCCCTCTCCACATCAATAACTTTTACTTTATTTAAAAAAATTTTCTTTATTGGAGTTCAATTTGCCTACATTTAGCATAACACCCAGTGCTCATCCCACCAAGTGCCCCCCTCAGTGCCCATCACCCAGTCACCCCCACCCCCCGCCCACCTCCCCTTCCACCACCCCTAGTTCGTTTCCCAGAGTTAGGAGTCCTGCATGTTCTGTCTCCCTTTCTGATATTTCCCACTTATTTTTTCTCCTTTCCCCTTTATTCCCTTTCACAATTTTTTATATTCCCCAAATGAATGAGACCATATAATATTTGTCCTTCTCCAATTGACTTATTTCACTCAGCATAATACCCTCCAGTTCCATCCACGTGGAAGCAAATGGTGGGTATTTGTCATCTCTAATGGCTGAGTAATATTCCAACATAAACACATCTTCTTTATCCATTCATAAACCACATACATAAACCACATACATAAACCACATCTTCTTTATCCATTCATCTTTCCACATCAATGACTTTTAAAAGCATCCTTACTTTGGAAACTTTCTCATTTTAGCAAAAAAGCGTATTATAAGATGGAAAACATTATAATAATTACAATAAATAAACTGTTAGACACGACAGGGTTGAATCTCACAATATTTAGCAAAAGAAGCCAGAGACAAAAGACTATCTTACTATATAATTCCATTTATATAAAGTTCAAAAACGAGAAAAACTCATCTGAAATGTTAACAGATAGGATATTACCCATTATTTGGAGAGACTTAGTGACCAGGAGGGAGTGTGAGGGGGAGACTTAGAGAAATAACTGGGGAATACTTTGAGATAGAGCTTGGATCCTGCCATTACAGAAGGAGGTGCTATCAAGCTAGAGGGCATTTGGAGTTGCAATTTACATTTCATTTGTTGTTTTCTGACTATATCTCCCCATTTAGAACTTTATATAAGAAGTTGACAATGGTCTGGGGAAAGATTCCATTATTCCTGGGTCCTCTGACAATCGTATGCTCTTAATATCATTAAAAAATATCAAAATAAATCATTTACTGGGAAAGAGTCTCAGAAGTTTGACTCAAGAAAATGGTGGAAGAAAAACATTGCAATCATAACAGAACTAATTCAGAAGAGAAAGAAAGAGAGAGAGAGATCTTTCATTCAGCATCATTTGTTTGGTGCATATATTGCATCCAGCAGGGCACATACATGACAGGACAGTGAATCTTGTGATCATCTGTTGTTGGATTATGTTCCTGGAAGAGAAACAAGTCTCTAGTCAGCAAATCTTACTGCCCTAGGCTTGGCTCCTGGCAGATTTCTCTTGTCTCAGGGACAGTCCTGGGAAGATCATTGGGGAGATTGACCTCAAGGAGTTGTGTGGGTACATCAGCCCATTACTGGCTGGGGCTGGCATCTTTTGCCTGGAGTCTGGGGATTTCCAGAGGAGCTAAGACTCTCAGCCATGCTGGTTAAGTTGTACACAGCCTCTGTTCTCAAGGTTTGAGATTATTCTGGTAACATGACTCCTCTTGGTGATCTGTAAATTTTGATTTTTAAGACTGTTGTCCATAGGCCAATGCCAGACATCACTCCACTATCTTCTAGCATTCAGATTTGGGAATGAAATCACTGAAGTTAGTTTGACACTCTTTCATTGTAGGTATCCCTTTCTGTCTGAAAAATCAGTACAGTGTTTCAGAATTACATACATCTGTTGTTTTTGACCTTTAAAAAAACTTTTTATTTCAAAATAATTATAGATTCACAGGCACAGATCTTATTTTGAATCTCAGCTCTGTCACTTGCCAACTGTGTCCTTGGCAGGTTATTTAAACTCTCTGAACCTAAATTAACTCTTTGTAACATTTCTTATCATTGCACTTAACCCCACACCCAACCCTCAGGACCATGCACTTGCTGACACTGATCCCCATCCTCAGAAGCACTCCATCAATTAAAAACTGTCCCTAGGGATGCCTGGGTGGCTCAGCGGTTGAGCGTCTGTCTTTGGCTCAGGGAGTGATCCCGGGGTCCGGGATCGGGTCCCATATTGGGCTCCTTGCAGGGAGTCTGCCTTTTGTGTCTCTGCCTCTCTCTGTGTGTCTCTCATGAATAAATAAATAAAATAGTTTAAAACACTGTCCCTAACCATACAGCTCCACTACTCCAGACCCAGAGCACTAGGCAACATCACTGCATCTAATCCTTACAGTTCAAGGGTCCTGGAAGTTTCTAAACCCAGAAACACATGGCCCATTGTGCTGGCTTTAGAGCTCCTCCACCAATCTGCAATAGAATTCTGATAGTGTTAGTGTCCATTAGTCTATGATAAGGACTTACTATGTTGACAATCTAGTGACCTAGCTAACTCTATTTTGCCTCCAGTCCATTTTCCCTGGTCACGGCCTGGATCAATACATTTTCTCATTTTCCCTCTCTCTCTTAATGCTCTGGCTTCCTCTCCCTTCATTTTCCCTCTCTCTCTTAATGCTCTGGCTTCCTCTCCCTTCATGTACTGCACTCCATCCCTTCTCCTTGGTCTCTCAGATCCTTACATTGTGCTCCCTGTAATTTCTGCTTTGTAATACAGACTCTTCTACATTCTCATATTCTCTGAATATTCTTTTCTCTTCCTGCCTTAACTCAATCCTAGCTATCCCCAGTCACCCAACTTCTACAGCAACTCTCTGCAGTGTGGCTGCTCATTCTTATTCCTCACATATAGCAGGGTACAGACATAAAGATGGTGTCATCATTACTTCACAGTGCTACCACAAGCAGTACTTCATCTTCATTATGAAAAAGACCATGCTCCTTTAAGGCTTCTGCCATTTGGCTCTACCACTCTTCATTACTGTCACCTACAAACATATTAGACACATTACTTCACACATTTATAACCTTGGCACATGGTTCATAGTTTTCACCTCAACTCCTGCTGTCATCCTGAATAAATTCAATATTCATCCTATCCAAAAACCTCCTTTCCATGTTCTAATCTCTAATGTCTTTTTCCTCCACTCATCTCAGTTCCTTATGCCTACAATTACTTCCTGGATTTTATCATAAAGCAAAATTTCTCCGCCTCAGAAAGTTATTTAAATATCCTACCCTAACCAAAGCCTTCTCCTTTCAGTTTGATACTCTACTACTTCCACTCCACCACTTTGTAGACCTCATAACGATTGATAGAACTGACCCATCTACTTTCTTTCTTTCGCTTTTTTCCCCATCTACTGTGTCATTTTTCCCTTATCCAAATTAGAATCCATGGCTCATATTTTCAATGACTTTATTGCAAATACCCTCATTCCTTTTCCCCATTGACTTTTCTTTGCAATCATTAGATAATTCCAACCATGGATGCTATGTCCACTCCCAGCTTGCACTTGGCAGTCAAGTATGGCTACAGTAAGTCATATAATGTGGCACATTGCTACCACTCTAAATAAATGGTGATAAATGAACCCTTTAAACTGCCCAAGGGTCCTATCATATTTCTGTTGGGAATTTACTCTTCCATTGTCATCAAAACTCTCATTCAAGCTCTTATCCCCTCATAATTAGCAAATGACTTTGTTTTCTCATTTAGGCAGAGATATCACCTAGAAATAGCCTTACCTTTCCACCACTATTCTATAAAGCTATCTCTATTTGCACCAAAACTCACATGTTCCCTCCTTTTTTCTTTTTTTAAAGATTATTTATTTATTTATTTATTTATTTATTTATTTATTTATTTTTTCATGAGAGACCCAGAGAGACAGGCAGAGACACAGGCAGAATGAGAAGCAGGCTCGCTGTAGAAGTCTGATCTGGGACTCAATCCCAGAACTCTTGGATCACACCCTGAGCTGAAGGCAGACGCTCAACCACAGAGCCCGCCAGGCATCCCTTTCTTCCTCTTTTCTAAACATCACCAATTACCAGTACTTTCTTTGCCCTTCAGCATTCTCAGTATCTTTAAGTATTGATGTACCCTTGTGTTGTATTTCCAGCTTAACTGTAGTGAAAAAATAGTCTTTATGGCACTACAATCATTTTGTCAGTATTCATGCAATTTCAACCTCCTTTAGTCTGGTTTGGGTTCAATCACTCTTACACATGCTCTTGCTAAAATCATTAACGCCAAAAAAAAAATCACTGAATTCAATGATCACTTTTAAGTCCTCAATTCATTGACCTCTCATTATAATTTAACAAAGGTTGAATTACCTCCCATTTTGAATTACCAGCCTTAATTTTCTTGGTAACACACAGCTACCAGTTTGCTATCAACTTATAGTATGTGCAACCATTAAATACAAAATTCCTCAGAGATGTCTCCGAAAGTTCCTCTGTATTTTATGCTATGTCCCTAAAAAATCTCAGTCTCACCTATGGATGTAAGTAAAATAGCAGAATGAAAACAAATAAGAAAATAACCAGAGAAACTGAAGACAGAATAGAAATGACCCAGCTGAACACAGTTCTAGAACTGAAAACTGACCTCAGCTAGGCTATATTTATATAGAAGATAAACATACAAAAAATCAATTGCATTTTATATACTATCATAAAATTAAGATTATGTAAACTAAACTATATAAATTTTAAATGAACAATTGCTATAAAACAAAGTACTTATATGTGAATCTAACAAAACATGTAAGAATCGTATGCTGAAAACTATAAAATGCTAATGAAAGATATCAAAGATCTAAATACACAGAGACATTCCATGCTCATTGATTAAAAGATTCACCATAGCAAGGATATCTTTTCTCCCAGAATGATATAGAAGTTTAATGGAATTCCTACCAAAGCTACCAGCAAGGATAGATTATTCTAATATTTGTATGGAAAGGCAAGGGAACTAGAATAATTTAAGTGGGTTGAATGTTGGTTCCCTAAAACATACATCCACTTCCTAACCCCCAAGTCTGTGAATGTGACTTTATTTAGCAAAATAATCCCTGCAAATATGATTAAGTTAATGATCTTGAGATGAGATCATGCTGGATTATCTGAGTCATTCCTAAATGTTAATAACTGTCCTTATAAGAGATGACACAGACACAGGGGATAAGGCACGTGAAGATGGAGGCAAAGATTGAAGTTATGCAGTCACAAGCCAAGAAACACCTGGAGCCACCAGAAGTTAAAAGAGGAAAGGAAACCTTCTCCCCTGTAGCTCTTGGAGGGAGGGCGACCCTACCAACATATCTACAGGTGGCCTCCAGAACTGTAAGAGGATAAATGTATGTTGTTTTGGGACATCAAGCCAGAAATAGATCATTTGTAATAGACAACAGGAAGGTAAGACAATAGCTAGCAGAATTATGGGGAAAGAAACAAGTAGGAAAGTCCTTCTATTTGACTTTAACAAATTATATAGCCACAGTGATCAAGACTGTGTGGTTTTAGCAGAAAGATGAGCACAGAGATCAATTTAAAAAGAACCCAGAAAGAGCTATCTACACATAAATACAGCCAACTCATTTTTTGAAAAAAAGTGCAAAAGCAGTTTAATGAAATGATAGTCTTTTTTCTCCAAGTTGTTAATTTAAATTCAAAATAGTTAACATATAGCGTAGTATTGGTCTCAGGAGTAGAATTTAGTGATTCATCACTTACATATACCACCCAGTGCTCATCATAAGTGCCCTCCTTAATGCCCATCACCCACTTAGCATATTCCCCACCTACCTCCCCTCCAGCAAACCCTCAGTTTGTTCTGTATAGTTAAGAGTCTCTTGTGGTTTGCCTCATTCTCTGTTGTTTTGTTTTGTTTTTATATAGAGAGGGCGAGCAAGGTGGGAGGGAGGAAAGGGAGAGAGAGAATCTTAAGAAGGCTGCATGCTCAGTGCCCAAGATGGGGCTCAATCTCACCTGAGATCATGAGCTGAGCCAAAATAAAGTCAGACGTTTAACCAACTGAGTCACCCAGTTGATATATATACCATATATGTGTGTATAGTGTGTGTGTGTGTGTGTGTGTGTGTGTGTGTGTATACACACCACTTTTTATTTATCCATTCATCAGTCAATCGACAGTTGGGCTCTTTCCAAAATTTGACTATTGTTGGTAATGTTGCATCAGGGTGCATATACTCCTTCTAATCTGTGTTTTTGTATCCTTTGGGTAAATACCTAATAGTGCAATTGATGAATCATAAGGTAGTTCTACTTTTACCCTTTTTTAAAAGATTTTATTTATTTATTCATGAGAGGCAGAGACAGAGAAGCAGAGGAAGAAACAGGCTCCACGCAGGGAGCCCGACGTGGGACTCGATCCCGGGACTCCAGGATCACGCCCTGGGCGGAAGGCAGACGCCAAACCGCTGAGCCACCCAGGGATCCCCCACTTTTAACTTTTTGAGGAATCTCTGTACTGCTTTCCACAGTGGCTGCACCAGTCTGCATTCCCACCAGCAGTACAAGAGAGTTCCCCTTTCTCTGCATCCTCACCAACATTTGCTGTTTCCTGTGTTGTTACGTTTAGCCATTCTGACAGGTGTGAGGTGGCATCTCACTGTGGTTTTGATTTGTATTTCCCTGATGATGAGTGATGTTGAGCATCTTTTCATGTGTCTATTGGCCATTTGGATGTCTTCTTTGGAAAGGTGTCTATTTGGGGCACCTGAGTGGCTCAGTCGGTTAAGCATCTGCCTTCAGCTTGCCTTACCTGAAGGTAAGGTCCTGAGATCAGGTCCCACATCTGGCTCCCTGCTCAGCAGAAACCTGCTTCTCTCTCTCCCTCTGCCACTCCTCCTGCTTGTGTGCGTGCGTGCGCGCTCTCTCTCTCTCTTAAATAAATAAATAAATAAATAAATAAATAAATAAATAAATAATCTCTTTCTTAAAAAGAAATCTTTATCTTTTTTTAAAGTGTCTATTCCTGTCTCCTGCCCATTTCTTAGCTGGATTGTTTGTTTTTTGGATGTTGAATTTAATAAGTTCTTTATAGATTTTGGACACTAACCCTTTATTAGCTATGTCAGTGCAAATGTCTTCTCTCATCCCATAGGCTGCCTTTTAGTTTTGTTGATTGTTTCCTTCACTGTGTGGAAGCTTTTCATCTTGATGCACTCCCAATCGTTCATTTCTGCTTTTGTTTCTCTTGCCTCCAGTGATGTGTCTAATAAGAAGTTGCCACGGCCAAGGTCAAAGAGGTTGCTTCCAGTGTTTTCCCCTAGGATTCTGATGGTTTCCTATCTCACATTCAGGTCTTTCATCCATTTTGAGTTTATTTTTGTGTCTGGTGTAAGAAAGTGGTCCAGTTTCATTCTTCCACATGTCACCATCCAGTTTTCTGAACACCATTTGTTGAAGAGACTGCCTTTTTTTCCATTGGATATTCTTTCCTGCTTTGTCAAAGGTTACGTGGCCATACAGTTGTGGGTCCGTTTCTGGGTTCTCTATTCTGTTCCATTGATCTATGTGCCTGTTCTTGTACCAGTACCATACTGTCTTGGTGACTACAGCTTTGTAATGTAGCTTGAAATCCAAATTGTGATGCCTCCAGCGTTGGTTTCCTTTTCCAACATTCCTTTGGCTACTTGGGGTCTTTTGTGGGTCCGTACAAATTTTAGGATTGTTTGTTCTAACTTTGTGAAAAATACTGGTGTTATTTTGATAGAGATTGCATTAGATGTGTATATTGCTTTGGGTAGAATAGCCTTGTTTGCTTTTCCAATCCATGAGAATGGAATGTTTTTCCATTCCTTTGGATCATCTTCAGTTTCTTTCCTAAGTGTTCTATAGTTTTCAGAGTATAGATCTTTTACCTCTTTGGTTAGGTTTATTTCTAGGTATCTTATGGATTTTGGTGCAAGGGTAAATGGGATCAATTCCTTCATTTCTCTTTTTTGCTGCTTTGTTATTGGTGTCTAGAAATACAACAGATTTCTGTATGTTGATTTTATATCCTGCCACTTTGCTGAATTCTTGTATCAGTTCTACCATTTTTTTTGGTGGAGTCTTTCAGGTTTTCTACACAGAGTATCATGTCATCTGCAAAGAGTGAAAGTTTGCCTTCTTCCTTGCCAATTTGGATGGCTTTTATTTCTTTTTGTTGTCCAATTGCTAAAGCTAAGACTTCCAATACTATGTTAAGTAGTAATGGTGAGAGCGGACATCCTTGTCTTGTTCCTGACTGTAGGGGAAGGGCTCTCAGTTTTTTCCCGCTGAGGATATTAGCTGTGGGTCTTTTGTATGTGACCTTTATGATGTTAGGGTATGTCCCATCTATCTCTACTTTGTTGAGGATTTTTATCAAGAAACGATGCTGTATTTTGTCAAACGCTTTTTCTGCACCTTTGGAGAGGATCATATGGTTCTTATCCTTTCTCTTATTAATGTGGTGTGTCACGTTGATTGATTCGCAGATATTGCACCACCCCTACAGCCCAGGAATCCCACTTGATTGTGTAATTCTTTCGGTGTACTGTTGAATTTGATTTGCTAGTATTTTGTTGAGAATTTTTGCATCCATGTTCATCAGGGAGCTTGACCTGTAATTCCTCTTTTTAGTGGGGTCTCTTGTTTTGGAATCACGGTAATACTGGCCTCATAGAATGAGTTTGGATGTTTTCCTTCCGTTTCTATTTTTTGAAACAGTTTCAGAAAAATAAGTAGTAATTCTTCTTTAAATGTTTGGTAGAATTCCCTTAGGGAAGGCATCTGGCCTTGGACTCTTGTCTGTTGGGAGGGAAAGACAGCCTTTTCAACAAAAGGGTGCTGGAGCAATTGGATATATATAGGTAAAAAGTGAACCTCAATCTAGACTTCACAGCTTATACAGAAATTAACTCAAAATGGATCATAAATTTGAATGTAAAATATAAAATTATAAAACTTATAGGTGAAAATCTTCAGGACCTAGGCCTTGGTGAAGAGTTTTTAGACATGACACCAAAAACATGTCCATAAAAAAGGATAAATTGGATTTAATCAAATTTTGCTCTAAGAGACTTATATGATGCTCTCTAAATGACAAAATTATAGAAAAGGATAAAAAAGATTATTGGTTGTCAGGGATTAGGGATGATTGTAGGGCAAGTGGGGAATGTTACTATAAAAGTGGGGGAAACATGAGGAAGATCTTGATGGTGATGGAAAGTGCTGTATCTTAATTGTGGTGATTATAGGAATCTACACATGTGATAAAAGAATGGAATAATACACAACACTGTGCAAAATCATCAAATTCCTGGTTACACACATACATAGCACAATATAATATTGTACTGTAATTATGTAAAATCCACCCATTAGAGGAAACTGAGTGAACCTGGGACCTCTCCGAATTGTCTCTGCAACAGTCTTTAGATGTATAATTTTAAAATAAAAAGTTTAAAAATGTAAGTCAAATCATATCATTACTTAGCTCAAAATCCTGCAATGATTCCTCAGCCCACTCAGAGTAAAAGTCCAAATCTTTGGTTTGTCAGGCCTTACCTGTCACTCATGTCAACTTTCTGACCTCTTCTTCCACTCTCTTGATTTACTCTAGTCTAGCCACACTGACCTCCTTGCTGTTCCTTGAAAGTGCCAGACATACTCCTGCCCTTGCTCTAGCTAAAAATTTATAAACCCTCAGTTCCGGGGATTTTTCTTCACTTTTGGATCACTTCTTTCAATCTGTTTTCTCCTGTTCCTTCTGCAATCCCTATTAATTGGAAGTTGACTCTTCTGGTCTGGAACTCTTATTTCTCCTCTCTCTCTCCTCTCTCTCTCTCTCCATATTGTTTGGATTTACTTCCTTGAGTATCTCTTCAAACACATAGGCCAACCCTTTCAACAAGTTTTTCATTTATGTCTAGATTCCCTCATTCCAGAGACCCTCTGTTTCACCCTCTCCTAAGAAAAGTTCTTGAGTCTTCTGGCAGGACACAGGAGATAAATCACCCATTTCACAGAATGACAAAGGGATCTGGAAATCTAAGTGCTTCTTAAACCAATTTTCATGCAATTCCTGTTTTTTAGTCCCCCTTTCAATTACTACTTCCAGAAGTATCTGAAATATGCTAATGACCTTTTCTACAGAAATAAAAAAGCCAATTCTAAATTTTACACGGAGTTGAAAGGGACCACAAATAGCCAGGACAATCTTAACATGAACAAAGACAAAACACTCACATTTCCCTATTTTAAAACATAATACAAAGCTACAATCTTCAAAAGAGTATGTCCTGGCATAAATATAAGCATATAGGCCATGAAATGGAATTGAGAGTCCAGAAATAAACCTATACCCCTATGGGTAATTGATTTTCAACTAGAGTTTCCAGACCATTCAACTGCAAAAGAATACTCTTCAACAATTGGTGCTTGGACAGTTGAATATCCACACGCAGAAAGATAAAACTGGACTCTTACCTCACACCATATACAAAAACTAACTTAAAATGAATCAAAAAACTAAATGTTAGAACTAAAAATGTAAAAGTTTAAAAAGAAAACATCGACATGGGATTAGGTATTTATGACCTTGGATTTGGCAATAGATTCTTAGATATGACAAGAAAAAGATAAACATCAAAAGAAAAAAAATAGAGGGGCACCTGGGTAGCTCAGTCAGTTAAGTGCCTGACTCTTGATTTTGGCTCAGGTCATGATTGCAGGGCTGTGGGATTGAGCCCTGTGTCAGGCTCTGCTGGGTGTGGAGTCTGCTTAAAATTCTCTCTCCCTCTCCTGCTGCCCCCACCCCTGCTTGTGCACACATGCTCTCTCTCTCTCTGTCTCTCTCTCTCTCTCTCTCAAAAAGTAAATACATAGTCTTCATCAAAATTAAAGACATATATATTAAAGAACCCTTTGAAGAAAGTGAAAGGACAATCTACAGAATGAGATAAAATGTTTGCAAATCACATATCTGGTAAGAGTCTAATATCCAGGATATACAAAAACTCTAACAATTCAACAACAAACACAATCCCTATTAAAACATGTATTGAATAGGTAGATATTTCTCCAAAAAAGATATGCAAGTGGCCAATAAGATCGTGAAAAGATGCTCAACATTATTAGTCATTGGGGTTTTACAAATCCAAACACAATAAGATTCCACTTCACACCCACTAGAATCACTATAATAATTTTTTAAGATTTAATTATTGATTTCAGGGAGAGAGAGAGAGAGCAAGTGGGGGGAGGGACAGAGGGAGAGAATCTTCAAGCAGACTTCGGATTGAGCATGGAGCCTGCTGTGGGGCTTGATCTCACGACACACAAAACCACAACGTGAACCAAAATCAAGAGTCAAATAAATGCTTAACCAACTGAGCCACTCAGGAGCCCAGGATGGCTGTAATAAAACAAAATGACTACTGTTGGCGATGATACGGAGAAATTGGAACTCTTGTATATTGTTGATGGGACAGTGAAATGGTGCAGCCAGTCTAGAAAACAGTTTGGCAGTTCCTCAAAAAGTTAAACATAGAATTACCATATGACCAAGAAATTCCACTCCTGGGTAGATACCCCCAAAATTGAACATGTATTTAAACAAATACTGATCCATGAATGTTCATAGCAGCGCTACTCATAATGACCAAATGTCCATCAATAGATGAATGGATTTTAAAAATGTGTCATACCAATACAATAGAATATTATTTAGACATAAAAACAGATGAAATACTGAAACATACTAAAACATAGATGAGCCTCGCCTTCCACCACTAAATGTATAAATCTGTTTCCATTTGCTCCAAACTCCTTTCTTTCCATCTCGTTATCTAAACCTCACCAACTCCCTCCAATTAGTTCTCTTTTTGCATTTTCAGCATCTTTCTCTAATACTTATCCCCTTGTGTTGCTTGTATTACAAATCTGTATCTCCAGTGGCTCCATCTCATAAGTATTAAAATATACTTAGTGTATGAAAAAATAATAGTTTAGGGAGCACTGTTCTCATTTCTTTACTATTTATTCACTTCTCAACCTACATCACTCTGGTGAGGATTCCATCACTTTTTAGAGTGCTCTTCTAAGAAACTGATGACCAATAGGTTGCTAAACTCAATGGTCACTTTTAAATGTTCATCTCTTTGACCTCTCATCAGCATTCAACACAAAGCGTATTACTCCTTCCAATTTTAACCACATTCTGGCTTTATCTTCCTTGCTATAACATTTAATACAACATAATGCATTTTCCTCTTATTCTCTGGTTACTACTCTGAGTCTATTTTGCCATAAACTTTTAGTATGTGTAACCACTAAATACAAATATTCCTCCGAGATATCTCCTAAAGCTCTTCTGTACTTTATGCTATCTCCCTAAAAAATCTCACACACACCTATGGATCTAAGTACCACCTGTGTGCTGATAGAAAGCGCTTACTACAAGAAATTCAAGCGATACAGAAAAGTACAAAGAAGAAAGCAAAACTATCACCTTAAAACACCACACTCCAAATCAGCCATCATTAACATTAGGTGAACATCATGTCAGACATCTCCCAATGCATGGAGAAATGTTGTCATTAAGTTCTTCTATAAGACGATGCACTAGTGGGCAATTTTCTCTTGTCTCTTGGATTGCGTTTTCCTTCAAAGGAGGTTTTAAGCCCGTCTTTGCATATTATGCTCCTGTTTACTTTTTTTTCTTTACTACATTTGCATAATAGCCTGTTTCTTTTCATGTTGCTTATACTTAAATCGAAAGCCGTGTTCAGTCTGCTATTTTCTTTGATATGCGGTAGATGAATTCTCCCACACTCGTATTTACCTAATCTGGAAATTTTTCTCCCCCTTTCTCAGGACTACACTGTAAGATATGTGCCTACTTGTCCATTTCACTGTAGCCTAAGGGTTCATAGAATGTGGTAATAGTGGTGGTGGTGAGTAGTCACTTGGAGGGTCTGGGCTCTAATGTTTTTCAAATGTATGGCATGGGGTTAGCTTCCTTCCTTGTTTTGTTGTGCCTTGGTGTGCTTTGTGCTGGATTTTATTATTTCTCTTTTGGGTTCACTTTAGTAGGCACAGGAGGAGGGAATTCTGTGATTTGATTATTTGACTTTATGCCACCATGTTTTTCCCTGGCAGCTGACAGCATAATTTATATTTCCAGTCTGGACTTTGCTTCGTTCTCTAGATTCATATAACCAACGGAATCATTGACACTCCTCCTCCCAACCGCCCCCCCCCCCCCCGCCGCCCCCGCCCCCCACCGTGTTGTGGCAATCACTGCCCTTGGCCTACCCACAACAATTTCCTGCCTCACCTTTCCCATGCAGATATTTCACAGAGATCCCTTGATTTCAAGGAGGAAATGAGAACTGATCTAAATGAGTGATAATGTTCAGAATCCTCTTAGTTATTGATTGGCCTAAGGGTGAGCATGCAAGGGAGGCTAATGTGATACAAGAGGAATTCTGCCAGGAAGAAACTTTCCTTTCTGAACACAATGACAGAGCTTCAAAGGAAGAAAACCTTCCCCTGCTTTTCTCTTCTTCCTGCCCTGGACTTGGATGCATTGAACAGCATTTGTGACCATGAGGAAAAAAGCCAAGAGAATTACTGGGGTGTCAGCATTGACATTTTGAATCACTGAACCAACTCCAACAACTACCTTTCGTTTTGTGAAAGTTTAGGCCCCGTTTGTTTAAACTACCTCTAATTGGGCATTCTGTTGGAATCTGCATTGGTGTCAGCAGCCAAAAGAATTACTAACTGCGATGCACACACCTCAAAGAGGAACTCATGATCCTCTCCACTAAACTCCTTCAGTCTCCTCCATCTTAGTAACACTTTACACCATCGACTCAGTTGTCTAAGTCAGAAACACAAGAATTTCCTTTGAATCTTCTGCACCCACACACCCCAACATCCTATCACCAAAGGTTGTCAATTCTATCTCTTAAATATCTCTCCAATCTTTCCATATCTGCTGCTACCACTCCAGTCCAACATAGCAGCATCTATCTCCTGGAGTACTGAAAATCATTCTTAACACATTTCCTCTAGCCCACCTCCAATACATTTTCCCAAACCAGCAATAGTATTGATTTTTAAAGAAATGTTATCTGATCAAGGCCATCCTCTTGGTTAATATTCTCTAACGGTTTCCTGCTTGGAGTTAAGTCCAAACTCCTTAAAAAAAAAAAAAGAGAGATTTTATTTATTTATTCGTGAGAGACACAGAGAGAGGCAGAGACATAGGCAGAGGGAGAAGCAGGTTTCCTGCGGGTAGCCTGATGTGGGACTCGATGCCAGGACCCAGGATCATGACCCGAGCCAAAGGCAGACGTTCAACCACTGAGCCACCCAGGTGCTGTAAGTTCAAACTCCTTACAGGGCCTACAAGACCTAAAGTGATGTGAACCTTGCCCACCTCTCTAGCTTCACCTCAACCTTGGTCTTCCTCAATCTCCAGATTGGCATTACTGGCTTTCTTTTGCTTTTTTTTCTTTTTTGCTTTTGCTTTCTTAACCACTTTAGACTCTTTTTCATGTCAGGAGCATATATACTATATATACTATATATAATCTATGTAACATATTTATAATAATATTATATATGACCTATAGTATACAATTATAGGTATTTAGAATAACCAGTAAAGTCAAAGATGCCCATGATCTATGATCCAGAAAATTCTACATTTATTTATTTATTTATTTATTTATTTATTTATTTATTTGGTGTATATCATAGAGCAATGCTTTTTCAAATTGCTGGGTATAGCACTTTAGTGAATGTGTTGTGAAATTAATGTGACTATCATTAAGTTGACTAGAAGAATATAGAATAGGAATTGTCAGATTGCTTTGTATGTGGTCAATTTAAGTAATGTTTATAAATATTTTATTTCATTTATAAAAAATACATAACTCCTTATATGTATAATAATATGTGTATGCATATTTGTGATTTCCAAGGTATAATACAAAATGTATTTCTCTGGTGTCTTTGTCAAAAATGTTTGCAAAAGCTTTTTCAACATAATCCCAATAGTTTACTTTCGCTTTCATTTCCCTTGTCTCAGAAGACCTATCTAGAAAAATGTTGCTGTGGCCAATGTCAGAGAAATTCCTACCTGTGCACTCTTCTAGTATTTTTATGGTTTTAGGCCTCATATTCAGATCTTTAATTCATTTTGAATTAATTTTTGTGTATGGTGAACGTTTCATTCTTTTGCGTGTTACTGTCCAGTTTTCCCAACACCATTTGTTGGGGGAGACTGTCTTTTCCCCATGGCATATTCTTTACTTCTTTGTCAAATATTAGTTGCCCATACAATTGTGGGTTAATTTCTGGGTTTTCTATTTTGTTCCATTGATTTATGTGTCTGTTTTTGTGCCAGTACAACACTGTTTTGATTACAGCCTTGTCATATAACTTGAAGTCTGGAATTGTGATGTCTCCAGCTTTGCTTTGCTTTTTCAAAATTGCTTTGGCTATTCAGGGTCTTTTGTGGTTCCACACAAATTTAGGATTGTTTGCTCTAGTTCTGTGAAAAATGATCTTGTATTTTGATAGAGATTGCATTAAATGTGTAGATTGCTTTAGGTAGTATAGATATTTTAACAATATTCAACACTGTCCTGGATAATCTCTTGGCATGTGTCAAAGGGGATATGTACAAGTATTGATCAAGTACTGCAGTATTGATCAAGCCCAAGGAAAAGCCTGACTTGCTGCATAGAGAGTCCCCTATAATTCACCCAATCATTAAGAGCCTCTTTTATAGTAGTTGCCCTTTCATAAGCATTCACATGGGACACAAATATTCTGAAATTCTGGGCCCATTTGGAGAGGTTCCACCCATATACCTCCTCCTCAAATTTTTTCACCTTTCTGCCAATCTTATTCCATCTCTCAATAATTAACTACAGCCCTATACATCAATGCAAATCTTGACTTCAGTCCTCTGTATTTTTCAGGAAAACGAGCAGACAGTATTATACATTTATCAAAGATCTCCTCACTGTTTTGATTTTCCTTTCTCCACTGTACTTAGGTCCATGTCTAATTAATACTTTAGTAACACAGCAATCCATTTCCACATGGTTCCTGAAAATCTTGTAGAGCCCTTCATTAAACCAGACTAGAGAGTCTTTCTCCTCAGTCACCAGATCATGAGAAACTCCCAATGAACTCATACTTATGGGATGAGGAACAGGTGGCAGTAAAGAGAGGAATAAAAACCCCATTTGTATATACCATGTATCTTTGGTGATGGAGTTGTACTAGCTACCCTAGACCTAACGGCTGAGTGGATTAGTCAACACCCAAGCATGCTAGGGAGCTGAAGCCACACATTTATCTGTTTTCTCATGGTCAGTTTCTACCAGGGCCAGTAGCAAGCTAGGAGTAGTTTCTTAAAAAAGACAATAGCTACTTGCAGATGGAGTCATGGATTTACTTCAACCCTAGGGTCTACTAATATGATTATGTTATCAGGGATTACTGCAGACTCTATATGGCACCATGATCTGATATAGATGCTTCCAGCACTTTTTGATTTCTTGGGTCATAAGGGCTTGGTGGCAGAGCTGCTTGAATTGCAGCCCAAGACAATCAGAGCCCTCATTTACTCTGGGCCGTACTCAGTCTTGGCTGTTTTCCTTGTCATCTACAAAATGAGTTAGAGCAGGACAACCAAATATGGCAAATTTTATCTTCAAAACCCAAATTGGCCCAACAGGCATTGTGTCTCATTACTGAGAGTGGATAAGAATTGAAGCAAATTGTCCTCCACATTGGAGAGAATTACATGACATATCTAAAGCCACAGGCTCCTTAGCAATTTCACAGTAAAGGCCCTTGCAATCTCAAGGGGTTTAACTCAAAGCCTCTAGAACCTTTGATCCTTTCCAAAGTATCTAGGGTACTTACTCTTTCCTCCTCTCTAGATTCTATCAGCATGATGTCATCAACAATAGATTAGCATAATTCCTATTGGATGGTGATGTGGTTTAAATCTCCAAAGACTAAACTTGAGCTCAGGTTTGGAGATTTGATATACGTATGTATAGAATTTTCTATGCCAAAGAAAGCAAACTGCTTTTAGTATTCTCTGCTTACTGGAATCTAGAAAAGAGTATTGATTTATTTCAGTAAAGAGACCACATCTGGGAAAGCAACTGCTTTGTAGTCACCACCTGATTATATTTATGATAATCCCCAGTCATGGTCTGAGGACCATCCATCTCTTATACTGGATAAAATTAGAATGGAAATGAGATATAAATCACTACCTCTGCATCTTTTAATGCTTTGTTGGTGGAACAAATTTTCTGATATTTCTACAAGCATGTGATATCACTTTTGATTTAGTATCTTGGTAGGGAGGGAACAATTTAGTTACTTCTTAGCCCTGCTTAGCACAATAACTCTTATTCCATGTGTTAGAGAGGCAATGTAGAGATTCTTCCAGTTTCTTCCCATTCAAAATTCTTTGTCTGGCCCTCATAAGCTTCCCTCTGACTGATGAACCATAGTGACATTCTGCATTGCAAGGCATTAATATTAGCTTTGAGCGGATGCCTAATAAGCATTAAAAAGTGTGGGTGTTTTCCCTTTCTGTAGTGCATATATACTTAAATGTTCCTTAGAGAAATGTTAGAATTATGGTTCACATTATACATTTTTATTTATTCCCTGGATTTACCTTAATTTGAGGGGCTCTGGGTCTATGAATTGATTCAAGTCAGGGACTGAATTTCAATGGATAGTGATTCAAATGACTCCTCAAAAGACCTCCAGGGGAAAAAAAAAAAGACCTCCAGGGTTTTTAAAATTGTCTTTACACAAATAAAACATGTTGGTTTGTAATTAGTTTTATTCCAGTCAGTTTCTTTAACATTGTTCCTGCATCTGGGTACAGCTTTCTCCCTCTTGAAGCATCTTTTTAAAGTTCTTTCAATCCCTGTTTGCCTTAAGATACATATTTTGATTTCACTCTTATACAATATTGTAGGGTATGTACTTCCAGATTGGCTTCTGACTTCTGTTGTTTCTTGTGAAATCTACAGTCAAATTATCATTCTACAGTGGTCATCTGCATTATTCCTGTCTGCCTTGTCTTTGATATTCTGTGGTTTCACTACAATGTACCTAGTTATAGATTGCTCTTCTTTTCTTTTTTTTTTTTTTTATCTTGCTCAGGGCTTTTGCTTCCTGAATATAAGGACTTATGTTTATCAGCAATTCTGAAATATTCTCAGTCATTTATTTCTAAAATATTTTCTCTAGACTCTGTTCTGGAACATATATCAGATGCATGTTGGTCCTTCTCACCCTTCCTTCCATTTCTCTTAACCTCTCTTTCACAGTCTCCACCTTTATACCAATTTGTGCTGTATTATGGATAAACATGTCAAATCTATTTTCAAAGTCATTACTTCTCTTTTCAGCTTAATGGTCTGTTTAACCCATATATTACGTTCTTGTTTTCAATTACTCTATTTTGCATTTTTAGAAGTTTCCCTTGAATCTTTTCACATCAATCTTTTAAAAATAATATCTTGCTCTTAGTTTTACATTTTTTTCTTTTATGTCTCTTACTTAAATATACTATTTCTTAGTCTCCATATGGTCATTCTATTAGCTGAAATTCCTAGGAGTCTAGGTATACTGTTTCTTATTTCTGTTGACTCCTACTCATGGGAGATTGTTTCTTCCTGTGTTTTATGATTTTGGAACTTGAGCTTCTATTTGGCAGGGCCTTATGAGAGTCCTATGGAGAATGCCCCTCCAGAGAAGTTTTGTGTTTGCTTCTGCTGGGCAAACAGCCCAAAGTCTCATCAGCCTGGGAGTATATTTAATGTTAATTTATCAGGCTGACGGATCCTGGACCATAGAAGGAGTACAAATTTTAACCCCAAATTATCTGAGACACAGGCTTATTTTTGTTCACATCTCCCTACCAACAGTAGCTCCAAGGCTTTTTCTCTCATCCTCACATGGTCATTGAAACCCAAATGCTATGTTCTTGGGACCAATAACCTGCCTCAGGGAAGCTATGGTGTCAGCTTTTGTGCTTGCAGCTTTGTGTTTCAGTTTCTTTTTATTCTTGGCCTCTGCATATATACTTCAATCTTTTTGTGACTTCAGCTATACACTTGAAAGAATGTTCCATTTTATCTAACATATCTAGGAGTTTTGCAGTATGTGAGAAGGGAGATATCTAGTCTTCTATATTTCTAGACATATCATTCTTTAAATTTGTTTAATCTTCCTACCCCTTTCTCTCTCATATTTGTGCCTTCATACATGCCATTTAATTAGCAGAAAGTATTCCTTTTCCTTCCTTTTGCCTGGCTGACTCATTCTAGTGTTTCAGGTCTAAGTTTAGCAGTCAATTACTTCAGGAACAGTTTTATGACTATCCCTACCACAACTGTGTTTTTGTAGTCCTGTACTTCTCCTATAGCACCATTATACTGTTTCCTTTCAATATATCTACCTTCCCTTCTAATCTATGGTAGCATGTCCATGGCTCATGACTGTTTCTCCAGTGTTACACAATGCCTAGGACATACTTTTTGATCAACAAATATATTTTATTTTATTTTTAAATTTAAATTCAATTAATTAACAGTGTATAGTTTCAGAGATAGAGTTCAGTGATTCATCACTTATATATAACACCCAGTGCTCATTACATCACATGCCCTCCTTAATGTCCATCACCTTATTACCCCATTCTCCCAACCACCTCCCCTCCAGCAACCCTCAATTTGTTTCCTATGATTAAGAATCTCTTATGGTTTGTCTCCCTCTCTGATTATGTCTTGTTTTATTTCTTCCTCCCTTCCTCTATGCTCCTTTATTTTGTTTCTTAAATTCAACATATAGTGAAATCATACAATAATTGTTTATCTGATTGACTTATTTCACTTAACATAATACCCTCCAGTTCCATCCACATCATTGCAAATGGCAAGATTTCAATTTTTGATGACTGAGTAATATTCCATTGTGTGTGTGTGTGTATATATATATATATACACACACATATATATGCATATATATGTATATATGTACATATATATGTGGTGTGTATTCACACCATATCTTCTTTATCCATTCATCTGTCAATGGACATCTCAGCTTTTTCCATAGTTTGGCTGTTGTGGACATTGCTGCTATAAACATTGGGGTGCAGGTGCCTCTTCAGATCAATACATTTCTATCACTGGGGTAAATATCTAGTAGTGCCATTGCTGGATCATAGGGTAGCTCTAGTTTTAAGTTTTTGAGGAACATCTATACTGTTTTCCAGAGTGGCTGTATCAGTTTGCATTCCCACTAAGAGTGGAATAGGATTCCCCTTTCTCCATGTCCTCACCAACATTTGTTGTTTCCTGACTTGTTAACTTTAGCCATGCTGATTAATGTGAGGTGGTGTTTCATTGTGGTTTTGATTTGTATTTCCCAGATGTGGAATGATGGTGAGAATTTTTTCATGTATCTGTTGGCCATTTGTATGTCTTCTTTGGAGAAATGTCTATTCATGTCCTCTGCTCATTTCTTGACTGGATTATTTGTTCTTTGGGTATTGAGCTTGATAAGTTCTTTATAGATTTTGGACACTAACTCTTTATCTGATAAAACATTTGCAAAAATCTTTTCCTATTCTGTAGGTTGTATTTTGGTTTTGCTGATTGTTTCCTCTACTGTGCAAAAGCTTTTTATCTTGATGAAGTCCTAATAGTTCTTTTTGCCTTTGTTTCCTTTGCTTTTGGAGATGTGTCTAGCCAGAAGTTGCTGCTGCAAAGAGGTTGCTGCCTGTGTTCTCTCCTAGGATTTTGATGGGTTCCCATCTCACATTTAGGTCTTTCATCCATTTTGAGTTTATTTTTGTGTATGGTGTAAGAAAGTGGTCCAGTTTCATTTTTCTGCATGTGGCTGTCCAATTTTCCCCACACCATTTGTTGAAGAGAGTGTCTTTTTTTTCCAATGGATATTCTTTCTTGCTTTGTTGAAGATTGATTGACCATAGAACTGACGGTCCATTTCTGGGTTCTCTATTCTGTTCCATTGGTCTATGTGTCTATTTTTGTGCCTGTACCATAGTGTCTTGATGATTACAGCTTTGTAATATACCTTGAAGTCTGGAATTGTGATGCAATCAGATTTGGTTTTCTTTTTCAACTTTCCTTGGGGAAAATTGGGGTCTTTCATGGTTCCATACAAATTTTAGGATTATTTGTCCCAGCTCTGTGAAAAATGTTGATGATATTTTGATAGGGATTTCATTGAATGTGTAGATTGCTCTGGGAAGTATAGACATTTTAACAATATTTGTTCTTCCAATCTGTGAGCATAGAACGTTTTTCCATTGCTTTGTGTCTTCCTCAATCTCTCATGAATGTTTTATGGTTTTCAGAGTACAGATCCTTTACCTCTTTGGTTAAGTTTATTCCTAGGTATCTTATGGTTCTTGGTGCAATTGTGAATGGGATCAATTTCTTAATTTCTCTTTCTTCTAATTATTAGTATATAGGAATGCAGCTGATTTCTGTGCATTGATTTTGTATCCTGCCACACTGTTGAATTCCTGTATGAGTTCTAACAGATCTGGAGTGGAGTCTTTAGGTTTTCCACATAGAGTATCATGTTATCTGTGAAGAGTGAGAGTTTGACTTCTTTGCCTATTCAGATGCCTTTTATTTCTTTGGTTGTCTGATTGCTGAGGCTCAGACTTCTAGTACTACATTGAACAACAATAGTGAGAGTGAACATCCTGTCACATTCCTGACCTTAGAGGAAAAGCTCTCAGTTTTTCCCCATTGAGAATGATATTTGCTGTGGGCTTTCCATATATGGCTTTTGTGATATTGAGGTATGTTCCTTCTATCCCTACACTGTGCAGAGTTTTAATCAAAGGATGCTGGGGACTCCTGGGTGACTCAGTAGGTTAAGCATCTGCCTTCAGTGCAGATCAGGATCCCAGAGTCCTGGGATTGAGCCCCATATCTGGCTCCCTGCTCAGCAGGGAATCTACTTCTCCCTCTCCCTCTGCCTCTCCCTGCCACTTGTGCTATCTCCCTCTTGTGCACGCTCTCTCTCTCTTTCTCTCTCTCTAGAATTAAAACAAAAGAAAGGATGCTGTGCTTTGTCAAATGATTTTTCTGCTTCTACAAAGCGTATTATATGGTTCTTGTCCTTTCTTTTATTACTGTAGTGTATCATATTGATTGATTTGTGGATGTTGAACCACTCTTGTAGCCTAGGAATAGATCCCACTTGGTTGTGGTGAATAATCCTTTTAATGTACTGTTTGATACTATTGGCTAGTATCTTGGGAGAATTTTGGCATCATGCTCATCAGGGATATTTGTCTGTAATTTTCCTTTTCGGTAGGATCTTTGGTTTTGAGATCAAGGTAATACTGGCCTTACAGAAAGTGTTTGGAAGTTTTCCTTCCATTTCTATTTTGTGAAACACCTTCAGAAGAATAGGTATCAATTCTTCTTAAAATGTTTTGTAGAATTTCTCTGGGAAGCCATCTGGCCCTGGACTCTGGTTTGTTGGGAGATTTTTGATTACTGCTTCAATTTCCTTGCTGGTTATGGGTCTGTTCAGGTTTTCTATTTCTTCCTGTTTCAACAGTTTGGGTAGTTTATATGTTCCTAGGAATTCATCCATTTCTGCCAATTGCCTAATTTGTTGGCATATAGTTGCTCATTATATGTTTTTTTTTTGCAGTTATTTTTTTTATTGGAGTTCAATTTGCCAACATATCACCCAGTGCTCATCCCATCAAGTGCCCCCCTCAGTATATGTTCTTATAATTGTATTTCTTTGGTATTGGTTGTGATATTTCCTCTTTCATTCATGATTTTATTTATTTGGGTTTATTTTCTTTTCTTCTTGATCAGTCTGGCTAACAAATTTTTTTTAATAAATGAATTTTCCCTCAGCCACCCCAGCTTTGGGAACTCAGGAATGAGCCCAGAGTCAGCACTCTAAGCTATCTGCCTCACTCTATCTCATTATTTCAAATGTTGCTCTGTTAATAGGGGTTGTAACCACCACAAAGAATTCCTCAAATCCTACAGGACCCATCAATTTTATTCCTCTAGACTCCATGGTCAATTGACTATAGTCAGTGATCTCTAACATTAAGCCATTCTGACTACCATCCTGACCTTGATGTCCATTATGGTGACCACACCCATATTCCTTTGGTGGTTAAGTCACTATTCCTCAGGTGGTACTTAACCACCTGACTTCTGCCATTTGAGTATTTCCACATCCTCATCAAAATCAGGGATTAAAAAAAAAAGAAAGAAAGAAAGAAAGAAAGAAAGAAGGAAGGAAGGAAGAAGAAAGAAAGAAAGAAAGAAAGAAAGAAAGAAAGAAAGAAAAAGAAAGAAAGAAAGAAAGAAGAAAGAAAGAAGAAAAAAAAAAAAAGACCAGGTATTCCAATTCAGCTGCAGTATCTCACAATAGCATTCCATGCCAGTGGAGAACATCTGATAAAGCATCATTAAAATATATTATCACTTTCATCATCAACATAGACTCACATTGTAGAGTGACTCTACAGTCCCACTCAGGTGACATAGTCAGGAGGTGGGCTGACATATGTGATGATTCTCATCCAGTTTTTTCCAACATTTTTAATTACTTTCTGTACAACATGCCAAGGGATTTCTGCTATTTCATATTGTTTTAGAGAGAATGAGGAATGGATTAAGTTCATGTTAACCATCCCCAGAAACTCTTAGAGCCACATGTAGCTACTAAAGCTAGCCCACAATGTATTAATTTTGCAAAGTGCGTCCATGTTGACAATGCAGCTCAAACTAAAATTGTGTTTTTACCAAGCACTCTCAAAATATATTCTCGCAAATACTCCTCAGATTGTGTTGGCCCTTTCTCCACAAGTTTGACTTTTCTTTCACCCTGAAGTGGTTAAGTTTTCACCAAGGAATTACCACAAAACCTCTCACAGATGCTATTTCAATTGTCAAGGTTTTCTATTTCCCAATTAACTTGCTAATTTTCATTTAAGATCCCTGAAGAGGCTATGATTTCAGCTTGTATATTTGGCCAATCCATAGGATCAGGTTTTCTAGTTAGCCCTGGGAACCGAGCTATATGAGATCTCTTAATATAATAACAGAATGTACTTGAGGAGTTTTATTTGATTTTTTTTTTCTTGAAGGATTTTTTTATTCTTTATTATTTTTCAATTTAAATATTAGTTAGCATACAGTGCAATATTGGCTTCTGGAATAGAATTCAGTGATTTATCACTTATACAACACCAAGTGATAGTCACAAGTGCCCTCTTTAATATTCATCACCAGTCTAGCCATCATCCACCCACATCCCTCCATCAACCCCCAGTTTGTTTACCATTGTTAAGAGTCTCTTATGAATTTTAGCAGAATACACTCTGGTTCCATCCACATCACTGCAAATGGCAAGATTTCATTCTTTCTGATGGCTGACCACTTTTTCTTTATCCATTCATCAGTCAATCGACAGTTGGGCTCTTTCCAAAATTTGACTATTGTTGGTAATGCTGCTGTAAACATCAGGGTGCATATACTCCTTCTAATCTGCGTTTTTGTATCCTTTGGGCAAATACCTAATAGTGCAATTGATGAATCATAAGGTAGTTCTACTTTTGCCTTTTTTTAAAAGATTTTATTTATTTATTCAGAGGGGCAGAGAGAGGAGAGAGAGAGAGAGAGAGAGAGAGAGAGAGAGAGAGAGAGAAGCAGAGGAAGAAACAGGCTCCACGAGGGAGCCCAACGTGGGACTCGATCCCGGGACTCCAGGATCACGCCCTGGGCGGAAGGCAGACGCCAAACCGCTGAGCCACCCAGGGATCCCCCACTTTTAACTTTTTAGGAATCTCTGTACTGCTTTCCACAGTGGCTGCACCAGTCTGCATTCCCACCAGCAGTACAAGAGAGTTCCCCTTTCTCTGCATCCTCACCAACATTTGTTGTTTCCTGTGTTGTTACGTTTAGCCATTCTGACAGGTGTGAGGTGGCATCTCACTGTGGTTTTGATTTGTATTTCCCTGATGATGAGTGATGTTGAGCATCTTTTCATGTGTCTATTGGCCATTTGGATGTCTTCTTTGGAAAGGTGTCTATTTGGGGCACCTGAGTGGCTCAGTCGGTTAAGCATCTGCCTTCAGCTTGCCTTACCTGAAGGTAAGGTCCTGAGATCAGGTCCCACATCTGGCTCCCTGCTCAGCAGGAACCTGCTTCTCTCTCTCCCTCTGCCACTCCTCCTGCTTGTGTGCGTGCGTGCGCGCTCTCTCTCTCTCTCAAATAAATAAATAAATAAATAAATAAATAATCTCTTTCTTAAAAAGAAATCTTTATCTTTTTTTAAAGTGTCTATTCCTGTCTCCTGCCCATTTCTTAGCTGGATTGTTTGTTTTTTGGATGTTGAATTTAATAAGTTCTTTATAGATTTTGGACACTAACCCTTTATTAGCTATGTCAGTGCAAATGTCTTCTCTCATCCCATAGGCTGCCTTTTAGTTTTGTTGATTGTTTCCTTCACTGTGTGGAAGCTTTTCATCTTGATGCACTCCCAATCGTTCATTTCTGCTTTTGTTTCTCTTGCCTCCAGTGATGTGTCTAATAAGAAGTTGCCACGGCCAAGGTCAAAGAGGTTGCTTCCAGTGTTTTCCCCTAGGATTCTGATGGTTTCCTATCTCACATTCAGGTCTTTCATCCATTTTGAGTTTATTTTTGTGTCTGGTGTAAGAAAGTGGTCCAGTTTCATTCTTCCACATGTCACCATCCAGTTTTCTGAACACCATTTGTTGAAGAGACTGCCTTTTTTTCCATTGGATATTCTTTCCTGCTTTGTCAAAGGTTACGTGGCCATACAGTTGTGGGTCCGTTTCTGGGTTCTCTATTCTGTTCCATTGATCTATGTGCCTGTTCTTGTACCAGTACCATACTGTCTTGGTGACTACAGCTTTGTAATGTAGCTTGAAATCCAAATTGTGATGCCTCCAGCGTTGGTTTCCTTTTCCAACATTCCTTTGGCTACTTGGGGTCTTTTGTGGGTCCGTACAAATTTTAGGATTGTTTGTTCTAACTTTGTGAAAAATACTGGTGTTATTTTGATAGAGATTGCATTAGATGTGTATATTGCTTTGGGTAGAATAGCCTTGTTTGCTTTTCCAATCCATGAGAATGGAATGTTTTTCCATTCCTTTGGATCATCTTCAGTTTCTTTCCTAAGTGTTCTATAGTTTTCAGAGTATAGATCTTTTACCTCTTTGGTTAGGTTTATTTCTAGGTATCTTATGGATTTTGGTGCAAGGGTAAATGGGATCAATTCCTTCATTTCTCTTTTTTGCTGCTTTGTTATTGGTGTCTAGAAATACAACAGATTTCTGTATGTTGATTTTATATCCTGCCACTTTGCTGAATTCTTGTATCAGTTCTACCATTTTTTTTGGTGGAGTCTTTCAGGTTTTCTACACAGAGTATCATGTCATCTGCAAAGAGTGAAAGTTTGCCTTCTTCCTTGCCAATTTGGATGGCTTTTATTTCTTTTTGTTGTCCAATTGCTAAAGCTAAGACTTCCAATACTATGTTAAGTAGTAATGGTGAGAGCGGACATCCTTGTCTTGTTCCTGACTGTAGGGGAAGGGCTCTCAGTTTTTTCCCGCTGAGGATATTAGCTGTGGGTCTTTTGTATGTGACCTTTATGATGTTAGGGTATGTCCCATCTATCTCTACTTTGTTGAGGATTTTTATCAAGAAACGATGCTGTATTTTGTCAAACGCTTTTTCTGCACCTTTGGAGAGGATCATATGGTTCTTATCCTTTCTCTTATTAATGTGGTGTGTCACGTTGATTGATTCGCAGATATTGCACCACCCCTACAGCCCAGGAATCCCACTTGATTGTGTTAATTCTTTCGGTGTACTGTTGAATTTGATTTGCTAGTATTTTGTTGAGAATTTTTGCATCCATGTTCATCAGGGAGCTTGACCTGTAGTTCTCTTTTTTAGTGGGGTCTTTCTCTCATTTTGTAATCAAAGTAATGCTGACCTCATAGAATGAGTTTGGATGTTTTCTTCCCATTTCTATTTTTTGGAACAGTTTGAGAAGAATAAATATGAAGTCTTCTTTAATTGCATGGTAGAGGGGCACCTCGTTGACTCAGTTGGTTAAGTATCTGCCTTCAGCTCAGGTCACGGCAGATCTCAGGGTCCTAAGATCAAGCAAACTGAGTCTTGCTGAAAGGGATGTGGGTCGGGGTATATGGTAACTGGGTGATGGACATTAAGGAGGGTATGTGTTGTAATAAACACTGGGTGTTATATGAAACTGATGCATTATTGAACTCTACATCTGAAAGTAATGATGTACTTACTATATGTTGGCTAATTGAATTTAAATTAAAGGAAAAGAAAGAAAAAGTTTGGTAGATAACCCTTGGAAAGCCATATGGTCCAGGACCTTTATTTGATGGGAGATTTCGATTACTGATTCAATTTCTTCGCTGACTATGAGTCTGTCCAAATTTTCTATTTCTTCCTGTTTCAGTTTTGGTAGTTGGATAAATTCCTAGAAACTTAACAATTTCTTCCAGATTGCCCAGTTTGTTGCATATAATTTTTCACAGTATTCTCTTATAATTGTTTGTATTTCTGTGGTGTTGGTTGTGATCTCTCCTCTTTCATTCATGACTTTATCTCTTTGGGAACTTTCTCTTTTGATAAGTTTGGCTATGGGTTTATCACTTTTATTAATTCTTTCAAAGATCTAGCTCTTAGTTTCATTAATCTGCTCTATTGGTTTGGGTTTTTTGTTTGTTTCTATATCATTTATTTCTGCTCAAATCTTTATTATTTCCCTTCTTCTTCTGGCTTTAGGCTTTATTTGCTATTCATTTTCTAGCTCCTTTAGGTGTAATGCACTTGGGTTTTAATCCATTCTTTGTGGTGACAATTTAGGGAGTTCATCACTTCCTTGCTTTAATTTAGTAGGTCAGATGAAGCCACATGACCTATGGTACTTGAGTTCCTCATGTCTTCTTCATATTCTCTAGATAGAATGTAATCACTCAAAATTAGTTTTCATTGGAGAGCATATTCTAGGTGCTCAGTAATTTAACTATTTCACCACTATACTCCTGTCTAGAAATATGAATAAGAATTCCAAACAGATAAGAAATCCTAAATTTCCCAGGGAGTCATTGCCTGAATTCTACTTCTTAACTTCTATTGTCAGCCAGGATTTTGGAATACAACCAACATAAACTGACTCTGGTCAACTTAAGCATAAAAGAATTCCTTGAAGTACATGGTGGGGTGAAGATGGGAGGGCATCTCAAGGAATCAATAAGAGTGGATCAGGATTGGGAATGGGAAGATATTAAGGAAAATAAGGAGAGCAGGCAGCAGGAATCACAGTGAGCTTATAAAATTAGGATGAATCCAGTAAACACACCTCTTTAGTGTTGACAAATCTCCAATGTTTCCTTCTCATATTACTTGCTGAAGATTCATAGACCAGAGATTGAGCATGTCATTCAAACACCAGGAAGTAGATGACAGGAGTATAACAATTCCACTTAGGTTCTGAAGGATAATTGAGAAAGGAATTCCCCTCAAGGAGTAAAACTTTGACTATTATATGTGATTGTTCATTTTGCCTGGAAGGTGAGATGGTAACAGCTAAAATCTGTACTTAGTAATGGTTAGAAACAAATACTTTGGTCAGTAGTTCAGGCATTAAAGGAATAAGATTAGAAAATTAAGACAGGGAAACCATTATAAGAAGTATGTGAAAGTGCACTAGAAAATGGTACCAAGTATCTACATACCTCAGCTTCTGTCATAGGAAAATGTATATATGTGACTAGGTTCCGGCCAGTAGGATGAAGAAAGATGAAGTAATTCTAGGACATGATTATAAAGGGGGATGATCTCAACTGAGTAAATAGCATGCATGGAGATAAACAGATAGGAAAAGAGATTAAGAGACCTTAAAGAAAGGCTAGGGTTAAAACACATAAGACTAGACATCCTTATTTACCATCCTCTGTTTTCTTTTAGTCAATTTAACAATAATCCCAACCCACTACATTAATTTCACAACACATTCACTAAAGTGCTATACCCAGCAATTTGAAAAAGCATTGCTCTATGATATACACCAAATAAATAAATAAATAAATAAATAAATAAATAAATAAATGTAGAATTTTCTGGATCATAGATCATGGGCATCTTTGACTTTACTGGTTATTCTAAATACCTATAATTGTATACTATAGGTCATATATAATATTATTATAAATATGTTACATAGATTATATATAGTATATATAGTATATATGCTCCTGACATGAAAAAGAGTCTAAAGTGGTTAAGAAAGCAAAAGCAAAAAAGAAAAAAAAAGCAAAAGAAAGCCAGTAATGCCAATCTGGAGATTGAGGAAGACCAAGGTTGAGGTGAAGCTAGAGAGGTGGGCAAGGTTCACATCACTTTAGGTCTTGTAGGCCCTGTAAGGAGTTTGAACTTACAGCACCTGGGTGGCTCAGTGGTTGAACGTCTGCCTTTGGCTCGGGTCATGATCCTGGGTCCTGGCATCGAGTCCCACATCAGGCTACCCGCAGGAAACCTGCTTCTCCCTCTGCCTATGTCTCTGCCTCTCTCTGTGTCTCTCACGAATAAATAAATAAAATCTCTCTTTTTTTTTTTTTAAGGAGTTTGGACTTAACTCCAAGCAGGAAACCGTTAGAGAATATTAACCAAGAGGATGGCCTTGATCAGATAACATTTCTTTAAAAATCAATACTATTGCTGGTTTGGGAAAATGTATTGGAGGTGGGCTAGAGGAAATGTGTTAAGAATGATTTTCAGTACTCCAGGAGATAGATGCTGCTATGTTGGACTGGAGTGGTAGCAGCAGATATGGAAAGATTGGAGAGATATTTAAGAGATAGAATTGACAACCTTTGGTGATAGGATGTTGGGGTGTGTGGGTGCAGAAGATTCAAAGGAAATTCTTGTGTTTCTGACTTAGACAACTGAGTCGATGGTGTAAAGTGTTACTAAGATGGAGGAGACTGAAGGAGTTTAGTGGAGAGGATCATGAGTTCCTCTTTGAGGTGTGTGCATCGCAGTTAGTAATTCTTTTGGCTGCTGACACCAATGCAGATTCCAACAGAATGCCCAATTAGAGGTAGTTTAAACAAACGGGGCCTAAACTTTCACAAAACGAAAGGTAGTTGTTGGAGTTGGTTCAGTGATTCAAAATGTCAATGCTGACACCCCAGTAATTCTCTTGGCTTTTTTCCTCATGGTCACAAATGCTGTTCAATGCATCCAAGTCCAGGGCAGGAAGAAGAGAAAAGCAGGGGAAGGTTTTCTTCCTTTGAAGCTCTGTCATTGTGTTCAGAAAGGAAAGTTTCTTCCTGGCAGAATTCCTCTTGTATCACATTAGCCTCCCTTGCATGCTCACCCTTAGGCCAATCAATAACTAAGAGGATTCTGAACATTATCACTCATTTAGATCAGTTCTCATTTCCTCCTTGAAATCAAGGGATCTCTGTGAAATATCTGCATGGGAAAGGTGAGGCAGGAAATTGTTGTGGGTAGGCCAAGGGCAGTGATTGCCACAACACGGTGGGGGGCGGGGGCGGCGGGGGGGGGGGGGGGGGGCGGTTGGGAGGAGGAGTGTCAATGATTCCGTTGGTTATATGAATCTAGAGAACGAAGCAAAGTCCAGACTGGAAATATAAATTATGCTGTCAGCTGCCAGGGAAAAACATGGTGGCATAAAGTCAAATAATCAAATCACAGAATTCCCTCCTCCTGTGCCTACTAAAGTGAACCCAAAAGAGAAATAATAAAATCCAGCACAAAGCACACCAAGGCACAACAAAACAAGGAAGGAAGCTAACCCCATGCCATACATTTGAAAAACATTAGAGCCCAGACCCTCCAAGTGACTACTCACCACCACCACTATTACCACATTCTATGAACCCTTAGGCTACAGTGAAATGGACAAGTAGGCACATATCTTACAGTGTAGTCCTGAGAAAGGGGGAGAAAAATTTCCAGATTAGGTAAATACGAGTGTGGGAGAATTCATCTACCGCATATCAAAGAAAATAGCAGACTGAACACGGCTTTCGATTTAAGTATAAGCAACATGAAAAGAAACAGGCTATTATGCAAATGTAGTAAAGAAAAAAAAGTAAACAGGAGCATAATATGCAAAGACGGGCTTAAAACCTCCTTTGAAGGAAAACGCAATCCAAGAGACAAGAGAAAATTGCCCACTAGTGCATCGTCTTATAGAAGAACTTAATGACAACATTTCTCCATGCATTGGGAGATGTCTGACATGATGTTCACCTAATGTTAATGATGGCTGATTTGGAGTGTGGTGTTTTAAGGTGATAGTTTTGCTTTCTTCTTTGTACTTTTCTGTATCGCTTGAATTTCTTGTAGTAAGCGCTTTCTATCAGCACACAGGTGGTACTTAGATCCATAGGTGTGTGTGAGATTTTTTAGGGAGATAGCATAAAGTACAGAAGAGCTTTAGGAGATATCTCGGAGGAATATTTGTATTTAGTGGTTACACATACTAAAAGTTTATGGCAAAATAGACTCAGAGTAGTAACCAGAGAATAAGAGGAAAATGCATTATGTTGTATTAAATGTTATAGCAAGGAAGATAAAGCCAGAATGTGGTTAAAATTGGAAGGAGTAATACGCTTTGTGTTGAATGCTGATGAGAGGTCAAAGAGATGAACATTTAAAAGTGACCATTGAGTTTAGCAACCTATTGGTCATCAGTTTCTTAGAAGAGCACTCTAAAAAGTGATGGAATCCTCACCAGAGTGATGTAGGTTGAGAAGTGAATAAATAGTAAAGAAATGAGAACAGTGCTCCCTAAACTATTATTTTTTCATACACTAAGTATATTTTAATACTTATGAGATGGAGCCACTGGAGATACAGATTTGTAATACAAGCAACACAAGGGGATAAGTATTAGAGAAAGATGCTGAAAATGCAAAAAGAGAACTAATTGGAGGGAGTTGGTGAGGTTTAGATAACGAGATGGAAAGAAAGGAGTTTGGAGCAAATGGAAACAGATTTATACATTTAGTGGTGGAAGGCGAGGCTCATCTATGTTTTAGTATGTTTCAGTATTTCATCTGTTTTTATGTCTAAATAATATTCTATTGTATTGGTATGACACATTTTTAAAATCCATTCATCTATTGATGGACATTTGGTCATTATGAGTAGCGCTGCTATGAACATTCATGGATCAGTATTTGTTTAAATACATGTTCAATTTTGGGGGTATCTACCCAGGAGTGGAATTTCTTGGTCATATGGTAATTCTATGTTTAACTTTTTGAGGAACTGCCAAACTGTTTTCTAGACTGGCTGCACCATTTCACTGTCCCATCAACAATATACAAGAGTTCCAATTTCTCCGTATCATCGCCAACAGTAGTCATTTTGTTTTATTACAGCCATCCTGGGCTCCTGAGTGGCTCAGTTGGTTAAGCATTTATTTGACTCTTGATTTTGGTTCACGTTGTGGTTTTGTGTGTCGTGAGATCAAGCCCCACAGCAGGCTCCATGCTCAATCCGAAGTCTGCTTGAAGATTCTCTCCCTCTGTCCCTCCCCCCACTTGCTCTCTCTCTCTCTCCCTGAAATCAATAATTAAATCTTAAAAAATTATTATAGTGATTCTAGTGGGTGTGAAGTGGAATCTTATTGTGTTTGGATTTGTAAAACCCCAATGACTAATAATGTTGAGCATCTTTTCACGATCTTATTGGCCACTTGCATATCTTTTTTGGAGAAATATCTACCTATTCAATACATGTTTTAATAGGGATTGTGTTTGTTGTTGAATTGTTAGAGTTTTTGTATATCCTGGATATTAGACTCTTACCAGATATGTGATTTGCAAACATTTTATCTCATTCTGTAGATTGTCCTTTCACTTTCTTCAAAGGGTTCTTTAATATATATGTCTTTAATTTTGATGAAGACTATGTATTTACTTTTTGAGAGAGAGAGAGAGAGAGACAGAGAGAGAGAGAGCATGTGTGCACAAGCAGGGGTGGGGGCAGCAGGAGAGGGAGAGAGAATTTTAAGCAGACTCCACACCCAGCAGAGCCTGACACAGGGCTCAATCCCACAGCCCTGCAATCATGACCTGAGCCAAAATCAAGAGTCAGGCACTTAACTGACTGAGCTACCCAGGTGCCCCTCTATTTTTTTTCTTTTGATGTTTATCTTTTTCTTGTCATATCTAAGAATCTATTGCCAAATCCAAGGTCATAAATACCTAATCCCATGTCGATGTTTTCTTTTTAAACTTTTACATTTTTAGTTCTAACATTTAGTTTTTTGATTCATTTTAAGTTAGTTTTTGTATATGGTGTGAGGTAAGAGTCCAGTTTTATCTTTCTGCGTGTGGATATTCAACTGTCCAAGCACCAATTGTTGAAGAGTATTCTTTTGCAGTTGAATGGTCTGGAAACTCTAGTTGAAAATCAATTACCCATAGGGGTATAGGTTTATTTCTGGACTCTCAATTCCATTTCATGGCCTATATGCTTATATTTATGCCAGGACATACTCTTTTGAAGATTGTAGCTTTGTATTATGTTTTAAAATAGGGAAATGTGAGTGTTTTGTCTTTGTTCATGTTAAGATTGTCCTGGCTATTTGTGGTCCCTTTCAACTCCGTGTAAAATTTAGAATTGGCTTTTTTATTTCTGTAGAAAAGGTCATTAGCATATTTCAGATACTTCTGGAAGTAGTAATTGAAAGGGGGACTAAAAAATAGGAATTGCATGAAAATTGGTTTAAGAAGCACTTAGATTTCCAGATCCCTTTGTCATTCTGTGAAATGGGTGATTTATCTCCTGTGTCCTGCCAGAAGACTCAAGAACTTTTCTTAGGAGAGGGTGAAACAGAGGGTCTCTGGAATGAGGGAATCTAGACATAAATGAAAAACTTGTTGAAAGGGTTGGCCTATGTGTTTGAAGAGATACTCAAGGAAGTAAATCCAAACAATATGGAGAGAGAGAGAGAGGAGAGAGAGAGGAGAAATAAGAGTTCCAGACCAGAAGAGTCAACTTCCAATTAATAGGGATTGCAGAAGGAACAGGAGAAAACAGATTGAAAGAAGTGATCCAAAAGTGAAGAAAAATCCCCGGAACTGAGGGTTTATAAATTTTTAGCTAGAGCAAGGGCAGGAGTATGTCTGGCACTTTCAAGGAACAGCAAGGAGGTCAGTGTGGCTAGACTAGAGTAAATCAAGAGAGTGGAAGAAGAGGTCAGAAAGTTGACATGAGTGACAGGTAAGGCCTGACAAACCAAAGATTTGGACTTTTACTCTGAGTGGGCTGAGGAATCATTGCAGGATTTTGAGCTAAGTAATGATATGATTTGACTTACATTTTTAAACTTTTTATTTTAAAATTATACATCTAAAGACTGTTGCAGAGACAATTCGGAGAGGTCCCAGGTTCACTCAGTTTCCTCTAATGGGTGGATTTTACATAATTACAGTACAATATTATATTGTGCTATGTATGTGTGTAACCAGGAATTTGATGATTTTGCACAGTGTTGTGTATTATTCCATTCTTTTATCACATGTGTAGATTCCTATAATCACCACAATTAAGATACAGCACTTTCCATCACCATCAAGATCTTCCTCATGTTTCCCCCACTTTTATAGTAACATTCCCCACTTGCCCTACAATCATCCCTAATCCCTGACAACCAATAATCTTTTTTATCCTTTTCTATAATTTTGTCATTTAGAGAGCATCATATAAGTCTCTTAGAGCAAAATTTGATTAAATCCAATTTATCCTTTTTTATGGACATGTTTTTGGTGTCATGTCTAAAAACTCTTCACCAAGGCCTAGGTCCTGAAGATTTTCACCTATAAGTTTTATAATTTTATATTTTACATTCAAATTTATGATCCATTTTGAGTTAATTTCTGTATAAGCTGTGAAGTCTAGATTGAGGTTCACTTTTTACCTATATATATCCAATTGCTCCAGCACCCTTTTGTTGAAAAGGCTGTCTTTCCCTCCCAACAGACAAGAGTCCAAGGCCAGATGCCTTCCCTAAGGGAATTCTACCAAACATTTAAAGAAGAATTACTACTTATTTTTCTGAAACTGTTTCAAAAAATAGAAACGGAAGGAAAACATCCAAACTCATTCTATGAGGCCAGTATTACCGTGATTCCAAAACAAGAGACCCCACTAAAAAGAGGAATTACAGGTCAAGCTCCCTGATGAACATGGATGCAAAAATTCTCAACAAAATACTAGCAAATCAAATTCAACAGTACACCGAAAGAATTACACAATCAAGTGGGATTCCTGGGCTGTAGGGGTGGTGCAATATCTGCGAATCAATCAACGTGACACACCACATTAATAAGAGAAAGGATAAGAACCATATGATCCTCTCCAAAGGTGCAGAAAAAGCGTTTGACAAAATACAGCATCGTTTCTTGATAAAAATCCTCAACAAAGTAGAGATAGATGGGACATACCCCAACATCATAAAGGTCACATACAAAAGACCCACAGCTAATATCCTCAGCGGGAAAAAACTGAGAGCCCTTCCCCTACAGTCAGGAACAAGACAAGGATGTCCGCTCTCACCATTACTACTTAACATAGTATTGGAAGTCTTAGCTTTAGCAATTGGACAACAAAAAGAAATAAAAGCCATCCAAATTGGCAAGGAAGAAGGCAAACTTTCACTCTTTGCAGATGACATGATACTCTGTGTAGAAAACCTGAAAGACTCCACCAAAAAAAAATGGTAGAACTGATACAAGAATTCAGCAAAGTGGCAGGATATAAAATCAACATACAGAAATCTGTTGTATTTCTAGACACCAATAACAAAGCAGCAAAAAAGAGAAATGAAGGAATTGATCCCATTTACCCTTGCACCAAAATCCATAAGATACCTAGAAATAAACCTAACCAAAGAGGTAAAAGATCTATACTCTGAAAACTATAGAACACTTAGGAAAGAAACTGAAGATGATCCAAAGGAATGGAAAAACATTCCATTCTCATGGATTGGAAAAGCAAACAAGGCTATTCTACCCAAAGCAATATACACATCTAATGCAATCTCTATCAAAATAACACCAGTATTTTTCACAAAGTTAGAACAAACAATCCTAAAATTTGTACGGACCCACAAAAGACCCCAAGTAGCCAAAGGAATGTTGGAAAAGGAAACCAACGCTGGAGGCATCACAATTTGGATTTCAAGCTACATTACAAAGCTGTAGTCACCAAGACAGTATGGTACTGGTACAAGAACAGGCACATAGATCAATGGAACAGAATAGAGAACCCAGAAACGGACCCACAACTGTATGGCCACGTAACCTTTGACAAAGCAGGAAAGAATATCCAATGGAAAAAAAGGCAGTCTCTTCAACAAATGGTGTTCAGAAAACTGGATGGTGACATGTGGAAGAATGAAACTGGACCACTTTCTTACACCAGACACAAAAATAAACTCAAAATGGATGAAAGACCTGAATGTGAGATAGGAAACCATCAGAATCCTAGGGGAAAACACTGGAAGCAACCTCTTTGACCTTGGCCGTGGCAACTTCTTATTAGACACATCACTGGAGGCAAGAGAAACAAAAGCAGAAATGAACGATTGGGAGTGCATCAAGATGAAAAGCTTCCACACAGTGAAGGAAACAATCAACAAAACTAAAAGGCAGCCTATGGGATGAGAGAAGACATTTGCACTGACATAGCTAATAAAGGGTTAGTGTCCAAAATCTATAAAGAACTTATTAAATTCAACATCCAAAAAACAAACAATCCAGCTAAGAAATGGGCAGGAGACAGGAATAGACACTTTAAAAAAAGATAAAGATTTCTTTTTAAGAAAGAGATTATTTATTTATTTATTTATTTATTTATTTATTTATTTATTTATTTAAGAGAGAGAGAGAGCGCGCACGCACGCACACAAGCAGGAGGAGTGGCAGAGGGAGAGAGAGAAGCAGGTTCCTGCTGAGCAGGGAGCCAGATGTGGGACCTGATCTCAGGACCTTACCTTCAGGTAAGGCAAGCTGAAGGCAGATGCTTAACCGACTGAGCCACTCAGGTGCCCCAAATAGACACCTTTCCAAAGAAGACATCCAAATGGCCAATAGACACATGAAAAGATGCTCAACATCACTCATCATCAGGGAAATACAAATCAAAACCACAGTGAGATGCCACCTCACACCTGTCAGAATGGCTAAACGTAACAACACAGGAAACAGCAAATGTTGGTGAGGATGCAGAGAAAGGGGAACTCTCTTGTACTGCTGGTGGGAATGCAGACTGGTGCAGCCACTGTGGAAAGCAGTACAGAGATTCCTCAAAAAGTTAAAAGTGGGGGATCCCTGGGTGGCTCAGCGGTTTGGCGTCTGCCTTCCGCCCAGGGCGTGATCCTGGAGTCCCGGGATCGAGTCCCACGTCGGGCTCCCTGCGTGGAGCCTGTTTCTTCCTCTGCTTCTCTGTCTCTGCCTCTCATGAATAAATAAATAAAATCTTTTAAAAAAGGGTAAAAGTAGAACTACCTTATGATTCATCAATTGCACTATTAGGTATTTACCCAAAGGATACAAAAACACAGATTAGAAGGAGTATATGCACCCTGATGCAACATTACCAACAATAGTCAAATTTTGGAAAGAGCCCAACTGTCGATTGACTGATGAATGGATAAATAAAAAGTGGTGTGTATACACACACACACACACACACACACACACACTATACACACATATATGGTATATATATCAACTGGGTGACTCAGTTGGTTAAACGTCTGACTTTATTTTGGCTCAGCTCATGATCTCAGGTGAGATTGAGCCCCATCTTGGGCACTGAGCATGCAGCCTTCTTAAGATTCTCTCTCTCCCTTTCCTCCCTCCCACCTTGCTCGCCCTCTCTATATAAAAACAAAACAAAACAACAGAGAATGAGGCAAACCACAAGAGACTCTTAACTATACAGAACAAACTGAGGGTTTGCTGGAGGGGAGGTAGGTGGGGAATATGCTAAGTGGGTGATGGGCATTAAGGAGGGCACTTATGATGAGCACTGGGTGGTATATGTAAGTGATGAATCACTAAATTCTACTCCTGAGACCAATACTACGCTATATGTTAACTATTTTGAATTTAAATTAACAACTTGGAGAAAAAAGACTATCATTTCATTAAACTGCTTTTGCACTTTTTTTCAAAAAATGAGTTGGCTGTATTTATGTGTAGATAGCTCTTTCTGGGTTCTTTTTAAATTGATCTCTGTGCTCATCTTTCTGCTAAAACCACACAGTCTTGATCACTGTGGCTATATAATTTGTTAAAGTCAAATAGAAGGACTTTCCTACTTGTTTCTTTCCCCATAATTCTGCTAGCTATTGTCTTACCTTCCTGTTGTCTATTACAAATGATCTATTTCTGGCTTGATGTCCCAAAACAACATACATTTATCCTCTTACAGTTCTGGAGGCCACCTGTAGATATGTTGGTAGGGTCGCCCTCCCTCCAAGAGCTACAGGGGAGAAGGTTTCCTTTCCTCTTTTAACTTCTGGTGGCTCCAGGTGTTTCTTGGCTTGTGACTGCATAACTTCAATCTTTGCCTCCATCTTCACGTGCCTTATCCCCTGTGTCTGTGTCATCTCTTATAAGGACAGTTATTAACATTTAGGAATGACTCAGATAATCCAGCATGATCTCATCTCAAGATCCTTAACTTAATCATATTTGCAGGGATTATTTTGCTAAATAAAGTCACATTCACAGACTTGGGGGTTAGGAAGTGGATGTATGTTTTAGGGAACCAACATTCAACCCACTTAAATTATTCTAGTTCCCTTGCCTTTCCATACAAATATTAGAATAATCTATCCTTGCTGGTAGCTTTGGTAGGAATTCCATTAAACTTCTATATCATTCTGGGAGAAAAGATATCCTTGCTATGGTGAATCTTTTAATCAATGAGCATGGAATGTCTCTGTGTATTTAGATCTTTGATATCTTTCATTAGCATTTTATAGTTTTCAGCATACGATTCTTACATGTTTTGTTAGATTCACATATAAGTACTTTGTTTTATAGCAATTGTTCATTTAAAATTTATATAGTTTAGTTTACATAATCTTAATTTTATGATAGTATATAAAATGCAATTGATTTTTTGTATGTTTATCTTCTATATAAATATAGCCTAGCTGAGGTCAGTTTTCAGTTCTAGAACTGTGTTCAGCTGGGTCATTTCTAGTCTATCTTCAGTTTCTCTGGTTATTTTCTCATTTGTCTTCATTCTGCTATTGAAACCATCCACTGTTATTAATTTTCGTTATTTTCTATTTTAGTTTTAAAATTTCCATTTGGTTCTGCATTATATCTTCTATTGCTTTGTTGAGACTTTTAATATTTTTAAGTTATTTGAAGTGGGTTTGAAATTGCCCATTGAAGCATTTTTATTATGGCTCCTTTACAATACTTGTCAGAAGATTGTCATCTGTGTCATCTTGGTATTAGCTCTGTTGTCTTTTCTCATTCGAGATTTTCCTGGTTTTTTCTTAGTACCAGGTGATTTTTTTTTTATTTAAGCCTGGACATTTTGGGTATTATTTTGTAAAACTCAGGACCTTAGTTAAATCTTCTGTTTAAGCTTGCCTCTTTGAGAAGGCTCTGGATCGGGAAGGTGTGGTGCCACCTCATTACTGCCACGTGGGAGTGGAAGTCCCAGCTTTCACCTTTCTCTGATACCACCTTGGTGGAAGGTGGAGGGAGGTTGAAGACTCTCATCACAACCCAGTCTAGGCTATTCTCTGGGTTGTTTATGAGGGTTGGAGAGGAGCCATAGCTTTTCTGTGGTTTGCTGCAGTAGAATGGTCATTGCCTAAGTTTTCTATATTGCTAAATTGCCCCTTTATTGGTCCTTTGGCTAGAGAAAGCAGGGTTTTCCTGTCTGCCTCTGTTGGTGTTTGTGGGTTGTTGGTTTCTCCAGTATCCGGTTTAGTATGATGCAAAAAGTCTAAGGAGCTTACTACACAGTATTGTTTCTCACGTCCCAATGTCCTTAGTGGATCTGACTTCTTTCTACCATTCAAAGTCTCATGTTTGTTTTCAATATAATATCCAGGGGCCTTAGTTGCACTTAGTGTAGGGAATAGGGAAAAGTATGTTTTCTCCATCGTCTCTGAGGTAGAATTCTCCAACATTTTATTTATGTATTTGTTTTGAGAGAGACAGAGAGAGAAGTGGTCAGATTCTGGAAACATTCTGAAGGAAAGCCAACAGGATTTGCCTACAGCTTGGATACAAGTTGAGAGAGAAAGATGAATCAGGGATTACCCAAGTTTTTGACTTGAGCAACTGGGAGGATGAAGTTGCCATCTACTAATATGAGGGAAGCCAGAGAAGAAGCAGGTTTGAGGAGGGAAGATCAGGAGTTACATTTTGGATATATTTCCAAATGAAAGTGTTGAGCAAACCAGTTGTACATTTCTTTCCCCTGTTTCCCCCTATTTATTCCTTCTGCAACTCCAGTTACTTATTTATGAGAGCTTCTCATTTTTTCCCCACATATTCTAGCTTCTTACCTTTTTCCTCTAACTCTATGTGCCATTTGTTGGGTAATATCCTAAAATCTGTCTCCCAGTTAAATGATCTCTTCAACAGTGTCTAATCTGTTTAATTAATCTATTAATTTAAATTATTGCATTTTTCATTTCTAGAAATCTGTTGGTTCTTTTTATTTCAAATTTGCTTGTTTTTTTTAAAAATAGTGTTTTGTTCTTTTATGGTTTTTCTTTTATATTCATAATCAATTTTAACATACCTACTTTATTAACTCTTAGATCCTTCTATTATCTGAAGATCATGGAGGTTTAATCCTATTATTTGTTGTGTTTGCTCTTGCTTATTGTGAAGTAATTTATGTTCAACTGGGTTGTATTTATGAAATTCATGTTTAACCTGGCTTACAGACGTTTCATACTGAGAGGTTTGGTATTTGCTTTTGCCAGCTGCCCCAGCGAGACTAATTTTTCGTTCATTTCACAAGTTGTCGGTTCTGGAAACACATGAGTACAGGCTTGAATTACAAACCCATGTGAAGCTCCACTACATGATTAAGAACTTATATAGGCAAAAATTTGTCCCCTTTCAAAAGCCCAGGCCAAGACAGACAAGCTGCTTCATTGTGTCCATATGCCAGTGGGAAGTGTATTTTAGAAAATATACCTTTTCCTGAGGGTATAAATCTTTAAATACTTCATCTCAAGTGAGTCTATCAGCTTATCTCCTATGTTTTTTGTGTTAAGACTCAATCTCCTAAGTGCTACTCATTATATTTCTTGAACTAAGTAATGATTACACAGATGTGTTCAGTTCGTAACAATTCCTCAATCTGTGCCGTTAGAGTTTGTGCCCTTCTCTGCATGCATATTATACTTCAATTAAAAATTATATAAAAATGTACAAGTATTTAAAAACCTGCAACATGTCACTTCTCTACAAATAAAAATTTGTATATTTAAGCAATTCCTTTCAAAATACCAGCAAGATATCTGTAGGCACAGAAAAGCCTATTCTAAAATCTATATGAAAAGGCACAGGCTCTGGGATAGCTAAACAATCTTGATAAAGAAAAATAGAATGGGGGGAATCACTCAACTTGATATTGTACCATATAGCTACAGTAATGAAAACATTAATGTACTGGTAGAAGGATAGAAACATACGATCAGGGGATCCCTGGGTGGCTCAGCGGTTTCGCGCCTGCCTTTGGCCCAGGGCGCAATCCTGGAGTCTCAGGATCGAGTCCCGCATCAGGCTCCCGGAATGGAGCCTGCTTCTCCCTCTGCCTGTGTCTCTGCCTCTCTCTCTCTATGTCTATCATAAATAAATAAAAATAAATCTTAAAAAAAAGAAACATATGATCAATGTAATAGAATAGAGACTCCAGAAATAGACACATACAAGTACAGCTATCTGATTTTTGACAAAGGGGCAAAGGGAATACAATAGAGAAAGGACAATTTTCTCAACATGTGCTGTTGATATAACTGGAGATTTCATAGGTCAGAAAAGAACCTTGACCTAAACGTCTTACAGTATACAAAAATTATCTTAAAATGGATTATAAATATACAACATAAAACTATAAAACTTTTAAGACACAGGAGAAAAATTTCATTACTGAAGGTTAAACGAAGAACTTTTAAGCATGAAAATTCATAAAATAAATAAAATTGTTAAGTTAGTATTTGTCAAAATTAAAAAGGGTTGCTGTATAAGATACTGATAAGGGAATAAAAGGACAAGCTATAGACTGGGAGAAAATATTTGCAAATCATATATTCAACAAAGAACTTATATCCTAAATACATAAAAAGTTCTCAAAGCTCAATTGTAAGAAAACACATAGGCCAATTAAAAATATCAAAAAACTTAAAAATAAATAAATAAAAATAAATAAATAAAAATATCAAAAAACTTGAACAGGCACTTTCAACCAAAGAGGATGTATAGATGGCAAATAAGAACAAGTGGAAGCATTGTGCTGTGTTCAGCCATCTTGTAATCATGAAGAAGTATCCGAAGACAAAGCTGGCACACAGTAGGGCAGAACTGAGATAATCAGAACCAAAGCTCTGATTAAAACTGTGCCAGAAATCCACATACTTCTAGACTTTGCAATTATGAGTTAATGTTCCATGCTTAACTTGGGTTTTCTGTTATTTGTAACTTAAAACATCTTTATGTCTACCACACTTAGTATCAAAGTAAACAATCTTCAAGAGTTAACTCCGCTCACGTCCAGGAAATTTTTCATGGCTGCTTAAGCGTTCTTTTCCCCTTTTTCCTTTGAGCTCCTCCAGTCCCAAGAGCCTGAATCATTCACCTTCTCTCTCCCTGTTCCCTGATCCCCTCTCGTCTACATACATATACACACATACCACAAACCCTTAGGGCACTTGTATTTTACCTCATTTTCCATTCTTTCCTGTTATAGCACTGACCCTGGTGCAATGCAACATTCAACATTTCTTACACTTAACTGTGACTATCAGTGTTTGTCTCCCCCTGCAAGTTGTAAACTCCTGACGATGTGGCACTCCCTTGACTCCACTGTTCTTTGTTTCACTGTTTCATGCACTGACCTATAAAGATGAGCCTCTGTAGGGGGATGGGAGGAAGCTGAAAGGCATCCATTCAAGCTTGTTTACTAATGCTTATGTATCCTCTATGGTTACCTGCCTTCATGACTTCATTGGAGAGAGAGCCACTCAGGCTTTCTCCACCTGGGTCATCTTTCTATTTTCACACATCTCAAATCCTACACTTTTAAACTCAAGGCCTATTCTGGAAGGGGAAGGGCTGTGATTGACTGGGAAGGAACACATGGGAACTCTCTGTATCAAGGATGTTTTGTATCTTGATAGGGGTGTAGGTTACACAGGTTTATACATTTATCAAAACATATAAAACTATATTTTTAGGATATGCACATTCCATTATTTGGAAATTTTAGCTAAAAAAAAGAATCACAACTGTATGTTAAACTCTAGTTAACTAGTTTCAGGGGATATATACAAATGTCTAATTTGAAGCACATAAAAAATAAAATGGGTTGATGGATAGAGGGACGAATAGATATGTGTGACAAAGCAAGTGTGGTAACATGCTAATTGTAAAATCTAGATGGTGGATATATATGGGTGTTCATGGAAAATGAATGTTTGCAAATGTTCATAGTAAAAGGGGAAAAAAGAAATGTGGGTTAATATCTCTGGTATCTTCATAGCCACTACCCTAGTTTAAACCTCATTGCATATTAACTGGAATCTTGCAACACCTTTCACACTGGCCTCCACAGTAACTTGCTTCTGTCTCTCCCACCCCCAAGGGTCACCAGAGAAAACATCCACAATCAGATCCCTGCCACCTCTTTAGCTCCTTCCTCAACACTTGCCACCTTACTCTAGGCTTTACAGTAGCCAACTCAAAAGCTTGTACTTCCAGCCACACACCAGGCTTCTTCAACTTTCTACTTTTGCTTATGCTGTTCTTTTTGCTTGAAATGCTCTATTCCAATACTTCTTTCTGCCTTCTCTTGCCTAGTAAATGCCCTTCAATATTCAACTCAGACTTTCTAAAAGTCTTTTCTGCTCCTCAGACTGGCTTCAGTCTCCTTTTTTCATACTTCCATAGTACTCCATATTTATTTGTAACATAATATTTATCCCAGTAGGCTGTATTTGGGTTTCCAAGTCTGGGTTCTAAACCTTATGCGCCTTGAGGATCAAGCCCTCCAATGGTATGCACAGGGACTGACACAAGAGGCTTTAATAAAACCACTGTAAAACTGAACCAGATATTTAATTAGCATGGATACTTTGGCATCTTCCACCAACTCTGTGTCACAGACTTAGTTATATCTCCTCTATAGGAGTGTAAGGCTCACTATACCTATTGACTCAGCCATTTCTTTAGGCCTTTCAAGCACTTTCATCATGGAGCCAACTCAATTTCCTGCCAGTTTGGAATATTCTCTCCAATTCCTTTGAAAGCTTGCTATTTCTGTAATCTTTTACAAGATTATAGGATTTACTGGGAAAGTTTTAAGTGGGGAAAACTTACTGATCACCGGAGTGTCAGATATTGAATAAACTCTTTAAAGAAACTAGCTACTTTAATTCCTCTCAACAACCTTGTGAAGTGAGGATTATATCTTGATTTTACAGATGATGAAACTGAGTCAAAGAAATATAGTCAGCTCAAGATCACATAGGTGGTAGAGCTGGAATTCAATCATTGGTCTTTTCAACTCCCAGGCACATCTTCTTTCTACCAAAGCCCAGGGTCTTCAGGTTGGGCCAGGTTCTTAAAAGCCTTGAAACCCAGGAGGTATGATAAACAGCAGGAAGCCACAAATGTTCTTGTGCAGGAGGGGATGATGAAAAGAGGACTTTCAGGAGGTGACACTGAAAGGTTGTGTATGATAGAATGGAATGTGAAGGGAGGCTTGCTGGGCTCCTGACTAGAAAAATATAAAATGGGTATTGTATATCTTACCACATTCATTGGTGAGTGCTGGCATTATGTTGTGGTCTTATGGGGAAGGAGAGGGCCTCAAAAGCCAACTATTTTGAGAGTTAAAAAGCTGAAAGGGGCATAAAGGAGGGCAACTTCTGTCTTGTGGGTTGTAGGAGTGGACAACTCCATGGGTCTGCCTCCTGGAGATAGCCGAGGATTTCTGCCCTTTACGAGATGTAGAAGTCCAGGAAAAAGTCAGAATTGACTTGACAGTTGGGTGAAGGCTACCTTAGGGAAGTGGCATTTGATGGGGCATTAGAAGATGAGATGGTACCCTCTCCATCACTTCATCAGTAACTTCCTCATTGGTCTCCCCGACTTCATCTTGCTCTTTCCTAATCCACTCCTGACTTTGACTGACAAAGGGATATTTTTAAAAAGCAAGTTGGATCGTGTCATTTTCTGCTTAAAACCCTTTAATGGTTCTCTGTCATTCAGGGGACGCAGTTGTCTTTTGACTAACATCAAAATCACATATCCTCCAATTATATATATGAGGTTTAAAAATAAGTATTACGCCTAAAAACTAATCAACTTTGATCATGTCTTCTCCAACTTCCTATTCCCTCTTGGAGATTCTGCATATGATCACCCAGGTGAAAGTCCCAGCTGCAGTTATATTAAATTGCTTGTCCTCTACATGTGCATGGGTGCCCCCTCCCACTTGTTTTTATTCATGCTATTATCTTGGCTTAGACTACTCTTTCCACTGTTCTCCACTGACTGGCTAATTACTTCAAATCCTTCAGCTCAGGCATCACTCCTGACAGGAAGACTTATCTGCTTCCTAAACTCCTTGCTTTTTTCATCAGGACAGATTCCCTGACTAGCATCCTGTGCTCATCTCTATCAGAACACTGTGCCATATGGTGGTCTTCTGTTCCACTCAGTTTAGTGGAGGGCAAGTTTCATTTCAATCAACTTGGCATGAACAGGGTCCTGATGGAAAGGGAAGGGCCTGTGTACTTAAGGCAGGGAATACAACATGAACTAGCAGAATTGGGGATCTGTACTCAGGACAGGTCAGGTCTAGGAAGATTCGGTTTGGGAATCAACAGCATCCAGAAAGTTTGGAGGTGACCATGCTACTAGAAGGCTTCATAATTGAATTAATTCCATCTGGGCAATGTAGAAACTGAGATCTAGATGAACAATAGTTCCCAAATTACTTGGTCATTGAGAAGGCAGGATTTTAGTGACAAGTCCTATGTATTTTTTCCACTCCATATTGGAACAGGAAAGACTAAAGTTGGGTGCTCTTGTTTTCCTAATTTTTAGACAAAAGCCTCTGATCTGTTGGCACCTCCTGCCTGGGTGAGAAATAAGATGATGAAGACTCGAGCTTATCCTTTAATCCCTGGCTGGTGACAGTGCTCTGGGCCCCTCCCTGGGGAGGGTGGGTTGGGAATTGATGACAAGGAGAACCCAGTCCACCATTCCTGCAAAGGCTCTGAAATCCTGCCCCTTTCCTGTTGCATTTCTACCAGAAGATACAGTTCTCCATGCCCCAGAGAAGGACCTTTTCTCTCTAGATCCTAATACCAAGATTCAGATTGGAAGAGCTGGAGGAAGCCATTCAGCCAGGAGGTTCCAAACCCAGAGAGGCATCCCAGACCCACAGTAGTAGAATCTCTAGGATGAAGAAATCCTTATTGGGTCCAAACTCCTTTTACAGCGACTTTAAGACAGTAAGCTGTCTGTCCTGGGTCACAAAGAGTCAGGGTGGTAGTGGACTTGGAACTGAGGCTCCTGACATTATCCCAATGGGCTCTCCTCGGACATAGTTCCCAATGCTACATATTTTGCACACAACAGGTGCTCAATAAACATCTGTTGGGTCATTGATATGCAAAAGATTTTCTAAGATGGTGAGGGGAAAGAGCATTAGTTTTGGAGTCACGCAGCAGATTCTGCTGGCTGTGGAAGACCGTTGGCCAACTTCACTGTAAAACAGGACTAAGAACTATCTCCCAAGATTGTCAGTGAGAATTAAATGAAATATCCTAGTAAAACCCCTAGCCCCCCCAGCTGGCACAGAAAAGGCACTTAATAAATAGTAGTGGTTATCAGCAACAGGTGTGTACAGTGAGTGATAAGAACACAGACTCTGGAACCAGGCTGGCCCACAACGTAAGATGTTTGATGTTGCAAGGTTTCTTTGCCTCTGTTTTCTTATCAGCAGGATGAGGATATCAGTGAGGATGAAATGAATCGATATACACAGAACACTAAGAGTAGTATCTAGCACGAGAAAATGATGAGCATGACATGTTAGCTCTAATAATTATGTTCTATCCCTTGAACTCGACCTAAGCACAGTAATCAATTTTGGCCTGGAGGAGCATGTCAGATAAAAAGAAAGGTAAGAAAAACCAAACCCAGAAACCCAACATTCAAAGAGGATACAGGTATAACCACTAAAAATAGCCCATGGAAGATATGGAAGGCCTTCTCAACAAACTTGTCAGGCCACTTTGAATTGTTACCCCCTTTCTTTTCTGCTCACTGTACTTCTGATTGTTTCTGGTGTGTCAACTGTGTCTCTCATGAAGGCTAGGATTGTCCCTTCCCTAACTTGGGTGTAAGGCTGTGCTGAGTTCATGAAAGGAAGAGACAGAGAGAATGTAAAGAGAAGGTGGCACTCCTGGGCCCATCCCACCACCACCCTCTACCACCCTCACCACAACCACCACCACCACCACCACCACCAAAAAAAGAATTCCAAGCAAAGCAATTGCCAAGATAAATCACTTTTATCTCTATAGGAAAGGGAGGATCTAAAAAAAATATAAATTACATTAGTTACACAACATAAGAAAAAAACAGGGGAAAAAAACAACAGAGAAGTCTGTATGATGCTATTCTAACCTGTTTATAAAAAGGCCCTGCATCAGAAATTCACAATCCTACCCACTTCTAAAAATATATTTAGACATGTACAGAAGCGGTGGGCTTGTTTTTAAATTGTTTGCTTTTTGTAAAAATATATTAAAGGTGAATAGAAATCCTCTCTCCCTACCCCCTATCCAACCACCAGCTCTGTGCTGGGGATTGGAGACCAGAGGGAACTCTCACCATGTTCTACACCTTAGTTACTACCACTCCCAATCCCTCTCCAACTCACTTCACTTAGAACCTGAAACATTAAAAAAAAAAAAAAAAGCATACTAGCCTCTTTGGAAAAGCATAACTCTGAGGGTAAACTTGCTTTTCATTTAAAACACAAAACAACAAACAGGGAGTCTCTGAGAGCCCAACTAAACTAAACAGAAACCCAGTCAAATGGAGGTTGGGTTTTAGCTCCACAGAAACTTCTAACAAAGAAACAGAGGGGAAAGAGGCCTGGAACCAGGGGGATTTGCTAGCAATTAGCTGCCTTTGAAAGATCAAGTTGGGGGGGGGGGGTGCTGTTAATGGGCAGAAGGGCTGGGGTCCTGGTCTTGGTTACAGCAGTCAGGGCCCAATCAGGCAGTTGCATATACAGGGACACAGGCTGCCCCCACTTCCCTCCCCTCACTACCCTCTGCTGCCTTGAAAACCCCAAGAAAGCAAAGCTGGGTGGAAACAGAGGAGAGGGATGTGGGGACCTCACGTGCTAGGGGGGGAGGTAGCCAGGCTATTTGCCTTTGGTGTGACTAGATGGGAGGGCTGCATGGCCCATGGGGTCCCCAAAATAAAAAAAAAAGCAGATGGGTTTAAGGGACTCCTGATTCCAAATAAGGAGAGTAGATGTGGGGCTATAGAGAAAAGAAAGACAAACTGGAGACACAAAGATGACAAGGGAAACCTCACATACTCCTGTGGCCTGCATGGTAGCTGTTAAGTTCCCCAGAAGCACTGGGCAAACTGGGGTGAGGTCAGAGTGGGGAGTAGAGGGCAAGGATGCACTCCACTTGGGCAGTACCAAAATGGAGGAAGTGGGGTATTCTCCATCCAGTCCAGGTTGCCAGGGAGGCAAGACAGGCAGTGGTGGAGGGAGGTGGCCGGGGAGGAGGAGGGAGAGGGGTTGGACACTGTCTGAATGATAAAGACACCCACAAGGGGAAGACCAGGAGTGGAGGATCAGATGATCTGCTCCTTTACAGATGGGCATCTCTTCTTCCAAGCTCAGGTTCCTGAGTAACCCATCTGCACTCTGCTGGAGCTGTGACCTGATGTCTGGGAGTATAAAGGCCCAGACATGAAGATGTGTGTTTTGAGGTCTTCTTCAGACCAAGACCTTAGGTGGGGAAAGAAGCAGAGAGGCTCCTGATGGAGAACCCAGGGGTGAGCTGTCCTGTCACATCCTCTCCAGGAGGTCCAGGCTGTGCTCTGTGGTACAGGTAAAGAGAGCAGGCTGTACGCAGGGCCAGGGTTATCTGCTTCAGTGGCAGGAACTTTCAGACTTTTGGGAGATGGTTTTTCACCTCCTGGGCCCAGATATAGCCACGTGGATAATGTTCTGCAGGACCTCAAAATCTAGGAAAATACCTGAAGCTCACCCGGGGACAGGGGACCTCATCTGTAGCCACCCAAAAGTAGCTTCCTCCAGTGGGCTACAAAGCCATGGTTAAAGGCTTAGGTGTTGGTCCTCTCTCCACCTTAAGAAGTGACAGAAATTTCTCTTCTTCTCAAAGATGAGTGAAGTCAGCCCATAACTTTTCTAGTCCACCTCTGAAAATGGCCCATGGTGGGGCAGTAGAGAGACTCTGGGCCCTCCTCTTTATTTTCATCAAGCATTTGGCAAAAGGGAGCAGGGCTAGACCCTTCTCCCAGGAACAAGTCTGGAATGGGACATGTCCGCTGGGTTGGGGAGGGGAAGGAAATATGGGCAGAGGTGGGCAGGCTTCTGGAAAACAGGGCTGGAGCTGTGGGAAGTGTTGAGCACTGGGCCTCCCACTTCATGACCTGGGGAATAGCAAGAGGCCAAGGCTCACTTTATGCCTCCCCTCAACCTGCCTTCCAGTTTTAAGTGGGGATGAGAGTAAAGGGCGGATGAGGCTGGTAACAAGAAAATGGGTTGGAGCAGCAGAAAAGAGGGTTCTAGTCAGCCAGAAAGCTCTCCCATTCACCTGCTACTCAGAGGTATGGAAAAGGAAGGCAGGATTCTCTAGTGGAAGTAGGGAAGGGAGTTAGGGGAATTGGTGAAGGGGCCCATAGGGGAGTCCATGCCTTTGGTCAGTTCCAAGAAAGCAGGACAATGCGCCTCAGCACCTTGTCCGGGGCAGATAGGATTCAGGAGTGCCCCAGAGAGTTGACTATGGAGAAGGCAGTGGGGGTGGTGAAGGGGTGAGGGGCAGGACACTAGGGGGCTCACAGAAGTAGTTTGCCATTTCTGTGGATTTTCAGGATACGGCCAAGTCTCTGCTTTGCTGTGGCCAGGCCCTTTTTAGGACGCTTTCCTGTGGGGAAAAGAGAGGTTAAGTAAAGGCTATGGCATGGGCTTCAGCAGCAACTCCAGCACCAACTATCTTCAGTCTACCCAATTCCTCTGTTCCTCTGCCCACAGTCTCCCCATCCTTATGCTGCCTCCAGGCACACCTTGGGCAAGAAATCCTCCTTAACTATTTCCATCCAACACCACATGTCTTTGCTCTTCCTTCCATGACCTCCTGCAGCAGTTACCGAATCCCTGGTTAGTCTGTCTGGTTCCTTTCCCTCACTGATTTCTTTGGTCCCAATCATTTTCCTCCCTAAATTCTACAGGGCTGTGGTTATGCCTCCTTGTCCTCTTATCTTGATCACTGGGACTACACAAGTGCCTGGTTAGTGATTATAGCTCAATGTCCATGAAGGTGCCATCCTCAGGGCCTTGTTTCATTAGAAATTCTCATCTTCGAAAAAGAAAGAAAAGATAAAGAGAAGAAGAGAAAAGAAACCCCCATCCTCATCACCTGATGCCACACTGACCTCACCACCCTCGAGTGGCACACTCTAGGGACTGGGATTTGAAGGCCAAAGTGAAGAAAAGGAGGGCTTGGGCACCCGTCCCATCGCCTCTTCCTCTCTCTCCCCACATCAGATCATCTCTCATGACTCATGTGACCTCCTCCATATTTTATCAATTTATCCCCTCCTTCCTCTCCATTTCTGCTATAGCCCCAGCCTGTCTTCACCTGAACCTATGCAGATGTCCCCTCTCTAGACTTCCCACCTGCAGTCCACCCTCTACTCTGGTCACCAGAAGGTTCTTTCTAAACCCACATCTGAAACACCTGTGTGTAACACAGTTAATGTCTCTTCATGGCCTAAGAGTTCAAATCCAAGCACCTTAGGTTAGCTGTCTGTATCCCTCCCAAGTATTCTCATCTACCAGAGTGCTCAGGATTTGGAGCTGGTGACCCTAAGCTCCTTCTCAGTTCTGCAACCACGTGGCAGTCGTACCTTGTCCTGCTTGATTGCTCTGGGAGCCAACTGAAGGGCGCCGCTGGGTCAAGAAGACACCAGGGGCCATGGGTGTGGTGCTGCGGTTTGCCTGGGCCATACCAAAGGCATTGGGACGAGCAGTATATTCATGGTCAGCAAGACTTCCTGAGAGGGCCTCTTGTTTAGGCTCAGGAGGAGGCGGCGGGGAGGTGGAGGTGAGAAGCTGGGGTGTAGTGGCCAGAGATGGAGCTGGTACTGCCACAATGAGGTTGGACTCCTGAGGGCGAGGCTGTTCTACCTCCTTCAACAAAGGCTTCTTCTTAATATATTTCTTCTTTTGGGCCTTCTGTAGCTCCTGAAATATAAGCCGAGTGGGAGGGGAAATTCAGGACTGGAGGAAAGAAAAGAATTGCCCAGAAAGGAAACTAGACACTGGTCAATGTGGTCCTGCAACCCACCCCTACCCCAAGTCTAGCCTGGACGTATGTACACACAACACAGGCCTAACACCTGAGATCAACTCTTTGGGACCATCCATCCTTAAGTTATCCCTGCCACTAATCAGTACAGTGGTACTGAAAGGAAAATGAATTCAGAGACTTGAGTTTTGGTCCTAGCATTGCCCTTTATGAGGTGGACCATGGACACTTCTAATAAGAATAGCTAAATTTATGCTAGCAGCTAAGGCCCTTTATACAGTTGACCCTTGAAAAATGTAGAGATTAGGGGTACTGACCGCCCCCCATGTAGGCAAAAATCCCACATATAACTTCTGACATCCCCAAAACTTAATTCCTAATAGCCTACTATCGATTGGAAGCCTTACTAATAACATAAACAGTAGATTAACATATATTTTGTTATGTTATCTGTCTTCTTACAATAAAGGCAGAGAAAATAAATTATTAAGAAAATCATAAGGAAGAGAAAATGCATTTACAGTACTACTGTAATAAAATCTATGTACAAGTGGACCTGTGTAGTTCAAACCCATGTTGTACAAGGGTCAACTGTATACTTTACTTCATTAATTCCTCAGAGTAGCCAAGAGAAGGAAAATCCCTTAGTTTATAGATAAGAAAGCTGAGGTGCAGGGATATTAAGTAAGTTGAGCCCAAAGCCTCACAGGTGAAGAGTTGTTGGGTCCAGGATTTAGCCAGGCCTATCTGAATACCCACCCTGCACACTTCTCAAAGAGGGGCCTCTGGGAGTGAAAGAGCAGTAACTTTGGAATTAAAGAAAAACTTGGGTTCAAATCTAGGTTTGTGCTCCCTGGGTGGGATGACTTCAAGTTACTAACCTTTGTGAATCTCAATCGCCTCATCTGTAAAATGGGCAAAATAAATCTGTTTTTCAGGGTTGTCAGGAAGAATAAAATGATATAAAAACACATAGCACATAGTAGGTACTCAACAAGTAGTAAACTATTACTCTATCTTCATTACTTTTACAATGGTTTTCCTCCTCTTGCTGGTCTTTTCTCTTAATGGAGGACTTGACAATCCTCCAGGTCAGTGGGTCTTAAAAGCACAATTCTGGATGGGAAGGAGGAATAAGGAGTTACGTCAATTCACCCAATATCTTGGATTTCATCCATCCATTGTTCTATGGATCTGCTATCCACTGCATAGCGGGTACCTATATAGTGGGCATCTGGAGCCCTGAGAACCTGGAAAGGTAGTCTGAGAGCATGTGAACCTTCTGAAATGCTACACAGCCACACAAACCAACTCAGTGATTACATTTCTTTGCCTTAGCAACACAGGCCTACTCCTGCCTTCGGAAGATCTGACAGGCTGTGGCTACCATAGGAATTTCTGGGGGACAAGAATAATAATATTAGTAATACATGCTAGGTACTGTTCTATAATTTAACTCATTTAATACTCAAGAAGTATGAGAAGAAAGAGTTAAAATCCCATTTTTAGGAGAGGAAATTGTGGCAGAGAGAGATTAAAGCATTTTCTCAAGGGTATAGGATCATGATGTGACCAAGTTGGGATCCAGACCTAAGCCATCTAGCTTTAGAATCTTTTTTCAACCTTACTGCTGTTCCACCTATACCAGAAACATTTCTGCCCCCATTTCTCTCATCTGAATCCAGAAATTAACCATTCACACCTAGGTGACATAGCCTACATTTTTCTTTAAAAAAATTTTTTTAGCCTACATTTTTCTATCTTTGTTGTCATCTCCTTGTATACTTCATCCAGATTCCCTCACTGAACACTAGGCTGTCTGAGGACAGGACCACTTATACCTTGCACATTTCCTTGCTCAAAAACCTGTTAGTAGTCTGACATTCATGGTCCTCCATGGTCTTATCATTCATACTTTCCCAACTCACAATGATAACCCCGGAAAACTAACATGTCTATAGTATTTACTATGTGGCAAGTGCCATTTTCGGAGCTTTGCCACACATTATCTCATCTACTCCTCAAAGTTTATGAGGAAACTGAGGCACAGAGAAGTCAAGTAACATGCTGAAGTGGTAGAGTGAGGATTCAAACTCAGGCAGGCTGGCTCTACAATCCCTTTTTTAATCTGAATTTATCTTACCCCCTTGCCCAACCTGAAGCCTCTAATCCAGAGGGACCGGATCATTCATTCATGCATTCATTCGTTCACAGGCCCGATAATGACTAAAACACATGTTTAGTCTAGTGGGGATATCAAGTTAAATTACATATATCCCCACCCTTGAGGCACTCACAGTTTAAAAAGGGATACAGAAAGGCATACTTCTAAGTACTAGGAGAGAATACCAGAGAGGCACAGAAGGCTGCTGAAATAAATTGGTGGTAGGTGGTCTGAAGGAGTGCATCTAAAAGGCATCTAAAAGGGCGGATCCCTAGTGGGCAGAGGAAACAATCTTGCAAAGGCACAGGGGCATGAGGCAATGGGATATACACTAAGTGAACGACAAACACCGTGGTACAACAGTATGGCTGGTGCAAAACATGTGCATGCAGGGCTGTGGGGAGGCCGGGGAGGAGAAGTGAGCAGAGGTCAAATTAAGAGGACCTTGTGTGCTTTGCCAAGGATTTCCCTTCTCCTGGAATGCCTCCCTGGTTCCTTCTAAAAGCTTAGCCTGCAAAACCCCTCCCAAATTTCAAATCCTCTTCTTTGAGCAAACCAAAGTGAGCTCCTTAGAAGGCACCCAAAGTAGTTTTCACACCTTCAATTATCTGTTTATTTAAAAGCCCCCCTCCCTTTTATTTCTAAATTACATCTTATATGGCACTAGGATGTACATAACAGAGAATTTGTGATCAAAGTGGCCTGCCTGGACTGCTTGCTCTCTGCTGGCTCTGAGACATTTCTAAGTACCTTTAGAGCTCTGTATAACAGCATTTATTAAAAACATCATCCTATTCTGTTTTATTTAAATAGGATATAATTATTAAGTTATATAAACATTTAACTATTTTATTGAAATAGCAAGTAACATGAAATCTGAAGTTAGAGGATATGAGTTTGAATCTTGTCTCCTCCATATCCTGGACTAGTCCCTTAAAGAGAGCCTCATTTTCTTTACCTGCAAAATGATGAAAATATCACCTATTGAATACGGCTACTGGGCAGATTACATGAGACACTGTACATGGAAGCACAAAACGTAAAGGAGATGCTCAATAAATGCTCTAAGCAACAGGATGACACATTAGGAGCCAAGGAGATGTTGATAAGGAGATAACCAGAAAATTCAACTCCAACTGCTCCCAGGGTTGATGAGCACAGTTTACACATTAAAGACCTTTTTAAACTGTAACCTGTTAGGAGGTCAATTTGATTCATTCATTCAATTTGATTTGAAGAGACCCTTTAGGACAAAAACTAGTGGTTGATGTTTTCTTGGGAAGTAGGGGGTGCATATTAAGACAATAATATTTGGTCTAGAGAACCAGAAAAGCCTCTCCCCAAAAATCAAATTCCAGTACTGGTTGGATGGCTAAGAACTTGAGTATACTCAGCTGGTAACCCTCCTTGGGGCTTCATCTGAAGGCAAATGCTCTCATTCAAGGACAGCCCTGGTCCTTTCCATCCAATAGGTTTTTACACACCTAGAAAGGCAAATGATAAGGGCTTTTCTCTGGCCCCCTATTTTTTCATTCTAAGTCATGTTAACTTTGTGACCTATGGAAGTAGCCTGTCATTGCATTGGGCTGTGAAAGATATAGGAGGCTAGGACTAATGCCAAGGATAAAGATCAAAGGTTACCAACTCCTCAATGAAACAACAGTGGGATCCTATGAGCCTGAAGTTCTGAGTTTTAGGTCTCTAAGGCAAACTGGAATCAGTAGCAGGGCCACTGACTGGCTGTCAGCACCTACCTGCTGGGCTAGCTTTGCAGCTGCTGCGGCCAAGCCTGTCTCAATGGAAGCTACCCGGGTCCCCTCACGCACAGGACGGTCCTGCTTTGGTAGAGTTGGGGTCACACGGGCTGCAGAGGAAACAGAATGAGAACATTTATCTGAATGTCAAGCATATCCCCTACCTCTGAACCTCCCTCAAAGGTGGTCTCATCGGTTTTCCAGATTCTAGCTTTTTACAAAGTCAGATTTTATTTCCCATCAGGTAAGAAGCTAATTTACAAATGCTCAAAGTATACAAAGCACATAATGATCATAGGATAAAAGTTAACTTTCTTGAACTGGCATTTAAGGTTGACCACGTTCTGCTCCTTGCCTCCCTACCTCCTCAACCTTATTTCCACACCTATGTTCTTAGGTTCTCTAGACAGAACAGATTCCTAATTATACCTCCAGAATATGTGCCGTGCATCCTCTCACCCCGTGCCTTCATCCTCAAATGTCCACGCTGCCTAGAGTATCCTCTTTGTCCACCTCTTCAAAACCTGCCCATCCTTCAAGGTAAGCTAAAATCAACCTTCTATACAAATCCTCTAGGACCTCTCTGGCTCACATCGACCTCTCCCTCTCCTGAACTTATGATATGCAACAGTCACTTAATATGTAGCACATACCATCCTGTCTCATCCTCTAACTTTGATGTGCTGTGTGTTATTCTGCCAACCAAATAGGCTATGAGCTCCTGAAGAAGAGTATCTTCTTGTATGACCCTTTTATAGTGCCCTAATAACCTTGAATCAAAAAAGTTATTTAAAAAAATTGTTTATCACACATTTGACATAGGAAGTGTATTTCAGGATAATCAAAGAGCTCCAGATGATGAAGGAAAGCCATTCTTTAAAGAATTATGCCTCCTAATAAATGTAGAAGGAATGACAAAATTGGAAAATCACAGGTTTGCAAGCCCTAAAAAAATAACTGATTCCAGGGACCTGCATACTGACACAGCACCAAAGTATTAAACTCACATATTACTTGCTAGTCTCACAAGGAAAAAACTAACTTCACAATGCTGAGATCATATCACCTCCTTAACTAAGTATTAACCTGACTGTTACTAATAGTGAGAAAGCTGACTTTATGTGCCTCCTGATGCAATGCAATATGAATTCACAGCATACCTTGGAAGTAGTTTTACCAAATATCTAAAACCAAGTAAGTATCTCATGTTACTTCCAGTTTTTAGGAAGCACAGAGATAAGAGAATGAGTTAAATGACACCACAAGAAAACAATCAGACATTCTACAAGATAACTGGCTTGGTTTCATTAAAAAGACAGTATCACAAGGAAACAAATCTAGAAGGTAGGATGCGTCACAGGAGAATTATGCCAGTTTTTAAAACAAATAAATAGCACAAAACAAAAAAGGGGGAATGGTCTAGATTTTAAAAAAGATTCAAAAAGCATTTGTGCCAAATGCTATGCAAACTGTGTTAGATCCTGATTTAAACCAATCCACTGTAAAAATACCTTTTAGGTTAGACACTTGAGGAAACTATTATGGACCTAGATAATATATAGGAATTATCAAATTATTAATTTTGCTATGTATGATAACAGGATTGTGGTTATATGAGAAAATGTTGGGGATCCCTGGGTAGCTCAGCAGTTTAGCACCTGCCTTCAGCCCAGGGCGTGATCCTGGAGTCTCAGGATCGAGTCCCACATCAGGCTCCCTGCATGGAGACTGCTTCTCCCTCTGCCTGTGTCTCTGTCTTTCTCTCTCTCTCTCTCTGTCTCTCATGAATAAATAAATAAAATCTTAAAAAAAAGAAAATATCTTCATTTTAGAGATGTATAGTAAAGTACATTGAGGATAGGGAATGACACAATATCTAGCATTTGCTTCAAAGCACAATTTTGAAAAAAAAAAAGAAAACAGATAAATCAAACATGGCAAGATTTGATGACTAGATTCTTAATGGTAGATGTATGGGAATTTACTATTCTATTTTTAATTAACAAAAAAAGTCAATGTCACAGAAAAAAAGAAGTGATACTGACCTAGATTTGAGGATAACCAAGGAATCCTTGGTTAGCTATTGCTGCTGTTGTTGTTGTTGTTGTTGTTATTATTATTAAAAACTTTCTGTATAAGCAGTATGCAGATTCTAAAATAAGCAATTCAGAAGGTTAAAGTCATTTCTTTAACGGTGATATTTTATGTTTAAAAATGATCTGAAGCCAACAAGAATGGGAAAAAGGGGCAGAGAGTTTATTTGAACAAATTAGAGCTGAGAACTTCCCTAATCTGGTGAAGGAATCAAGAACTTGAGAGCAAGAGGCACAGAGAACTCCCCTCAAAATAACAAAAACAGGTCAACACCACGGCATAGTATAGTGAAACTTACAAAATACAAAGTAAGGGGCAAAAGGTCCTTAACTTACAAGGGTAGACACATAAGGTTAGCAGTTGACCTGTCCACAGAGACCTGACAAGCCAGAAAGAAGGGGCATGATATATTCAAAGTGCTAAATGGGAAAAATATGCAGCCACGAATACTTGATCCAGCAAGGGAGTCACATTCAGAATAGAAGGAGAAATAAAGAGCTTCCAAGACAAGCAAAAACTAAAGGAGTTCATGAACACTAAACCAGTTCTGCAAGAAATATTAAAGGGAACTCTTTGAGCAGGAGAGACCAAAAGCAACAGCAACTAGAAAAGGAACAGAGACAATCTACAGAAACAGTGACTTTACAGGTAATACAACGGCACTAAATTCATATCTATCAATAATTACTCTGAATGTACAAGGACTCAATGCTCCAATCAAAAGACAGGGGGAAAAAAAAGACAGTGGGTATCAGAATAGATTAAAAAAAACAAGACCCATCGATATGACACTTACAAGAGACTCATTTTAGACCCAAAGACACCTCCAGATTGAAAGTGTGGGGATGGAGAACCATCTATAACGCTAATGGATATCAAAAGAAAGCTGGAGTAGCCATACTTATACCAGACAAACTAGATTTTTAGAGGGAGGGGAAAGGAGGGACAGAGGGAGAGAGAGAATCCTAAGCAGGCTCCACACCCAGCATGGAGCCCAACATGGGGCTTGATCATGACACAAGCCTAAAATCAAGAGTCAGATGCTCAACCGACTGAGTCACCCAGGGACCCCCAGAAAAAACTAGATTTTAAATGGTTTTTTTAAAGATTTATTTATTTATTCATTCATGAAAGACAGAGAGAGAGAGGCAGAGACACAGGCAAAGGGAGAAGCAGGCTCCATGTAGGAAGCCCGATGTGGGACTCGATCCCAGGACTCCGAGATCATGCCCTGAGCCAAAGGCAGACGCTCAACCAATGAGCCACCCAGGCATCACAAAAAACTAGATTTTAGGAAGGACTGTAGTAAGAGATGTAGAAGGACACTATATCATAATAAAGGGGTCTATCCAACAAGAAGATCTAACAATTATATTTATGACCCTAACTTGGGAGCAGCCAAATACATAAATGAATTAATAATAAAATTAAGGAAATTCATTGATAATATAATAACATCAGGAGACTCTAACAGCCCACTCACAGCAATGGACAGATCATCTAAGAAGACGATCAACAAGGAAACAATGACTTTGAGAGACAGGCTGGACTAGATGGACTTTTTAAAAAGATTTTATTTATTTATTCATGAGAGACACACAAAGAGGCAGAGACATAGGTAGAGGGAGAAGCAGGTTCCCTGTAGGGAGCCTAATGTTGGACTTGATCTTAGGACCCTGGGATCATGACTCGAGCCAAAGGCAGATGCTTGAGCCATCCAGGTGCCCCCCAGATGGACTTAACAGACATATTCAGAGTATTGCATCCTAAAGCAGCAGAATATGCATTCTTTTCAACTGCACATGGAACATTCTCCAGAATAGATCACATACTGGGTCACAAAATCAGCCCTCAATAAGTACAAAAAGACTAAGATCATACCATGCATATTTTGAGACCACAATGCTACAAAACTTAAGTTAACCACAAGAAAAAATTTGGAAAGACCACAAACACATGGAAGTTAAAGAACATTCTACTAAAGAATGTATGGGTTAACCAGGAAATTAAAGAATAAATAAAAAATACATGGAAGCAAATGGAAATGAAAATATGACAATCCAAAACCTTTGGGTTACAGCAAAGACAGTCATAAGAGGGAAGTATATAGCAACACAGGCTTTCCTCAAGAAGCAAGAAAAGTCTCAAATATATAACCTAACTTTATACCTAAAGGAGCTAGAAAAAGAACAGCAAATAAAGACCAAAACCAGCAGAAGGGAAGTAGTTAAGATTAGAACAGAAATTAGTAACATACAAATAAAAGAAAACAGTAGAACAGATCAACAAAACTAGGAGCTGGTTCTTTGACAGAATTAACAAAATTGATAACCCCCTAGCCAGACTTATCCAAAAGATAAGAGAAAGAACCCAAGTAAATAAAATCATGAATAAAAAAGGAAAGATCACAACCAACATCACAGAAATACAATTATAAGAGAATATTATGAGCAATTATATGCCAACAAATTGGGCAATATGGAAGAAATAGTTATATTCCTAGACACATATAAATGACCAAAACTGAAACATGAAGAAACAGAAAATCTGACAGACCCATAATCAGTAAAGAAATCGAATCAGTAATCAAAATCTCCCAGGGATGGATGGTTTCCTAGGGGAATTTTACCAAACATTTAAAGAAGAATGAATACCTATTCTTCTGAAGCTGTTCCAAAAAATAGATATGGAAGGAAAACTTCCAAACTCATTCTGTGAGGCCAGCATTACCTTGATCCCAAAACCAGACAAAGACTCCACTAGAGAAAAGAATTACAGACCATTATCCCTGATGAACACAGATGCAAAAATTCTCAACAAGATACTAGCTAATGGAATACAGCAGTCCATTAAAAGGATTATTCACCATGATTTATTCGAGGCTACAAGAGTAGTTCAATATTTACAAATCAATGTGATACCACATTAATAAAATAAAGGATAAAAACTTTATGATCCTCTCCATAGATGCAGGAAAAGCATTTGACAAAACACATCCTTTCTTGATTAAATATCCTCAACAAAGTACGGATAGAAGGAACATACCTCAACATCATAAAAGCCATATACAAAAGACCCACAATTAATATCATCCTCAATGGGGAAAAACTGAGAGCTTTTCCCTTATGGCCAGGTACATGACAGGGATGTCCATTCTTATCACTGTTGTTCAACATAGTATTGGAAATCCTAGCCTCAGAAATGGGACAACAAAAATAAATAAAAGGCATCCAGATTGGCAAAGAAGAAGTCAAACTTTCACTCTTCCCAGACGACATGATACTCTTTGTAGAACATCCAAAAGATTCTACCAAAGAAACAAACAATCCAATCATGAAATGGGCAAAAGACATGAAGAGAAATCTCACAGAGGAAGACATGGACATGGCCAACATGCACATGAGAAAATGCTCTGCATCACTTGCCATCAGGGAAATACAAATCAAAACCACAATGAGATACCACCTCACACCAGTGAGAATGGGGAAAATTAACAAGGCAGGAAACAACAAATGTCGGAGAGGATGCGGAGAAAAGGGAACCCTCTTACACTGTTGGTGGGAATGTGAACTGGTGCAGCCACTCTGGAAAACTGTGTGGAGGTTCCTCAAAGAGTTAAAAATAGACCTGACCTACGACCCAGCAATTGCACTGTTGGGGATTTACCCCAAAGATTCAGATGCCATGAAACGCCGGGACACCTGCACCCCGATGTTTCTAGCAGCAATGGCCACAATAGCCAAACTGTGGAAGGAGCCTCGGTGTCCATCGAAAGATGAATGGATAAAGAAGATGTGGTTTATGTATACAATGGAATATTACTCAGCCATTAGAAACGACAAATACCCACCATTTGCTTCAACGTGGATGGAACTGGAGGGTATTATGCTGAGTGAAGTAAGTCAATCGGAGAAGAACTAACAGTGTATGTTCTCATTCATTTGGGGAACATAAATAATAGTGAAAGGGAATATAAAGGAAGGGAAAAGAAATGTGTGGGAAATATCAGGAAGGGAGACAGAACATAAAGACTCCTAACTCTGGGAAACGAACTAGGGGTGGTAGAAGTTGAGGAGGGCGGGGGGTGGGGGGAATGGGTGACGGGCACTGAGGGGGACACTAGATGGGATGAGCACTGGGTGTTTTTCTGTATGTTGATAAATTGAACACCAATAAAAATTAATTTATAATAATAAAAAAAAGAAAAAAAAAGATTCTACCAAAAAATTGCTAGAACTGACTGATACAAGAACTCAGCAAAATCACAGGATATAAAATCAACATATGGAAATCTGTTGCATTTCTATATACCAATAATGAAGTAGCAGAAAGAGAAATTAAGGAAGTGATCCCATTTACAATTGCACCATAATATACCATAAAAACCATATTATACCTAGGAATAAACCTAACCAAAGAGGTAAAATATCTGTATGCTGAAAACTATAGAACACTTATGATAGAAATTGAAGAAGACACAAAGAAATGGAAAAACATTCCATACTCTTGAATTGGAAGAGCAAACATTGTTAAAATGTCTATACTACGCAAAGTAATCTACACATTCAATGCAATCCCTATCAAAATAACACCAGCATTTTCACAGGCCTAGGAAAAACAATTCTAAAATTTGTATGGAACCACCAAAGACCCCAAAGAGCCAAAGGAACGTTGAAAAGCAAAGCAGGATTCTGGACTTCAAGCTATATTACAAAGCTGTGATCATTAAGATAGTATGGTACTGGCACAAAAACAGACACAGATCAGTGGAACAGAATAGGGAACCTACCAGAAATGGACCCACAACCATATGGTCAAGTATTTCATAAAGCAAGAAAGAGTATCCAATGGAAAAAAAGACAATCTCTTCAAAAAATGGTACTGGGAAAACTGGACAGCAACATGCAGAAGAATGAAACTGAGGGCACTAGGGTGGCTTAGTCAGATGGGTGTCTGCCTTCAGCTCAGGTCATGATCCCAGGGTCCTGGGATTGAGCCCCGCATCAGGCTCCCTGCTCATTGGGAAGCCTGCTTCTCCTTCTCCTCCCCACTTGTGCTCTCTCTCATTGTCACTGTCATTATCTCTGTCTCTCAAATAAATAAACTCTTAAAAAAAGAATGAAACTGGATCCCTTTCTTATACCATACACAAAAACAAATTCAAAATGAATCAAAGACCTAAATGTGAGATGGGAAACCATCAAAATCCTAGAGGAGAACGCAGGCAGGAACCTCTTTGACCTCAGCTGCAGTAATTTCTTAGTAGGCACATCTCTAGAGGCAAGGGAAACAAAAGCAACTACTGAGACTTAATCATGATAAAAGGATTCTGCACAGTGAAGGAAACAATCAGCAAAACTAAAAGGCAACTGATGAAATGGGAGAAGGTATTTGCAACTGACATATCAGATAAAAGGTTAGTATCCAAAATCTATAAAGAACTTATTAAACTCAACACCAGAAAACATAAATAATCCAGTTAGGAAGTAAGCAGAAGACATGAATAGATACTTTTTCCAAAGAAGACATCTGGATGGCTAACAAACACATGAAAAGATCACTCAACATAGGGAAATACAAATCAAAACCAACTGTGCCCCCCAAAATGTCTTAAAATTTTTTTTAATCTAAATTCAATTTACTCCTGATTACAACCTGATTTAGATAAGCAAATTATAAGATATTTTTGGTACAATTGGGGGGGGGGGATCCGAATAAGGATTTGGTATTAAATGATATGAGAAAATAAATGTTACTTCCCTTAGGTGTCATAAAATGGTATTATGGTTGTAGAAGAAAATGTCATTTTTATAGAAATGTATCCTGAACTATTTATTTACTAGGTCATGATGGATGACAACAGCAAAAATGGCAAAGTTAAGGACCTCCAAACACTCACACCTGAATTAAAATAATGAAAAAACTGGTAAAAATTGTCAGAACAAAGTTTTTCAGAATCCTGGAAATTAACTAAGAGCTTATAGCAACTCTCTAGTAGAGAATTCTAGTGGGGAAGTGAGGGCTGTGAAACAGGAGTGAGAGGGAGACTTTTTACTATACCCACATGTACTTTTTGTCCTTCTAGAGTTTAATGGGGATTCATTCTAAGTAAATAATCAGAGACACCAACACATATAAAGATGTTCACCCCAAATGTTATTACTAATTGTGAAAACTTGGCAATAGGCTTTTAGCCTCACGTTAAAGGAGGTAAATAAGGTATGTCCATGGGATAGAATATTTTGTGGCCACTAAAATATGTTTATATTTTATGTTTATATATATGGCATAAGGACATATTTATGAAACAATACTTAAAAGGCCAGGTACATTTATTAGTTTTCAACTTTTACAGTCAACTCCTAGTTAATATAGAGTATTAATCACAAGGCAATGTAAATGCTAATAACTTTTACAATGTAAATGAAAATGTGCATTCATAGAAGGTTAGAAGAAGAAAGAGTAGTGTACTAACATCTGTATCTTAGAAAGTGGGTAATCAAGAGAGACTGACAAAGCTGAGAGAACGAGAAATAGAGGCTAAGTTGATACATCAAGAAATGTGGTATAAACCCTATTTTCTTGAGTTTTGGAGGTAACAACCAGAAAAAAGAAAACCAGGAGGTTGTTGCTTAGGCATGGCATTGGCGGTGGGGAAAGCAGAGGCAAAGACCATTGCATTTCATCATAAACTTCTCTGTACTATTTGATTTGCTACCAAATATACATATTAATTTGATTAAAAGGCAAAAAAATTTTAAAGCAAGATACAGGATGTATACACTGTAATTTCAACTATAAAAAGAAATACAGAGGAAAAACAGGCTTGAAGGAAACATGTCAAAACATTAACACCGGGGGCTGCTTCTGGGTAGCAGAATCATGAGTGGTTTCTTCTTTATCCTTTCTTCTATTTTCTGTATTTTCCGACTTTTCTAATTTGCTAATTAGCCAGAAACTATGGGGAAAAATACAATCAGAAAATAGTAACATTTGTTGACTGACTCACTAAGAGAATATTTCCTAGGATTACCCTACCACCCCTTTCCCCCAACCCCAAGTAGACAGCAGAAAGGCCAAATAAGGATGGGTGGGGCCAGCAGGGGGTCTCCTGGGGAACCACAGGTACTGAGGTGCCAGCACCCTGTGTGGCAGACTGCTGCAGTACTGGCTTTCAACTTACTCACATCTCCCTGCATCCAAAGGAGGATTCTGCAGCTCCCTCTCTCAAAAGACGTAATCTATTTCTCCACCCCTCAAATTGAAGCTTGACCATGTAACTTGCTTTGGGCAGTGGGACAATAGAAAACATAACATAGGCAGAGGCTTGAAAAGAGCTTGCAAACTGGGGCTTTTGCTCTCTTGCCAGTGGACATGCTTTTGCTATCTTGTGGAAAAAAGAAAAAAAAAAGAAAAAAAAAAAAAAAAAGCTTGTGCTGGCTTTCAGATGGACCAGGAGAGACCACAGAGAGAGAGGCACTAGCCACCTTAAATTAGGGCTAGACCTCTGAAGATCTTTTTAGACCATCCAGCCCCAGCCAAGCCAGTCCAGACTAGAACAATAGCTTAGACAACCTACAAATTCATGAGAAATGATCAGCTGTCATTGTTCTAAACCACTAAGTTTGGGGTAGTTTGATAAGCTGGAAAAGCTAACTGACATACCCTCCAATGTGAAAACCACCCAACCAATGAGATGAATAAAATTCTATTACCCCCTAAATTCCATGTTCTACTCAATGATCATTCTGCCTTCCTCACAGCTGGCCTCTCAGCCAGTACAGCTGACAGTCTAAGGAGTCTTGGGCCTTGTATAGTTCAACAGTCAGCACAATTTCTCTCATTTGACAACATATTATCAAAGGTCTGGGATGATGGTAGCAGAATGTTCTCAGAAGCCTCATACTGCTTGTTGGAATCTGCTCAAGATCTTCTTTTCATCTCGAGCCATATAATATCAGAAGCAATAAGCTCCGTTACCTCTGGCTTTGCTGAACTGAGTGCATGAAATGTGTCTTATTTTCATTTTCACTCCAGCACCTAACATGATACCTAGCACGTGGGTGGTACTCAAAAAATGTTTGCTGAATAAACAAAGGAGTGACTGAATCATGTCTTCTTATGTTAAATATTCCAACTACCCCCAGCCTATTTTCCCCAAACCATACCTACAGAGTTTAAGGACAGAATACTGATCACCTTTAGGACTCCATGGAGCATCATCTGAATTCTTCTTTTTCTTGGGTCGAGATTTCAAAGCAGGGTCATCATCGTCAGACTCCAGGGAAGGGTAAACTGCAGAGAGAGGGAAAAGCAGGTAAACTGAGATCTCATCCAGAAGGGTGAAAACAGAACGATACCTACACCTCAGCTCCTCCCATTTCTCTACCAGTAGACCCTTGACTTAATTCATACTCAAATGTAGGAATCCCTGAATGTGCCACATACTTTTCATGTCTACTTTTGTGCCTTTGCTGCAAATGTCCTTCTCTAAGCATTACCTAATTCTGATTCACTCATTCAATATCCCTTTAGTGAGTAACCTCATGAGTTACTTTACAGATCTTGCAAAATTCAGCTCTAAGATTCACTTCCTAAAGCAGCCTTCCTTGTTCTCCTAATCTGATTCAGATGCCTCCTTAACTCTCCAGAGCATCCTAGGTATACTCTACTGGAGTTATTTGCTATATAGTATTTAAGAGTTGAAAAGTAAATATGTCACCCCCAATTTACAGTGAGGGCAGGGATAGGTATTATTTGATTTCAAACTAAGGGAATCTAACACAATGCAGAGTAGATACTCAATACATATTGGATGAAATGGAAAAAGAAATGCTATATACATTATTCTCACAAAGGAAACAAAAAGACCACTTGGGCTGAACTGGCAACAAGATTACTGAATGAGCTGAATGGCAAAACACACATATACAAGTATCTGAATGATCTGATACACAAGAACTGAATGATCTGAATGGCAAAACACATATACACAGGTATCTCATTCTATACACATATATCACAAACATCCAGTTTTATCATACTCTCCTCACAATCCACATACAACATATATAGGATTTAACAGGACAATGATATAGATAGATCCTACTGATGAAGCCAAACTCTGTGGCTACTGCTTCTAAGTCTAAGAGAAGCAAAGTGAGAGTGAAACTTCTTCCTAATGATCCTACTCCTAATGATCAGCCTCAAATTTCTCCAGAATTCTGCTTCATCAGAGGAATTCAGTCTTGTATTTCCCTCTAATAGGGTCTCTTTATAAGAAAATGAGTTCATTTTTCAGGCCTTCCTTTTTTTGAACAAAGAAGTAAAACCCCTGCCTTCTGACCTTAATAAAGATTTTTTTAAAAAAGAAGGGTCACTGACTGTCCCTCAAAATAAATGGCTGCTGGTAACAGTTGTTTGAAAAAGATCCCATCCCTAATAGTCCCAATGGTTGTCAATGTTATTTTGTTGACTCTAAAAGGGCTTTCCATCTCAAGTAAAGAAGTATGGTATGGTAGAAAAACCTTTAAGTTTAGGGATTAGATATTACTTTGAAATCCTGGACTGATCCATTAGCTTTGTGATTTAGGAAAACTTATTTGGGTCTCACTATCTTCACCCATAAAATTAAAAAAGTACCACATGCCTTGCAAAGTTGGGAGGATTGAGAGATAATAAGTATAAAGTAACATGCAAAAGAAATTCCATTCTAAGGTTCCTGTCTTATTCAAGAGAGGTTAAGATGTAGATAATAAGCAAGTCTAGACATTTAAAGAAAATACAAATTAAGATACACATATTAAAAATACAAAGGTAGAAGGAATGATGCTCCCAAAATGAAGTTAGGAGCTCCAAGTATTTGTCCCTCCACTGTAGTAACCATTGAGCTAGTAAAAGTGGTAAGAGTAAACACTTTGGAGACAATGGAATATAATCAAAAACATACAAGAGGAATGCTTAACAATAACAAAAAATTCTGCTTAGTTTGATATTTAAGGAAATTCCTGTCAAGAAATCTCAGTTGACCACTGAGGCAACAGAATGGATATTTCAGCAACCACACACTAAAAGGACATCATCTACAAAAAATCTTTTGGAAAGTCACTAAATAAATAGATAACTGTAGTTCACAATAACCAACAATGCAAACTCTGGGGAGGAAGGAAAATATGACTTCCAGACTTACCACATTATATAATATTCAAAATGTCTCAGCTCCAAACAAAAACAAAAACGAGAACAAAAACAAAAAAAACCCTTATGAGCCACGCAAAGAAACAAAGTATGTCTTATTTATAGAAAAAAAGAAATTGATAACTCTCCAGGAGGAAGCTGACATTGGACTTTAAATCAACCACTTTTCAGCAAAAAATAGAATATAAATAAGGAGCTAGAAAATATAAAAAGGAACTGAATAGAAATTCTGGAGCTGAAAAGTACAATGTTGTGAAAAATTCATTACAGGGATTCAATAGCAGATTTTTAGCAGGCAGAAGAAATAATCAGTGAATGTGAAGATAGCACAGTTAAAATTATCCAGTCTGATGAGTAGAAAGAAAGAAGAAAAAAAAAATGAACAGGCAAAGGACCTGTAGGACACTATCAGGCTTACCAACATATTCATATGAGAGTTCCAGAAAGAAAGGACAGAGAAAAAGAGGCAGAAAGATTATATGAAGGTATAATGGCCAAATCTTCCCAAATTTTATGAAATACACGAAGGTAAACATCTAAGAAACTCAATGAATTCCAAGTAGGATAAACTCAAGAGATCCACACTGAGCTACATTATATTCAAATAGTCAATAGATAAAAACAGGGAGAGAATTTTGAAAGCACAAGACACAAGCAATTTGTCATCTCAGAGGATAAACAATAAGATTAACAATCAATTTCTAATCAGAAACAATGGAGACCAGTAGGCAGTTAGGTGATATATGTAAAATGCTGAAATAAAAAACTGTCAACGAGGAATAATATAGGGAGTAAAACCATCCTTCAAAAATGAAGGCAAATTAATAAGAGTCTCAAGTAGACAACATCTAAGATAGTTTGTCATTAGTAAACCTGCCCTTTAAGAAATACTAAATAGAGTCTGTCAGGCTGAAATGAAAGGATATTAGAGAATAACTCAAAGTTATACAAAGAAACAAAAACCACCAGGAGAACTATATATAGAGGTATATATAAAAGCTCATATTGTTGTATTTGTGGTTTCTGAGTCCTCTTTTTGTATGCTATGATTTAGAATTCCAATGCATACAATAATAACTATAAATTTATGTTAGTAGAAACACAATGTATAACGGTTTAAGTTGTGACAAAAAACACAGATATAGTGAAACAAGTCTTTGTAAGCTACAGAAGTGAAATGGTACTGATTCAAACTAGACTGTTATAAAGTTAAAATATTAATTATAATCCCCAGGGCTTACTCTATGAAAAAAAAACCTAAAACACACATTAAAAAAGTGAGGAGTGAATCAAATCGGTACACTACAAAAAAAATCAAATATAAGAGAAAGCAGTGACAAGGAAATGAGGAACAAAAATGATACAACACATGGAAAGCAAATAGCAAAATAGCAGAAATAAGTCATTCCCTATTGGTAACCACTTTAAAGGTAAATGGATTAAGCTCTCTTAGCTTAGGAGGCAAATTCACCACTTCAATGTAGAATGGATTAAAAACATAGTTCAACTATATACTGCATACAAGAGACTCACAGGTTGAAGCAACTAGGTTGAAAATGAAAGCATGGAAAAAGACATTCCATGAAAATCCTAACCAAAAAGCAAGCTGGGGTAGCTATACTAATATCTCACAAAATAAATTTTAAGTAAAAAATTGTTACAGGAGGCAAAGAAGGACATTATATATTAATCAAAGTGCCAGTCAATCAAGAACATAGAATAATTAGAAATGTGTAAGTACCCAGCAACTCTCAGATAGGGGTTGGTTACCAGAAAGATCAAGCCATGAGTAGAAGCTTAGAATTTTCAGCCCCAACCGTATATCCCACAGAGAGGGGGGCAGGGGCTGGAAATGGAGTTTGGCATTAGTAATTCATCATGCCTGAATAGGGAAGCCTGCATAAATATCCCAAAGTTACAGGGTTGAGGGAGATTCTGAGTTGGTGATGAAACATGCAACATGGAAGTTCTGGGAGAGAGATATGCTCAGAGAGGGTGGAGAAGCTCCACACCCTTCCCCGTGCACCTTGCCCTATGCATCTCTTCCATTCAGATGTTCATCTGTATACTTTATCATCATATCCTTTAATGATAAACTGCTAAACAGTACATAAACTGTTTCCCTGAATCCAATGAACTGAACCTGAGGAAGCAGTCATGGAAGCCTCAGATTTATAGCATATTGGTCAAAAGCACAGATGACAACCTGGACTTGTGGTTGACATCCAAGGTGTGGTGGGAAAAGTCTCGTGGGATTGAGCCCTTAACCTGTGGGATCTGATGCTATTTTCTGGTAAACAGTGTCAGAATTGAGTTGAATTATAGGACACCACACTGGTCTCACAGAGAATTGTTTGGTTGGAGAAATTCGCACATATCTGGTATCGCAAGTATTGTGAGTGTGGTAATAATGTAAAATAAAGGAAAAGCACAGGAGGAAGAAGGAGTGAAGTAATTTTTCTAATATGCAGTAGGCAAAGAAGGGCATTACATATTAATGAAAGGGTTAATCAGTCAAGAAAATATATAACCATTATAAATATATATGCACCCAACAACAGCGCTTCAAAACATAGGAAACAAACATTAACAGAACTGAAGGAAGAAACAATTCCACAATAACAGCTGGAGACTTAACTACCTTACTTTCAACAGTGGCTAGAACATCCAGACATAGGATCAATAAGGAACTGGAAGACTTGAATAACACTATAAATCAACTAGACCTAATAGACATGTACAGAACACTCCACCTCAAAACATAGAATATACATTTTTCTCAAATATACATGGAACATCCTTCAGGATAGACCACATTTTAGACTACAAAACCAGTATCAATAAATCTTAAAAGACTGAAGTATCTTTCTCCAACCAGAATGGAATAAAACTAGGAATCAGTGATAGGAAAACTGGAAAATTCATAAATAGGTAGAAATTAAACAACATACTCTGAAACAACCAATACATCAAAGAAATTGCAAGCATGATTGGAAAAACTCTGAGATGAATGAAAATAAAAATGCAACATATTAAAACTTAGGGGATGCAGCAAAAGCAGTGCTCAGAGAGAAATTTATTCCTCTAAATGCCACATTATTAATAAAGATCTCAAATCAATTATGTAATTTTATACCTTAAGAAAGTAGAAAAAGAACAAATTAAATCCAAAGCCAACAGAAGGAAGGGAATAATAAAGATTTGAGCAGAAATAAATTAAAAAGAGAATAAAAACAATAGAATCAGTGACACTGAAAGTTCATTCTTTAAAAAAAAAGATCAACAACAATAGGCAAGTATTTAACTACGTTGACCAAAAAAAGGAGAAGACACAAACACCTAAAATGAGAAATGAAAGTGGGGACATTACTGCAGACCTTCCAGAAATAAAAAGAATTGTAAGAGAATATTATGAACAATCATATGCCAACAAATTAGATAAACTATATGAAATGGACAAATTCCTAGAAGCACACAATTACTTAAATTGACTTAAAAAGAAACAGAAAATCTCAGCTAACCTATAACAGTATAGAGATTAAATTGCTAATCAAAAAGCTTCCAATAAAGAAAAGTTCAGGACTAAATGGCTTCACTGGTGATTTCTACCAAGCACTTAAAAATTAAGACCAATCCTTATTAAAATCTTCCAAGAAATAGAAGAGGAGGGAACACACTCAAACTCATACTTATGAGGTCCTCACATCAACGCCAGAAAAATACAGGGGAAAAAAAAAAGCTACAGACAATATAGTTTATGAATATTGATACAAAACTCCTCTGTCAAATACTAGCAGCCTATCAAAGGGATTATATACCATGACCAAGAGGAATTTATCCCAGGAATACAAGAGTGGTTCAACATAAAAAAAGTAATCAAACAACAAAATTAATCTATCAATGCATGATGGATAAAGAAAATGTGGTATATGTGTAATGGAATACTAGCCAGCCATAAAAAAGAAGGAAACCCTAACATTTGCAACAACATGGATAGACCTTGAAAGTATTATGTGAAGGGAAACAAGTCAGAGAAAGACAAATACTGTATGATCTTGCTTGTATGTGGAATCTAAACCCTAAATTCATAGAGGTACAAACTTCCAGTTATAAGATAAATACATACTAATTATTAGTGTACAACATGACAACTATAGTTAATACAACTGTCTGGTATATTTGAAAGTTGCTAAGAGAATAGATCCTAAAAGTTCTCAACACAAGGAAAAAACCTTTTTTTCTTTTTTTTTTTGTAATTATATGAGATCATGGATGTTAACTAAACATACTGTGGTAATTTTACAATATATGTAAGTCACATCATTATGCTGTATACTTTATACAGTGCTCTATGTCAATTATTTCTCAATAAAACTGAAAGAAAAAAGGAATGATATTTTTCAAAATTATATGAAAGAAAAAATTAAATTCACTTAAGGTTTAATGACAAAAATATATTTTCTTTTTCCTTTAAAAGGAAAGTCAATATAATATACACATTAATAAAATGAAGTAAACATATGATTACCGCAGTGGATGCAAGTAAAGAATGACAACCCATCACCCATTCAAGATTAAAACATTCAGGAAACTAGAAAAGACATTTATAAAAACTCACAGCTAACATCACACTTAAAAGTAAAAGACTAAAAGCTTTCCCTGAAGGCCAAGAGTGAGACAAGTATGCCCACTTTCACCACTACTATTCAACATTGTACTAGAAGTTATATCCAGAACAATTAGGCAAGAAAAAGAAATAAAAGGCATCCAAATTGGAAAGGAAGAAATAAAACTCTATTTGCAGATGATCTTATTCTATGTACAGAAAATCCTAAAGAATCTTCAAAAAACTATTAGTTAATAACAGAAATCAATAAAGTTGCAGGATATGAGATCAATATAAAAATCAGTTGTGCTTCTATACACTAACAAAGAACAATCTGTAAAGAATATTAAGAAAACAATTACATTTATAATAGCATCAAAAAGAATAAATAATAAATTTTAACCTAGGAGGCATGAGACTTCTATACTGAAAACTACAAAACATTACTGAAATTAAAGACCTAAATAAATGGGAAACCAGCCTATGTTCATAGATTGGATGTCTTAATATTGTTAAGATGGCAATAATACCCAAAGCATTTTACAAATTCAATGCAATTCCTATCAAAATACCAATGGCATTTTTTTTTTTTTTTTTTTGCAGAAATGGAAAAGTTGATCCTAAAATTCCAATGGAACTGTAAGGGACCCAGAATAGCAAAAACAATTTTGAAAAAGAACAAAGTTGGAGGATTCCATTTCCCAGTTTTAAAATTTAAAGCAACAGTGATCCATAAATTGTAGTAGTAGGTTAGGATAGCTAGTTGTATAGGATAGACATATAGATCAATGGAATAGAACTGAGAGTCTAGAAAAAAAAAACCCTACATCTATAGTCAATTGATTTTGTTTTTCTAGAGAGAGCGAGCAAGAGAAAGAGAGCAAGTGTGAATGGGGAGAGGGAGGGAAAAGGCAGAGGGAGAGTGAGAATCCTAAGCAGGCTCCATACCCAGTGCAGAACCCAATGCAGGCTTTGATCTCCTGACCCTGACATCACGACCTGAGCTGAAATTAAGAGTCAGGACAGCCCCGTGGCTCAGCCCCATGGCCCAGCCGCCTTCAGCCCAGAGTGTGATCCTCCAGATCCTGGAGATCCTGGGATTGAGTCCCACGCCGGGCTCCCTGCATGGAGCCTGCTTCTCCCTCTGCCTGTGTCTCTGCCTCTCTCTCTCTCTCTCTGTCATGAATAAATAAAATCTTAAAAAAAAAAGGAAATTAGGAGTCAGATGCTTAACTAACTGAACCATTCAGGCACCCCCAGTCAACTGATTTTTGACAAGGGTACCAAGGCCATTCTATGGGGACAGGACAGTCTCTTTAAAAAGTGGTGTTATACAAAGAAAAATAGTAAAATTTTAACTTAATTGATAAATTAAAGCCAAATATTAAAAGTTATTCAAACAATTCAAATGAAGGGGGGAAATGAGAGAGAAAAAAAAGCAGAGGAGATAGATATAAATGAAATAATAAAATGGTAAGCCTTTATCTGAACATATCATTAGTTACATTAAATGTAAATGGCCTAAAGAAAGATTATCAACAAGGATTTTCTTAAAAACTACAAGATTCAACTAAATGCTGGCTACAAAAAACTCACTTTAAATGAAATCACATACATATGTTCAAAATAAAAGGACAGAACAGTAACTTAAATCTCCCCTGAAAAGTAGCGTTGTGTACATTTTTGATTTTTCGAAATGTCATTGTTTCTTAGTTTCTTAGTCAGTGCTACATCTGAGATTGTATGTTTTTGTGGGTAAATCTAGCTCATTATTTCTGTGCTAACATTTATCACCCTTGACTTCTCCTTTCCCCAAGGGATGGGCATCAAGGCCTCCTATGGGAATATTGGCATACTTGTCTCCTGATGGATTTATGGGACACATTCTCTGGGCTAAATGAGATTTCACAATGCATGTTCCTGGCACCAGATTGCACCAGTTTGTTCCTGCCACATCCCTGCAAGCACTGAAGTCAGAATTCTAAATTACACTAAATGATTATGTGGTTGTATCCATTTGCATTTTCCCTGCTGATATGTGAGGTGTGAGGTTTCCTGACCTCTAATGAATGGGTCACTTCAATCTTAGAAGCTTATTTTCCTTTTTTTTTTCAAACAGTAAATACAAGTTTCCTCTTGGTTTAGTTGAGAGAAATGAGGCCTCATCTTATTCTAAATTATTTAAGTGAATAGCAGTGAGGACAGAATCAAGCTTTTTTCCTCTTAATTCTGTGTGAATATGAATTAAATATCACTTGGGAACCAAAGATAAATGATACAGACCGAGTTCTGGGCCATAGTAAATATAAATGAATGAATGAATGAATGAATGAATGAATGAATGAATGAGGATAGTAAAAGATGTATCATACCAACATTAATTAAAGAAAGCTGGATTGATATCATCAGACAAAGTAAGTTTACATCAAGGAAAATTACCTGGGATAGGAAATAACATAATGACAAGGGGGTGAACTCAACAAGAAGACATAACAATATTAAATATGAATGCATCTAATAGCAGAGCTTCCAAGTCTATGAAGTAGAAATTATGGAACTAAAATGGGAAATAGAAAAATCCTTAATTATATTTGGGAGACTTCAAACTTCTCTCAGTAATCAATAAAACAAGGAGAAAGAAAATCAGCAAAGATACAGAACATCACTATCAATCAACTTGATCTAACTGAAGTTTATAGAACACCCAAAACTAGTAGAATACACATTCTTCTCAAATTTACAATGCAATATTATCAACATAGACTAAACCCTGAGTAATAAAACAAATGGTAGTAAATATTAAATAAAACCAAAAACAGGTCCTTGGAAAAGATCCATTAAATTGATAAGATGCTGGCAAGAATGACAAAGAAAAAAAAAGACACAAATCACTAATATCAAGAATAAAAGGGAGATATGCTAAAGACCTCACAGACATTAAAAGGATAATAGGAGATACTACAAACAACTCTGCACTCATAAATTCTACAATTTAGCTGAAATGGACCAATTCCCTGAATGACATAAACTATCAAAACTCATCCAAGAAGAAATAGATAACCTAAATAATCCTATACCTACAAAGGAAAATAAAACCATAGTTAAAACCTGAAAACAGAAATCTCTAGACCCAGGTGGTTTCACTCACAAGTTCTACTAAACATTTGAAAAAGAAAAGAATCACTAAACACAACCGCTTCTACAAAATAGATCAGAAGGGAATATTTCCCAGCTCATTCTTTGCCCTGATACCAAAAACTAAAGTCAGAGAGTAAAAAGAAAATTATAGACCAATATCCATATAAACGTAGACACAAAAGTCTTCAGTGAAAGTCTAGTAAATCAAATCCAATAATATATAAAAAGAATAATACACCGTATCAAGTAAGGTCTATATTGTAATTTTAAGTCTGGTTCAATATTTAAAAATCAATGAAATCTACCATATTAACAGACAAAAGAGGAAAAACCATGTGATTATATCCATTTATGGAACAAAAACACTGGGCAAAATTCAATACCCACTCATAAACAAACTTTCAGCAAAATAGGAATAGAGGTAAACTTCCTTAACCTGATAACCTACAGCTAACAACATAATAGTGAAAAAACTGAATGATTTCCCCCTTAGATTGGAAACAGGTAAAGGTGTTCACTCACCACGTTGTGCTCAAAGTCCTAGGCAGAACAAAAAAGGCAAGAAGAAATAAAAGATTTACAGATTGGAATGAAATGAATAAAATTGTCCATATTTGCACATGACATGATCATCTATACAAAAAAAATCCCAAGAATATATTTTAAAAACTTAGAATAGGTGAATATTACCAAGGTTGCAGGACAGAAGGTCAAGTGACAAAAATCAATCATATTTATGCATCCTATCATTAAGCAATTAAAAACCAAAAGTTTAAAAATGTACCATTCATAATATCTCCAATACAGAACTTTGGGATAAATCTAACAAAACATGTACAGGATCTATATGTAAAATCTATAAAACACTGATGAAAGATATTTTAAAAAGACTAAATACAGAGGGAATACCAAATACATAAATTAGAACACTCAATATTATCTACCATACCAATTGTCATACAGTCACTGTAGAAACCGTTTGATGATTTATCAGAGTTAAACATAGAATTACCATACGACCCAGCAAATCTACTCCTAGGTATATGCCTAGGACAATTGAAAACATTTGTCCACACAGAAACAGACACAAACGTCTATAACAGCATTATTCATAATGGCCAAAGGGTGGAAATAACCCAAATGCCCATCAGCAGATGAACAGATAAACAAATTGTGGCATATCCCTACAATGGAATACTATTCATCCATAAAACAGAACAATACTGATATATACTACAACTTAGATGAACCTAGAAAATATTATGCTAAACAAAAGAGGTCTGACACAAAAGGTCACATATTACATGACTACTTTCCTCACCAATAAATCAGCCCTGCAAGAAATGTTAAAGGAAATTCTTTGAGTGGAAAGAGAAGGCCATGATCACGAGTAAGCAAACAATGGGGAAAATTTTCACAAGTAAGGTGCAAACACATAATAAAAGTAGTAATGTGAAAAAAAATTAAAAAAAATAAAAGTAGTATGTGAATCACTCATCAAACCAGTATGGAGGTTAAAGCACAAAAGCAGTAAAACCAATTATATCTATAAAAATTAGTTAAGGGACTTCACAAAATAAAAGGATGTAAAGTATGACGCTGGAGACATAAAATGTTGGAAATGGTTAAAATTTAATGCTTTTAAATGGGTTCAAACTTAAGCAAACATCAACTTAATATAGACTGCTATATGCAAAAGATGTTATTATGAACCTAATGGTAACCATAAATCAAAACCCTGTAATACATACACAAAAAATAAAGGGAAAAGAATCCAAGCATATCACAGAAGAATGCAATTAAACTACAAGGGAAGATAGCACAGAAGTATAAAAACAACTGAAAGATAACAAAATGGCAATAAGTATATACCAACCAACAATTACTTTAAATGTAAATGGACTAACTGCTCCAATCAAAAGACATAGGGTGGTGGAATGGATAAAAGAGTAAGATCTATCTATATGCTGCCCACAAGAGACTCACTTCAGATCTATGACATATGTAGATTGAAAGTGAAAGGATGGAAAAACATTTACCATGCAAATGGAAGCAAAAAGAAAGCTGGGTAGCAAAACTAATATCAAAATAGATTTTAAAACAGACTGCAACAAGAGACAAAGAAGGACACCATCTAATGATAAAGGGAACAAGCCAACAAGAGGACAGAACAATTTTCAGTATTTATGCACCCAACATGGGAGCACCTACATACATAAAGCAACTGTTAACAGATAAGGGAGGAAAGTAACAGCGATATAATAGTAGAGACTTTAACACCTCACTTACATCGATGAAAGGATCATCCAGACAGAAAAGCAACAAGGTAACAATGGCTCTGAATGACATATTACATCAGATGGCCCTAATGTGTATATATTCAGAATACTCCACCTAAAAACAACAGAATACACACCCTTTTTAAATGTGCATGGAACCTTCTCTAGAATAGATCATATATTAGGCCATGAAACAAGTCTCATAAATCCAAAAAGAATGAAATCATATCACATATCTTTTCTGACTACAACAGTATAAAGCTAGAAATCAACCACAAGAATAACTCTGAAAAGGACACAAATAAATGGAGGCTAAATAACATGCTACTAAACAATGCATGCAATGCATGGGTCAACTAAGAAATCAAAGAGGAAATTAAAAAATACATGGAAACACGTGAAGATGAAAACATAATGATCCAAAGTCACTGGGATGCACCAAAGCTGTAAGAGAGATTACAACAATACAGGCCTACTTAAAGAAACAAGAAAAATCTCAATAAACATCCTAACCTTATACATAAGGGATCTATATAAAGAAGAACAAACAAAGCCAAGCTGAGTAGAAGGAAGAGCATAATAAAGGGTAGAGCAGAAATAGATAAAATAGAGATGAAAGAAACAATAGAGCAGATCAATGAAACAAAGAGTTGGTTCCTTAAAAATATAAACAAAATGGAAAAATCTTTAGCCAGACTCACCAAGGAAAGAAGAACTCAAATAAGCAAAATCAGAATTAAGGAAGAGAAATAATAAACACACCACAGGAATACAAAGGATTATTAAGAGAATATTATCAAAAATTATATGCCAACAAATTGAACAGCCCAGAAAAAAATGGATAAATTCCTAGGAACATATAATCTTCCATAACTGAATCAGGAAGAAATAGAAAATCTGAACTGATTACCAGCAATGAAATTGAATCAATAATCAAAAAACTCTCAATGAACAAGTCTAAGGCCAGATGGCTTCAAAAGTGAATTCTACCAACATTTAAAGAAGTATTAATACCCATCTATTCTTGAATTATTTCAAAAAAAATTGAAGAGGAAGGAAAAATTCTAAATTCGTTCTTCAAGGCCACCATTACCTACCCTGATACCAAAACCAGATAAACACACTAAAAAACAAAAACAAAAACAAAAAAACTATAGGCCGATATCTCTGATGAACAAAGATGCAAAAATCCTCAACAAAACAGTAGCAAACTGAATCCAACAATCTATTTAAAAAATCGTTTACCATGTTCAAGTGGGATTTATTTCCAGGTTGCAAGGGTGGTTCAATATTCACAAATTAATCACCATGATACATCATATCAATAAGATAAAACCATATGATCCTTTTAGTAGATGTAGAAAAAGCATTTGACAAAGTACAACATCCATTCATGATATAAATTCTCAACAAAGTAGGCTTAAAAGGAACATATACCTCAACACAGTAAAGGCTATTTATGAAAAAACCACAGCAACCATCATACATTATAGGGAGAAACTGAGAGCTTTTCCCCTAAGACTAGAAACAAGACAAGATGTCCACTTTCACCACTTTTATTCAACATAGTAATGGAGTCCTAGCCATAGCAGTGACTCACGAAAAAGAAATAAAGGGTATCCAAATTGGTAAGGAAAAAGGACAAGTTTCATTATTTGCAGATGACGTAATACTATATATAGGAAACCCTAAAGACACCACTAAAAATCTATGAAAACTGATATATGAATTCATTGAAGTTGGAGGAAACAAAATTAAACACACAGAAACCTCTTGCATTTCTATGTACTAAAAATGAAGTAGCAGAAAGGGAAATTAAGAAAACAATTCCAGTTACAATTGCACCAAAAATAATAAAATACTTAGGAATGAACTTAATAAAGTGAAAGATCTGTATTTTGAGGGATGAACTATAAAACAATGATGAAAGCAACTGAAGATAACACAAATGGAAACACATTCCATGCTCATGGATTGGGAAAAGAATTAGATTGGTAACAATTATTATTAAAATGTCCATACTACCCAAAGCAATCTACAGATTTAATGCAATCTCTTTCAAAATACCAACATTTTCTCACAAAACTAGAATACTACTAAAATCTGTATGGAACCACAAAAGACCCTAAATAGCCAAAGCAATCTTAAAAAAGAAGAGCAAAGCTGCAAAGCTAAAGTATCACAATCCCAAATTTCAAAATATACTACATAAAGCTGCAGTAATCAAAACAGTATGGTATGGTACTGGCATAAAACAAGACACATTGATCAATCAAAAAGAAGACAACCCAGAAAGTTATATAGTCAATTAACCCACAACAAAGGAGGCAAGAATATACAAAGGGGAAGACAGTCTTCAGCAAATGGTGATGAGAAAACTGGACAGCTACATCCAAAGAAGGAAACTAGACCACTTTCATTGGACCACACACAAAAATCTACCCAAAATGGGTTAAGGACCTAAATATGAGACCTGAAAACATAAAACTCCTAGAAGTAAACACAAGCAGTAATCTTGACATTGGATATCGAGACATTTTTCTAGATAAGTCTTCTCAGGCAAGGGAAACTAAAGCCAAATTAAACTATTTGGACTACACCAAAATACAAAGCTTTTGTTGAGCAAAGGAAACCATCAACAAAACAAAATGGCAATCTATGGAATGGGAAAAGATATCTGCAAATGGTATATTCAATAAAGGGTTAATATCCAAAAAAATATTTTTAAAAACTTATACAATTCAACATCAAAAAACCCCCCAAGTAATCTGATTTAAAAATGGGCAGAGGAGGGGATCCCTGGGTGGCTCAGCGGTTTAGCACCTGCCTTTGGCAGGGGGCCTGATCCTGGAGTCCCAGGATCGAGTCCTATGTCGGACTCCCGGCATGGAGCCTGCTTCTCCATCTGCCTGTGTCTCTGCCTCTCTCTCTGTCTCTCATAAATAAATAAATAAATAAATAAATAAATAAATAAATAAATAATCTTTTAGAAAATGGGCAGAGGAATTAAATAAATGTTTTTCCATAGAAGACCTAGAGATGGCCAACAGACACTTAAAAAGATGCTCAACATCACTAATCATCATGGAAATGGAAATCAAAACTACAATTAAGTATCACCTTACATCTGTCAGAATGTCTAAAAAAGAAGACAAGAAATAATTGTTGGCAAGGATGGAGAGAAAAGGAAACTTTTGTGTACTATTGGGAATGCAAAATCGTATGGCCACTATGGAAAACAGTATGGAGGTTCCTCAAAATTAAAAAGAATGACCACATGATCCAGTAATTCCATTACTGGGTATTTACCCAAAGAAAATGAAAACACTAATTTGAAATGATATATGCACTGCTGTTTATTATTGCATTATTTATAATAGTCATGATATGAAAGTAACTCATCCACAGATAAGCCCATCCAGAGATGAATAAAGATGCAAGACAGACAGACACACACACACACACACACACACACACAGGACTATTAGTTATAGAAAAGAATGAGATCCTGCCATCTGCAACAATGTGGAGGGCCCTATACAGAATAATGCTAAGTGAAATAAGTACAAGAAAGATAATTACCATATGATTTCACTCATTTAAGAAACAAAACACAGGAACAAACAAACAAAAAACCAGAATCTTAAATACAGAGAGCAAACTGCTGGTTGCCAGGGGAGGTGGTTAGGGGGAATGGATGAAATAGATATAGGGGATTAAGAGTACACTTATCTTGATGAGCGCTAAGTAATGTATGGGAACTGTTGAATCATTATATTGTATGCCTGAAACTAATATAATATTCCATGTTAATTATACCTCAATAAAAAAATAGGCAAAAGTCAAAGTATTTAAAAGACTTCTCAAAAAAGAGGATGTATGCACGAATGGCCAAAAGATACATCATTAACCATTAGACAAGCCATTAAATGAGCTATGCACTATATGCTTATTAGGATGGTTAAAATAAATACAATGACAATACCAAGTGCTGACAAGTATGTGAAGAAACTAAAACTCTCACACATTAATGGTAGGAATGTAAAATGGCACAACGACTCTGGGAAACACCTTGGCCATTTCTTATACACTGCCCATAAAGTCCAAGAAATGAAAACTCATGTTTACACAAAAGCCTGCACGTATGTGCATGTTCATAGCAGCTCAATTCGTAATCACCCCAAACTGATAAATAACTCAAATGTCCTTCAGTGAATGAGAAAAAGCAGCTATGGTATACAATGGACTACAGCAATATAAAGTAATAAACTATCGATACACAACATGGATGAATTTTAAGGGCATTATGCTGAGTAAGAGAGGCTAATCTGAAAATATTACATACTGTGTAACTCCATTTACTTGTCATTCTGGCAAAGGCAAAAACCACAGGGATGGAGAGGAGCTCAGAGGCTGCCAGGTGTTAGGGGTAGAGGAAGGGCATGACTACTAAGGGACAACATAAGGGAGTTTGAGGAGGTTCTGTGTGCTCATTTTGGTGGTGGTTACAAGAATCTAAACATGTATACCAACAGAGCTCATTTTACTTCATGCTAATTTTAAGAATACAATTTAAAAAACCCTTTATCAAAAGGGAAAACACATTGAAAATAAAAGAGCTTTCAATCTGAGATGTTGTACAAAGAACATTAAGATAAAGGAGTAAAATAAAACCAGAAAATTAATAGTAAACAAACAAGATGATTAGTAACCAAATGAACTAAACAAACTATTGTTAAACACCATGATCAAGTACAGCCAATCCCAAGAAGGAAATGTCACCTCAAAAGCAATAATTCTATTACTTACTGTAAGTCTCCATCAACCAATTAACAGAGAAAAACTAATCAAAAGATGCCAAAAACCATTTGCTAAAACCTAATTCTATTTCTGATTTAAAAAAAATAAAAAGCTTCTCAAACTAGAGATAGATACTCCTCTGAACTTCATGAACATAGCCTATACCAGAGACCTACAGAGCCCTATGTAGTAAGTGGAAAAACACTGGCAGCATTACCTTTAAAGTCAGCAACAAGACAAGGATGCCCCCCTATCACTGACCACTCAACACTGTAATAAAACTAGAAAAATCTAGATATATGAATATGTGAAAGAAAAGGGATATTATGAGCTAAATACATATGTTGCATATGAATTCAGATGTTGAATTCCTAACCCCCAGTATTTCAGAATATGACTATAATTGGAGATAAGGCTTTCAAAGAGATAATTAAGTTAAAATGAGGCCAATAGGGAGGGCCCTAATCCAGCTTGACTGTGTCCTTTTAAGAAGAAATTAGGAATATACGCAGGGACATCAGGGGCCCATGTTCACAAAAGGAAGATCAGAAGCAGCAGCAGCAAAAGGGTGGTCATCTGCAAGCCAAGGAGAGGCTTCAGGGGAACCAAACACTGCTAGCACTTTTATCTTGGACTTCCAGCCTCCAGAACTGTGAGAAAATTAACTTCTGGTGTTTAAGCCATCCAGTCTGTGGTATTTTGTTATGGGAGCCCTAGCATACTAAAATAGGGGACACAGATCACCTACCTCAAAAGTCCAAGACAATTAACTGAAAAATTAACAGAACTAGTATAAGTATAGGAAGGCAGTCTGATACAGGATCAAAACGGAAAAATCAATTATTTTCCTGCATACTAGTTAACAGCCAAATGGAAAATGTAATAGATAAAAAGATGCCACTTTCAATATGAACCAAACTATAAAACACTTAGTAAATAAACTGGAGATATACAAGAAAACCTGAATAGAGAGACAGACCATGGTTGAAGATGGTCTGTTTTGTGATCACTCATGCCCTAAAGGTAATTAGCGGAATGACATCAAAGCCATCCAGAAGTTGCACTGGTTCAAAAGCAGTTTTCCCTGGCATGTTTTTTTTTTAACCAATCAATAATGAATTTTCTCACAGCTGAGAAAGCCTTAACAATATATGAGTATTTACAGACAAAAGCTAAAAATCCTGCAATTGTGCCTCCCACTAGAGGAAGAGCAAATGGTGCCTTTGTCTTCTATAAAATTAAGCTCTGGTGGGAGAAGGGGATGGCTAAGAAAGCGGAACAGGAAACTGAAGACATTTGCCCTGTGTTTAAAAAGACAAAAAAAGGGATCCCTGGGTGGCGCAGCGGTTTAGTGCCTGCCTTTGGCCCAGTGTGCGATCCTGGAGACCTGGGATCGAATCCCACGTCGGGCTCCCAGTGCATGGAGCCTGCTTCTCCCTCTGCCTATGTCTCTACCTCTCTCTCTCTCTCTGTGTGTGACTATCATAAATAAATAAAAATTAAAAAAAAACTTAATGGAAAATAAATAAAAAGACAAAAAAATTGCTAAAGATTAGTCCCTGGATCAGATTTTAATTTGATGGACCTGATTTCTACCTTAAGCAAATGTCCTCAAGAGCCTGTATCTTGAAGGAGGAAGCCTCAGCCCAAGGTATAAGGTTACAAAGAATCCATGGACTCCGATGCTAGGTGCAATTGCCTTGCTAACTGGGAAAGGATTATTTGGGTGTTTTGGCTTCAAAGCCACAGAAACTTTGAGGAGTGTGCCCCTAACCCTCTTTTTCTTGTAAGCTCTATTATTTTTAGTGTACAAGTTTTTAGGACATTAAGTTTTTCAAGAATACACAGGTGCCATTATAGTAGAAAGGCTGCCAATGAAAGATAATGGTTTCCATAAATTTATCTATAAATGCCATGCAATCCTAATAAACAAATCTCATAAAGGATTTTCCATAGAATTTGATGAGCTGATTCTAGAATCCATTTGGAATAGAAAAAATTCAATAATGGCCTAGAAATTCTGGAAAAATAAGAACAAGTAGGTTGGCATCTCCTTATTAAACTACCTTTCTCATGTTGCTGGGCAAAGCAGAAAGCCAGAGTGGAGTAGTCAGACCAGGACAGATGTTTTAGCTGATGCAACCGTCTGCTGAAGGTAGGGTGAGTGGCCAGGGGATCTTTGTCCCTAAGACTAATCACATATCCATTCAGAGATGATGGGGTTTGCTGAACATCTGTGCTCTCCTTAGGTCTGATGCAAGTTCTGCAGAGGGGATTTGCCCTACCAGACACAAGGCCTATAGTAACTAACCTATGAGGTATCTGAACAGAAAGGGACAAATTTTATAGAACAGAAAAATATTAATAATATCTAACACACTTAAAATGTGCTGGGCAATGTTCTAAGTTCTTTATGTATATTAATTCATTAATCCTCACAACAAGCTGTGAGGTAGGTACTATTATAACAGAGAAACACAGAGAGCTTGCCCAGGGTTATACAGCTATTAAGGGACAGAGCTGGGAATAGAGTAGAAAGACAAATCCACATATACATGGGAATTTAGTTTATGACAAAAGAGGAACTTCAAACCAGGGGGTAATGAACTAGTGAATGAATCGTGTTGGGGCAAACGACTTACCATATGGAAAAAATTAAGTTAGATTCATAAAACTTAATTCCAGAGAAAGATAATATTTTAACTTCTATGCATGTTTTCAGTAAAAATATATGAAAGTCTTCTTACACAACACAAATTACAAAAAAATTGATAAAGATAATGAGGCAAAAACTGAAATCTACATGCTAAAAGATACCATAAATAAAATTAAAATACAAGCAACAGATTAAAACATTTTGCAACAATATATTTAAAAACACTAAGAAATCTAGAATAGAGAACAACAGATCAATAAAAAAACCACCATCCTAATAGAAAAATGGGTGAAAGATTGAATGAACTAATTCACAGAAAAGATATAAAGAAGGAGCACCTGAGTGATGCAGTTGGTTAAGTGGCCGACTCTTGATTTTGGCTCAGGTTGTGATCTCAGGGTTTGGGGACTGAGCCCTGAATCAGACTCCATGATCAGTGCAGAGTCTGCTGGAGACTCTCTCCCTCTGTCCCTCCCTCACCCCCTGTGCATGTTCTTTCTCTCCCTCAAATAAATAAATCTTTTAAAAAAATAAAGAAGAGCCAATAAACGTATAAAACAAACTGAAACACCATTTTTTGCTATCAGATTTCCAAAAATTAAGAAGACTGATAATATTGACTACTAGTAGTAAGGCTCATACACTGCTCATATATTGGCCCTTTCAGAGGGAAATCTGGCACTATTAACATTTATTTTGTATATACTCTTCAACTTAGCAGGTCTAGTTACCCTACAGAAATGTTAGCTGGCACATGGGTGCAAAGAGTTATTTACCAGAATTTTCATTGCAGCATTGTTAGTCAAACCCCCAAATTAGAAACAACCTAAATGTCAATCAGTAGCGAATGGTTAAACATAGAATGGCCCATCTATGCTACGTAGACTACCATACAACAGGTAGATCTCCATGTATGGATGAAGTAGACAGATCTCTATACACTGATGTTGAAGATGTGCAAGCAAGTTGCAGAACCATGTTTACTACACAAAACTGTATCTATTTGTGTCTATGTGTAGTTGTAAGTACAAGAAAATGAAAGGTATATATCAACTGATAACATAGGTTACCCTCGGGTAACCTTCCTCAGAGAAAAGAATTCATCAAAGGGCACTTTGCTTTCTCCATCTTGCTCAAATTTTAGTCAATGAGAATTAATTTAAAAAATAATATTAAAACCCATATTAAAGTCAGCTGCAGTATACAAAAATGTGCATTATATAATGTAGTACTTAATAAATCTTAACTTGAAAAAGGTTGTCTCTTAAATGTAAAATGACACTGAAAGGTCATTATATACCTTTGCAAGATGAACCAAACAATAGAGAAGTAAGTAGAAGTGATGAAAATAAAATAGGCAAGAGGGTTTGAAAAAAGAGTTTCCAGCAAAGAAGGTTAGACAATTTTAAAAATGAATGATAGCTGGGCCACCTGGGTGGTTCAGTCAGTTAAGTGCTTAACTCTTGATTTTAGCTCAGGTCATGATCTCAGGGTCGTGAGATCGAGCCCTGTGTTGGGCTCCAAACTCAGCATGAAGTCTGCTTGAGATTCTCTCTCTCCCTCTCCATCTGCCCCTCCCCCCACATTCTCTCTCTAATAAATAAAGAAATCTTTAAAAAATGGATGATAGCTAATTATTTTCTGAGGGTCTTCCATGAACAAGACAATGTACAATGATGCTCTGTACAAGCATCATCTCTAATTCTTGCATCAACCTGTAGATATTCCATTTTATGGATTAAGAAAACATGACTCAGAGAAAGCAAGCGTCAAACTTCAGGCAAGGTCTCTTGCTCATTACTGTCACAGGCTGTCCTGGATCAGAACTGGGTTTGAGACTGGGGCCAGGGGGAGCACTTCTGGCTGGACCCAAGTGCTCAGCTGCCCTTACTATACTCTGCATCCTTGAAGCATGCTCCCAAGCTGTCCTGTTCATCCAGACTGGCATTCTCTTCCTCCTCTTCGCTCTCGGTTCTCCAGTATGCTGGCCGCTTGATGGGCCGCTTCCCTGGGGTGCGCTGGGAAGCAGGGCTGCTAGACACTGTGCCCAGCCCACTGCTGGAGCTCCCACTGCTTCGGTCCTGGCCCCCTGTCCACCAGGCCTGCAGGCTGGAGGTAGTTGGTGAGGATGATGAAGACTGCAGGTTGGCCATGCACAGCATGCCCTGGATGGCCTCCTGAGTGCTGGGAGAGGCAGGGGCCTCGCTGCAAGGGACAGAGAAGAAATGCTAAGGGAGTTTCTCTAGTTGTCAGAGGAAACCAGTCATCATAATAGTTAAGGAGGAGGGACAACAGCTCTGGGTGTTAGGGTGGAAGGAAGGAGAAGAGAACCATTCCAAATGATAAATGAGAAATTAAACCAACAGATCAAGACAGTATGTCAAAGACCGTTTGCATGTCAAGGCCAGTCCTTCTTGCCCTGAAGTCTTTCCAAAGACAGCAAGGAAGGTGGCAAAAAGAGGAGTGCACTTCCCTCTGTTTACTCATGCTCAATTCTTTCATTTTTTCAAAACAAGGCCCAGTTTTCCTTCCATGCCTCTTCTAGGTCCTCTTCCAACTCCCAAAGAACCCGAAACTAACCCCCCTTGAAGTTTTTACATCTACTGTCTATCAGATCTTAAGTTCCTCAGGATGGATTTCATGTCTGCTTTATTCTTTCAGCCCTGATGACCTCGCTGGTTCTTTGTTCCCTTAAATGTCTCAAGAAATATCTGCTGATTGGCTGATCTAGCCTTCTGGGGGGAGGGTGGAAAGGGGTGTTGTCTGATGGCCCAGAAGGGGAGATTGAAGCCAGTACTCACGTGAGGGCAGCATAGTCAGGTCCCCCCACCTGCCTGCTGGCCTTGAGTAGATCAAGAATTCCACCAGCGCCACTCCCATTCCCAAGCTTGCCTTCGACCCCTTCTACCATGTCCTCATCCGTTGTATAGTCCTCCTGTTTGGGAAAGAGATATCACCTTGGCTGCTGAGAGCTGCCCTGGTAAGGCCCTGGGATACAATGTTGACATTCTTATTCCAGATACTAATCTCCTCTGAGCACCAAGTATAGACCAAGCACTAAGCAGAATATTCACTCTTTCATTTTAATCTCCACAGCATCTTTGTGAGGTAACTATTATTGTATGTACGAGATAGGCATTTTAACTGTCTATTGTGTGTATGAGGTAGGTATTTTAACTCCTGTTTTACAGGTAAGTAAACTAAGGTTCATCGGTAAAGTAAATAAGTTGTATAAGGTCATAATCAAAGTATCCAAATCAGATACTCCTTTCTGCTACATCACAATGCTTTTTATTCAACCCTGAATATGTTTTAATATTTTTATCATTTTAAATTTATATCTTAATATACTTACATTTTAATATATATTTTAATATATTTAATATTTAATCACAATGCCTTTTATTCTACCTTGAAATATTTAAAAATATTTCTACTAAATTATAATCTTCCAGTCATATGCTCAGCTGCATTGCACTTTAGCACACAATCTTTCATTTAATAAATATTTTGGGAACTGAATGCATAGGGTATCTTCCCTGTCCCCGCCGCCCCCCACGAGAATGACAATCTGTCTTCTGTTTCTGTAACCAGAATGGCAGAAGACCAGGATAGGCTCCTACCTCAATGTCAAACTCAACTTCTCCTGGTTCACGAACTCGGTTGGGGTCAGAGCAAGGCTTTGCACGGGGTAACTTTCGGGGAAATTCTAGAAAAATAGTGAAATGCACATACTGTGAAGCTAAGATTAACATCTGGGCCCAATACCCAGGGGGGAAAAGAAAGAATATAATTTTCCTAAAAGTAATGACCAAAGACAAGTAATTTAGGGAGATTAGGAACTGGTTTATAAATAAATCTCTAGAGCAAAGAATACATAGAAACCTAAAGAGCTGGTAAACTCAGAATATCAACAAGCTCAGGCCTAAGACCTTTGGCCTATCAAGAGGACCCAAAACAAACATGAAACAGGCAGAAAAGGAACAAGAAAGAATAGGTACACACTTGGTCTTATTATCAGGGTCGCCTTCTCCTTTCCCAATCTCTCATCAATCTGCAGTTCATCATCTGAATCCAAGTCAAAATCATCTTCCATCACTTGTTCTGCCATCAGCCTAGCCTTGTCCGCCTTCTTTGTGAGCTTGGCTCGCCGAGACTTGGATAGGCTCTTTACCTTCTTGGTACTAAAAAGAGAAGAACACATGGTCACATTCAATATTGTTAAGACAGCAATTCTCCCCAAATTGGTCTACAGACTCAATACAATCCCTATCAAAATCCAGCTAATTTCTTTTATAGAAATTAATAAGCTTATACTCAAATGCATACAGGCATACAAAGGACTTACTATGGCCAAAAGAATTTTGAAAAAGGACAAAATTAGAGGATTCTCTACTCAACTTCAAAATTCACTAAAAAGCAACAGTAGTCAAGGTAGTATAATATTAGCAAAAGGATAGACATGTACAGTGCAAGAGGGTTCCCCCTTCTGCACATCCTCTCCAACATTTGTTGTTTCCTGTCTTGTTAATTTTCACTATTCTCACTGGAGTGAGGTGGTATCTCATTGTACTTTTGATTTGTATTTCCCTGATGGCAAGTGATACGGTGAACTTTCTCACGTGCTTCTTGGCCATGTGTATGTCTTCTTTGGTGAAATTTCTGTTCATGTCTTTTGCCCATTTCATGATTGGATTGTTCGTTTCTTTGCTGTTGAGTTTAATAAGTTCTCTATAGATCTTGGATATTGGCCCTTTATCTGATAGGTCATTTGCAAATATTTTCTCTCATTTTGTAGGTTGTCTTTTAGTTTTGTTGACTGTTTCTTTTGCTGTGCAGAAGCTTTTTATCTTAATTAAGTCCCAACAGTTCATTTTGGCTTTTGTTTACTTTGCCTTCATAGATGTATCTTGCAAGAAGTTGCTGCAGCTGAGTTCAAAAAGGGTGTTGCCAGTGTTCTCCTCTAGGATTTTGATGGAATCTTGTCTCACATTTAGATCTTTCATCCATTTTGAGTTTATGTTTGTGTATGGTGTAAGAGAATGGTCTAGTCTCATTCTTCTGCACGTGGCTGTCCAACTTTCCCAGCACCATGCACTGTTGGTGAGAATGTGAACTGGTACAGCCACTCTGGAAAACAGTGTGGAGGTTCCTCAAAGAGTTAGAAATAGAGCTACCCTATGACCAGCAACTGCACTACTCAGTATTTACCCCAAAGGTACAGATGCAGTGAAACGCTGGAACACCTGCACCCCAATGCTTATAGCAGCAACGTCCACAATAGTCAAACTGTGGAAGGAGCCTCGATATCCTTCGACAGATAAATGGATAAAGAAGATGTGGTATATATATACCATGGAATATTACTCAGCCATCAGAAAGGACAAATACCTACCATTTGCTTCGACATGGATGGAACTGGAGGATATGCTGAGTGAAGTAAGTCAATCGGAGAAGGACAATCATCATATGATTTTACTCATACAGGGAATATAAGACATAGTGAAAGGGATTATAAGAGAAAGGAGGGAAAATAAGTGGGAAAAATTAGAAAAGTTGACAAAAATTGAGACTCCTAACTCTGGGAAATGAACAAAGGGTAGTGGAAGGGGAGGTGGGTGGGGGTATGAGGTAACTGGGTTATGGGCACTGAGGAGGGCACTTGATGGGATAAGCACTGGGTGTTATACTGTATGTTGGCAAATTGAACTTCAATGAAAAAGAACAGGATAGGCATATACATCAATGGAACCAGTTGAGTCTAGAACCAACATTTCAATTTATGGTAAATCGATTTCTGCCAAAGGTGCTAAGGTAATACAGTGGGGGAAAGGATGGTCTTTTTAACAAATGGTGCTGAGAAAACTGGATAACACATGTAAAGAAATGAATGTGTATTCTTACATCATACACAAAAATTAACTCAAAATGGATCCTAGATCTACATGTAAAAGCTAAAACTAAAAAAACTTCTAGGAAAAAATATAGGAAACTACCTCGATGACCTGGGATTAGGTAAAATTCAAAACATTTGTGCTTCAAAGAGATACCATTAAGAAAACTAAAAGACAAAAAAAAAAAAAAAAGAAAGAAAGGAAATGAAAAGACAAGCCAATGACTGGGAGAAAAATCTCTGCAAATAATTTATTTGGGAAAGGATTTGTATCCAGAATATTTAAGTAACTGTTAGAACTCAATAATAAGACAAACAAGCCAATTTAAAACTGAGCAAAATTGGGGTAGCCCTGGTGGCTCAGCGGTTTAGCACCGCCTTCAGCCTGGGCCGTGATCCTGGAGACCCAGGATCAAGTCCCATGTCAGGCTCCCTGCATGGAGCCTGCGTCTCCCTCTGCCTGTGTCTCTGCCTCTCTCTCTTTCTCATGAATAAATAAATAAAATATTTAAAATAAATAAATAAATAAAATTTTTTAAAAAACTGACCAAAAGATTTGAATAGACATTTCTCTAAAGGTAATATACAAATGGCCAATAATCACACAAAAAGATGCTCAAAGCATTAGTTATTAGGGAAATGCAAATCAAAACCACAATGAGATACCACTTAATATCCATTAGAATGGCTATAATAAAAAAGATAATAACAACTGTTAGCCAATATACTGCTGGGGGGAATATAAAGTGGTACAGACACTTCAGAATAAATTTTGGCAGTTTCTTAAAGAATTAAACAATAAGTTACCATATGACCCCAAATTTTACTCCTAAGTGAGAAACAGAAACATACGTCCATACAAAAACTTATATGCAAATGCTCATAGCACCATTATCAATAATAGCCAAAAAGTGGAATCAATCCAAATAACCATTAACCAGTAAATGGATAAACAAAAATGTGGTATATCCATACTATTCAGAAATAAAAAGGAACCAATTAATGATAAACACTATATCATGCATGAACGTTAAAAACATTGTGCTAAGTGAAAAGCCAGACATAGAAGACCACATATTATATTATTCCATTTATATATGTCTAGAAAAGGCAAATATAGAGACAGAAAGTAAATTAGTGGTTCCTTGGGCCTGGGAAAGAGAACCAAAAGACTAATTATAAGTGAATAAAAGGGATCTTTTTGGGGTGATAGAAGTGTTCTACAATTGGATTGCAGTGATAGTTGCATGTTCTTCAAATTTACTACAAGTTATTTAATTGTATACTTAAAGCAGGTTAATTGTAAGGTATGTAGGGTATACCTTAAAAAAGCTGTTAAAATATATATAAAAGAAATTGAACTAAAAAATGGCTTAAATAATCCTGTCAGATATGGTAAACAACATTAACTAGTACAAACTGCTGAAATAAATCTTATAGGTAAAAAAAAACAAGTTTTTGGTAAATCAGTATACTTGATACATACATTCAGCAGTTATTTGGTGAACTGGCTTTCAGTAAATTGGCTGACATTAAATTGACCTATTTTCTACCTCACAGGGTTTTAGGAGGATCGAATGAGCTAATACAGAGACCAAGACACGGCAAGCGCCCAGTGCTAGCTAACCTTATCTTTAAGTTCTCTGGGCCTCAGTTTCCACATTAATAAAATGGGGATAGCAACATTTAACTTTCAGGGTTGTTGTGAGGATTAAATAAAATAATGTACTAAACAGCTTAGATAAAGTCTGATGCAGAGCCAGGAGCTCAATAAGTGCTAGCTATTTATACCCTGGTCTTTTAAATATGAAAAATGTCAAACATAAACAATATAAAAGTATAACTCTTATGTACCTTTCACTCAGCTAAGTTTCATTAATTATCAACACAGCAAATCTTGTTTAATTTGTACCTCAGTCCTCTGCAAGACACTGGATTGTTTTGGAGAAAAGCCCAGACATATCATATGGTCTGTAAATATTTCTCTATCTTGTCTCTCTAGGTTCACTTAACAGTCTCTGGCAGCTGCAGGAGGTAACAGAAGCAACATAAAGGCTAGTGGGGAAGGGGAAAATGTTTCATTGTGTCCTCAACAGCCATTACAGGCTGAACCCCTAGAACACTAAGGAGGGCACTTGATGGAATGAGCACTAGGTATTAAACTATATGTTGGCAAATTGAATTTAAATTTTAAAAAAGGGACTCTCGGGGATCCCTGGGTGGCGCAGCGGTTTGGTGCCTGCCTTTGGCCCAGGGCGCGATACTGGAGACCCGGGATCGAATCCCACGTCAGGCTCCCAGTGCATGGAGCCTGCTTCTCCCTCTGCCTGTGTCTCTGCCTCTCTCTCTCTCTCTCTCTCTCTCTGTGACTATCATAAATAAATAAATAAATAAATAAATAAATAAATAAATAAATAAATGGACTCTCCATTTTCTCCTCCTCAGGAGACCTATCATGGACCAAGGCAACGTTCAACAGTCTGTTATTGTTTAGCAACTTGGTTCTCAAATCCCAAGAATAGCTCTGCTGCTTTCAGAATCTGCCCTAATCTCACACTCCCTTTTCCCTTATTTTCCAGCCAGGTGGACCTACTCTACTTGCCCTTGGGATCCTTTTTCCCCACAAAAAAAATGCGATGAAGGTATCCTTGGCATTTGTGTTCCTTCCTATACTGTTCATACTTTACTTGGTTCTTGACTGTTCCTGTCTGGTATTCTGGGGGTCCAGATGATCACTCTTACTGTCTTCCTCTGCCTCCCTACATGTTTCAGGATTTCTGATGATCTGCTTAGCTTCTGGCTATACCCATACCATCATCACCATCACTTTTCATCTTCATCATTTTATTTATAAGAGCTACCACTGATTAAGCATTTACTATGTGCTAGGCCTTGTGATAAGGACTTCACATACATTACCTTATTTAGTCCTCCAACAACCCTAGGGTAAGCTTTTCTTTTTATTTTCTGTGAAAATTATTTTTTTAATAAATTAATTTTTATTGGTGTTCAATTTACCAACATACAGAAAAACACCCAGTGCTCATCCCATCAAGTGTCCCCCTCAGTACCCATAACCCATTCACCCCCACCCCCCACCCTCCTCCCCTTCCACCACCCCTAGTTCGTTTCCCAGAGTTAGGAGTCTTTATGTTGTCTCCCTTCCTGATATCTATAGAAGAGATATAATGAGGACACTGAGGTGCAGGGTTAATTAATTTGCCAAGATTGATCACACACAGTGAATTCGCATCAGGGCTGGGATTCAAACACAGGACTGATTCCCAAGCCTGTGTTTTTTGTTGTGAATGCTTTTGTTTTATTCTTTTAGAAAATGTTGTTAAAAATTATTTTAAGAAAAGTAATACATGCAATTGCTGGGTCGTAGGGCAGATCTATTTTTAACTCTTTGAGGAACCTCCACACAGTTCACATTACCCCAAAGATAAAGATGCCATGAAACGCCGGGATACCTACACCCCGATGTTTATAGCAGCAATGTCCACAATAGCCAAACTGTGGAAGGAGCCTCGGTGTCCATCGAAAGATGAATGGATAAAGAAGATGTGGTTTATGTATACAATGGAATATTACTCAGCCATTAGAAACGACAAATACCCACCATTTGCTTCGACGTGGATGGAACTGGAGGGTATTATGCTGAGTGAAATAAGTCAATCGGAGAAGGACAAACATTATATGGTCTCATTCATTTGGGGAATATAAAAATAGTGAAAGGGAATAAAGGGGAAAGGAGAAAACTAAGTGGGAAATATCAGAAAGGGAGACAGACCATGAAAGACTCCTAACACTGGGAAATGAACTAGGGGTGGTGGAAGGGGAGGTGGGCGGGGGGTGGGGGTGACTGGGTGGCAGGCACTGAGGTGGGCACTTAACGGGATGAGCACTGGGTGTTATTCTGTATATTGACAAATTGAACACCAATAAAAAATAAATTTATTTTAAAAAATTAAAATAAAATAAAATAAAAAAGAAAAGTAATACTTGCTTGTTGTACAAAACTCAAATGCTACTGAAGTGAAAATTTCCTCTCCTGGCTCCCCTACTATCCTACTTTCCAGAGATAACTATTGTTACAAGTTTGGTGTGACAAGTATAAAATATATAATGAATATATTTATTTGCATGAATACATATGATTATCTCTAGAAGAAAATTATTGACACTGGTCGTCCATGGGGAGGGGAACTGGGGAACACAGACGGGGGGGGAATAAAATTTTTCAGTATGTATTGTTACATACTTCTGCAATTTAAAACAGCATATATTAAATTTTAAACCTCCTCATAAAAATTAAAAATAAGGAAGTCTGTATGCCACTTTTCTACACAAGCACACACACACACACACACACACACACAAACATGTGCACACACACCTTTTAAAAAAATTAAAATGGAACTATTACTATGTATTATTTTGTAACCTGATTTTTTTCACTTAAGAATACGTCTTGGACACCTTTTCATGTCAACAGATATTAAATTTATTCGCTTTAACAGCTACATGGTATTCTATCCTATAGAGGTACCATAATTCATTTAACCAACCCTTATTGATAAACACAATTATAATTACTTTCTATTACAATGATGCTATGAACACTGAACATTTCTAACACACCTGTGCAAATATTTCTGCAAAATTCCTAAAACCCTAACAGCAGAAGATACATAAAAAAAACTAATGCTCTTTTTTTTTTTTTTTTTTTTTTAAAACTAATGCTCTTAATCAGTATGCTATATTCCCTTTTATTTCTGCCAGTGGTTCTGACCCACTGACTTGCTGAAATTTCTACAACTTATACAAGACTTTTCTCAGACTGCCAATTAGATTCCAGGCCTCTCCCCCAGCACACCATGGTTCTCTGAACTAAGCGATATCTGATAATATATGGGTATTTCCCCAAGTGCAGTCCCTCCCCCACCCATGTCCCAGCCCCGGGTCCCAATTCCATGCTCTATCTCAGTGACATGTTGTCACTGAGTCCCAGTATCTCTGTGTTCCTTCTTCCCATCTTACCTGCCATTAGACACCAACAGGGCCAGCGGACCCTCATTCCCATCAAGGTCCAAGTCTGGTGAGTCATCATCTGAGTCATTCAGGCAGGTACCAGTGATGTTGAACTGCAGAAGGAGGAGGCTCAGTTGTCACCTGTCTGGGACTCTCATGTGAATCAGGATGACCAGTTCCTTTTGGTTTCACTGGTTGAGTTCACTGTTAAAAACCACCTGAACCAAGGCCTCCTGCTACACTGTCCCCCACCCCCACCCCAAATCATCACAAGAACAGGAGGCTGAGAATGTGTGGCTACCTCGGGGGGAACCTATCAATCTTGTAAAACGTGTTCCCCAAAAAGAGGGGAGAGCATCTTCACATGCCCATGCAGAGCATCACAATCTTGAAGCAAGGTGGAGTTCTGGGGAAGGGCTTTTCTTAAGGACCTGTTCAAGATTCCAACCTGACACTCACGTACCATATTCTTAAATGTTACTCCCATCCAGTATTTCCAGATTTAGCTCAGATAGTCATGTTTGCTGAGAAAAGCTCCTGACCATCACTCCTGCTCAGATAAACTCATCCCCACCCTTCTGTGTCTGAGGGTCCCATATATGGCATTTATAATACCTCATTGCACTCATTTGTTTTCATGCCTGTCTTTCTCACTAGACTGTCAGTCTCTTGAGGGTTACATTCACAGCACCTATCACAGTGCCCAGCACAGACAAGGTCTCAATAAATGCCTGTTAAATGAGTGGGACTGGTAGCCTAACACCAGGGGCCCTACGGGAGGTGGGAATACAAGACAATCCTTTTGATACCCTGCTCTTCCAAGGGACCCAAAGGGGCTGGGCTGAACCCATGGGCCAGCACCCACCTTTGCTTTCTGGGAAGAGCCTGTCTTCAGTGCCTGATGATTGTATGTATCCAAGAGATTATAGCTCAATTGGCCAGCAGGCCCCAAGGCTGAGCATTCCTTGCCCTTTCGCTCTGCCTTCTTGAAGAGTTCCTTGGGCTTCAGGCCTTTCTTCTTTGAACCACTTTTGGAGGGCAGTGACAGCCTGGACATGGATACTGAAGTGGAATGGACTGGCCTGGTTAAGGGAATGGAGCCAGCTGGGAAGATCCTCTGCAGCCCAAAGATATTGCTCGCCTTCCCAATGTTCTGTTGGAAGATATCCTACAAGAGTATTAGTACACGAGGGGGTTAGAGCTTACTCAAGGGTTCTCTCTATGCTAAGAGCAGTGGTCTATTCATGGCACTGGCAGTAATGCCATGGAAGCAGCTTACAGATGCTCCACCTCTAGATGCACACCCTAGTTTTTTCACAGTGAGTTCATCATCAAGAATTTACTGGGTGGCATTTCTTTACTCAGTCATCAACAAGTAAGGAGAAGACGAGCAGAGGAAAAGCCCAGCACTACTGTCAAAATTGGAGTAGACTCCAAATGCAGCTGGCATGAGACAGAAAATACTTGAGTCCTAAACTGTGTGGTTCCAACCCTAAGGACTGCAGGATTTGAGACAGGGTCTAGTTCCAATTCTGCCACTAGCTAGCTCTGTGACATCAGGTAAGTGATCTGACTACTAAGGCTCTGTTTGCTCAGCTGTAAAATTAAAGGAGACTAGAAAGGTGGTTTTCAAAGATGCCCCGTGGCTCCTTTGAATTTCTTGGGAGGATCCCTGAAGACTGGAGGTGGGTGGAAGGCAAACAAGAGGAACATGTGGAGGTCTAAGCCTCTTGCCTTCACCTTATTCACATCAGCTGTGCTTTGATTGGTTGTCTATTGACCTTCCATGTAAGATTTCATTTGATGGACGGAAAAAAATGGTTCCATTACTTTAAAACATTTGAAAGCCAATGGACCAGACATGATCCATCTCTACATCCTTTTTTTAATGAGCCTAAAGTTTTGTATATACAAAATTGATGTAAGTGGAAAGAGCTGGAGAAAAGGTAGGTCCTGTAACTAAAATCTGAAGGATTCTGACAGATGGGAATGGAGGAAAAGGAGGTAGGAGGTGGACAATGTAAGCTATGGTGTAGGCAGTAAAACATGCTGCACCCAGTGAGGCTAGAAGCCCAATTCCCAGTGGCTCACTCTGACTACCCTTCAGCATAGATTTAGTGCCTATATCCTGAGTGCTAAATGGAAATTGAAAGCTTCTAAGCTAAAGAAGAGTTTAAACTTCCTTAAGTCCCATTGTCCTCTGGTGCCTCTGCTACTTCACCAGCCCACACCAAGTTCTCTCTTTGCTACAAAGTCTATTAATAACAATGGCTCACATTTATTGAGTACTTACTCTGCCAGGCACTGTGCAGGGGCTCTACATACATTAGCTCTTGATCTTAACAAAACTCTGAAAAGGTAGTTTTACATTCTCCCTTTATAGATAAGTATACTAAGGCTCTGAAAGGCTTGCATGTGAAGGAGCAGGAACCAGAATCCGTCTCTCTGAGTCTCTTACCATCTATACCTTACTGCCTCATGGTATAAGCCACCCATTGAAAAATGCCTTTGTAATCATGTTTAATCTGGGAGAATTGTCATTTTGTAGAAGGCAGAGACTGAGTCAAAATATTAATACCAACAACTCCTACTATGACCTCCACCACCCACCACTATCATGACCCACCATCAGAATTTATTGAACACTCACTATATTGCCAAGTACTATACTCAAGTGCTCAGCCTGTGTCACCTTATTTTAACAACCCCTGAGTAGGTGTAATTATCCCCACTTTAGAAACAAGGAAACTGAGGCTTAGGCAGTGGACTTTACCCAGGGTCTTCTACAAGATTCTGAGTTCTTTGTGGGCAGACAATGAATTATTTATGTATTGTAAGCACCTAGCCTAATGTGAGGCACCCTGGAGGCCCATGATAATTATTTAAATTAATGAATAAATAAATGAGTAAATACAGTCCTTGGTGGGGTTTTGCCAACCCTTCCCCTGAGCTCTCAAGTCAACTGAAGAAGCCTGACATACCACTTGAGCCGTGAGCCCTTCCCAAATGCCTCCCCTGTGCCCCTGCTTCTTACTTCCACCAGGCGGATCTCCCTAGCCAGATCTTTAATGAGCTGTACGGTCCGCACTGTCTCCGGAATCTCATCCTCGTGGTCTGGCAGAGCCTGTCAAACAAAAGGCATGAGGAATAGACCCACACATAAACAGACAAGTGATTTTTGACAAAGGTACCAAGGTAATTTAATGGAGAAAGGGTAGTTTCTTTAACAACCGGTACTGGACCAACTGGATATCCATATGCAAAAAAAGAACCTCAATCCTTATCTTGTCACACATATAAACTCAAAATGGATCAAAGGCTAAAATGTAAAATCTAAAATTATAACAGCTTTAGAAGAAAACAGAGGCAAAAATCTTTGCAACTTTGGGTTAGATCAAGATTTCTGAGGACACAAAAAGCATGAACCATAAAAGAAAAACAACTGATAAATCGGGTTTCTAAAAAACAAAAACTTCTTTGAAAAACACTATAAAGACAAATCAGAGACTGCAGGGAAATGTTTGCAAAACCTCTATCTGATAAACGACAGTGTAAAGGGGTGTGAGGAACTCGGTGAGGAGACACACCCCTCAAAAAAGTCAAGGACCTGGAGGAAATCCCTGGGGACAACCCAGTCTCTCCACTTGTGAGGACAGAGCTCAGTGCTGAGCACCTATAGGGCCATGGCTAGCTCAACAGCAACTCAGGTTGGGATCTCTTGAGGGTCTCTTTTAATTTGTCTGCAATCTTTTTGAGTCCTTAAGATTTCCATCTTTAGGCAGACAGATCTCTCAAGCTTTTCCCTTGTGATTTCTTCTACCAGTGTTCACTTCACTTCTGTATCCAGAGGACTGATAAAAAAAATCCTCAGCATTACCTTATTTCCCATGGTTTGATTCTTTATCACTTTAATTCTTTTAATCTATCTGGAATCTATTTTGGTGGCTGGATAGGGGTAGGGTCTGAGGATCCATGTGATCTAGCTGGATAAATTTAATAGCTCCCTCCTCCAGGCCCAGTGGCTCTGGAAAGGTGAGGGAGCAAGTACCTCCCACGGAAGTAATCTTCACAAAAGACTACTTCCATGAGAATGGGCTCCTCAGATCTGTGTCCTACTCTTCTTCAGCTCCCCTTGGCCATGCTATTTGGGGTCATCCTGGCTCAAGGCATGAGTATTGAGGATTCATCCCTCTCCTTTGTTGTTCCTGGGACAGAGTCACTCTGAAGGTCACTTCATGGTCGGGAGGCGGGGTGGGGGGCAGTGGTCAGAAGGTAGCCACACCTGAGCGATGTGGAGAAATAGAAGAGTAGGCTAAGGCCCAGATGCAGTTATGTCCAGGGAGAAGAGAAGTCCCAAAACATGAAGTCCAATGATGTCTGAGGGGAAAGTTGGCAACAGAAATGGGGAGACTATGCAGGTTAAGCCTACAATGGCTAAAAGGTCTCCTTGGGACACTGTATGCAGGGGGGAAAGTCTATGAAGAATATCAAAAGCATAAGAGAACATCTTGATATTTCTTCTGTTTTGTTGCATTTCTTAAAATTGTTTTTTTTTAAAGTCAACATGTTGAGTAGGTAATTCATTTACATAGGTCAAAAATCAAATATAAAAATATATATATTGAAAAGCCTCAATATATATTTGTCCCTGCCATCAGTCCCATTAGCCCATACCCACAGGTAATCACTTTTATTACTGTCTTCTGCATCCCTCCAGATTGTGTCCTCAGCACATACAAATATAATTTTTATTTCCCCCCTTTTAACACATAAGGTAGCACATCATCCACATGGTTCTATGCCTTTAGCTGACAAATTCTGGAGATCTTTCCAAATCAGTATAGAGAAAACTTCCTTAATCTCTTTTATAGCTGTTTAGTATTCAATTGGACAGATGGATATTGGTGTATTTCTAAAAAGCCTTTTTGGCAGTATGCATCAAGAGCCTTACATTTTTTCATATACTTTGAACCAATAATTGCTCTTCTAGGAATCCATCCTGAAGCAACAGTCAAGAGATGAGGGACAAAGGTTGGTGCAAATAGACAGTCACTGTATGATTTTCTGTAACTACCCCACAAATAAATAAAGCAACAATAAACAAGTGGTTAGGTAAGGATGGTACATCCCTGCAAAAGAATATCATTTAGCTATTAACAATGGAGAACTTTGATGACACAGGAAAATGAACACAAGTCAACAAATTCAGATACAAAATTGTATGTACAGAGTGATAGCAATCATGTTTCATATAAAAAAGACCAGAAGAAAATATATCCAAATGTTAATGTTAATTCCAAGTGTTAAAATTACAGGTGATGTTTCTCCCTTCTCATACTCTTCTGTAGTCTTTCTAATTTCTTTTTATAATCAGAACAAAAGGTTTGAAAATGTAATCCAAGGAGTCCTATCCCAGTCCTCCATTCTAACCCCAGGAGCCCACAAGCCTCCCCCATCTCTTCTACTTCCCCAAAGCATCTTTTGGTAGATACCCAAAGCCAGTCCCTACTGAGGGCAAACTCTAAGGACATAGAGAAAAGTGTATATTTACTTCTTTCCTTGTCCAGGCTCTAAAGGCCAAGTTCAGAGCTTTGCCACCATGCACCAGGTAGGACGCTGGATGCCTCCTATTCTCTCGCAAACCTAAATGGAGCAAGAGGAAGGCAGAAGGTCAATGAAGCCACGCCAGGAAGTGAAGGAATTGTTACTTTTTTTCAGGCAACCAGAAAAAATGCTCAAGGTTCTAAGCACAACCCCAGATCTCAGTTCTTATAATACTGTTCATTTAATGAGTACCTTCTACATGCCAGACATCTAATATCTACTCTTTCATTTAATCCTTATACCCACCCTCTAAGCCAAATATCATCATCTTCACTTTACAGTTCAGGAAACGAAGGCTCAAAGAGGCAAAAAGACTTAACCAAGGGCACAAAACTGAAGCTGTGTCTATCTAAATCTGAGGCCTGTGTTCCTTCTACCACATTGGAGGTTGTCTGACTCTTGACAGAGAATGTAACCACTCAGGAGGACCATGATTGCCACCTACATAGATCTGAAGGGCCATTAATAAATACCCTTATTCTAAGTTACTCCAGGAGGAGGTTATGACAAAAAGCCAAATTTTGGCTCAATACAGAATTTTCTACTGAACTAAACTGTTCAGAACAGGTAATAAGTGGTTAGTCATCTAGCCTCTGATTAAACACTTGAGTGATAACCTGAATAGGTGGCAGAATGAGGGCCTGACGTAGTGGGAAGGAGACTCTACTCACCGGCCTCTGAGGTTCTTTTTTTAAAGTTTGTTTGTTTATTTATTTATTTGAGAGAGAGAGAGAGAGAGAGAGAATGTGCATACACACATGAGCAGGGTGAGGAGTGGAGGGATTAGGGAGGAAGGTGAAAGAATCTCAAGCAGACTTCCCACTGAGCGCAGAGCCTAATAGGGGGCCTGATCTCACAACCTCAGCTGAAACCAAGAATCAGATGCTTAACCAATTGAGTCACTCAGGCACCCTGGCCTCTGAAGTTCTTTGCAGCTTTAAAATGCTGACTCCTTATGGTCAAGTTACCCTGAAGAATCCCAGGTCTGAACAAGGGAGCTGCTCTATTTCAAAACAGACCAGGAAAGAGGAATCCCAGCAGGTTGGCTTCTACCTGGGAACCAACACAATGGTGCCAGGATGGTCAGGACTGGGCCTTGTCCCCATCCCCAGAAAGCACATTCAGGAAACAGACTGTCCAGATTGAGTCTTCAATTAGCAGGAAATAGGGATAATTTCACTGTGATTCAATTTTCTCACCCACCTTTGCTAAATAAAGTTAAAATCCACACTCTACCTTTCATTATACTTAGTAAAAGAGCCAATCTCAAAAGATTACACACTATATGATTCCATTTTTATAGCATCCTTTAATGACAAAATTATGGAGATGGAAAAGCAGATTGGCAGTTTCCAGAAGTTATGGACAGTGCAAGGGGAATGGGTGGGTGAGACTATAAAGGAGTAGCACACTAGGGAGATCTCTGTGGTGATGGAACAGTACTGCATCTTCACTGAGGTGATGGTTATGTGCATGTACATATACATGCATGCATGCTCAGACTCAGCAGGGCAAAAGGGGCAGCTGGCAAAGGGATCCATACCTCGAAAGATGTCCAGGATGTGCTTTCCCACATACCAACAGATGGTCTCAAAGTTAGGAAACTTGAAGAGGTCTGCTGTGCTCAGCCGCTTCTCAATCTCATAGGCTCTAGAAGAAGCACATGACAATAGAGATCCTGTTTACTGAGCACCTACTATGTATCAGGTATTGTTCTGAATGCTTTGTATTCATTAACTCTAATCATCACCACTACCCTGTCAAATCCAACTTTGTAGGTTAGGGAACTTGAGCTCAAAGGTTATGGGACTTGCCCAAAGTCACATAAATGACTAAGTGAGGAAGGGGTATTCATCCTCACACTGATCATTATCAGGAACCAATATCTATTTCTTTCTGATCATCTCGCATCCTCTATATTGCACTCCTCACTAGAGGGGAGAACCCAAGGACCCCAGCAGATGGGAATAGCCAACGTGGGATCACAATGGTTTCAGCACTCACTTGAGTTGCATTTCGATGTTAAGGCTGTGTAAGAAGTTCCCTCCAAAGGCGAGGCAGTCCACGGGGGTCAGCACAGCATGGATCCATCCTGCAGTGTAACATGACAAAATCATAGCTGGCAGAGTGCCTTACTTCCTCTGGACAGCACTGTCCCACTCAGCTCAAACACAACTCCTTAGAGCAGGCAAGCCAGCATTGACTCAGAAAGTTCTGGCTCCTCCACTCTCCCATCACCTATGCTGCCACCATTAGAAACCTGAACTGGACCAACTTATATGGGGTTATTAAATTCCTATTTCCCTCCCCTCGACTTCAAGTCTCTCTGCTGCCTCAACCATCTTCTCTCTCATCTCTTAAAAGGGCATCACCTCCTTGCCAAGTCTCTCCCTTTTAACTAAATAAAACAAAGAGCTCTTGTGCTGTACAAACCTGAGTTCAAAGTCTGCCATTTTCTAGCTAAACATCTACTTCACAGGTTGGTTGTAAAGTATGCATCTAGTTGGAACTCAATCATTCTCCTTGCCCTTGACTCTACACTACCCTCTGAGACCTAATTTTTCTTCTTAAACCTTTCTCATATTCATCTCCCTTTCCCCATCCATCCATCCATCCATCCATCCTACCAATGCCTTGGTTCAGATCCCTCATTATCTGTCACCTAGGCTACTTGCAACAGCTTCAAACTGGCTTCTCTACACCAGTGGTTCTCAAGGTATGGTCCAGGGAATGCTGGGACTCTGAGACTCCCTGAGAGCCTAGCAAGGTCAAAACTATGCCCATGATAATACTAAGAGGTTGTCTTTTTTTACCCTCATTCTCTCACAAGTATACAGTGGAGTTTTCCAGAGGGTAAATGACAGGATATCACAACATGCAGAAGCAGATTTGAGGATCCAGTCATTTTCTATTAATCCAGACATTAAAAAGATTTGCAAAAATGTAAATGCCATTCTTCCCACTAGATTTTTATTTGAAAAGTTATTTTTCATAAAAATTATTCATGCTAACACATAATGAGATTATAATTTCTCAATTAATAAACAAGTATTTGGAATTTTTCTGTTTTAATTTATAATACGGTAAATACTGATGAATATAAACCACATAAATAAAAACTCTGTTGGGTCCTCAGTAATATTAAAGAGTATAGAGGGGTCCTGAGTCCAAAGTGTTTGCAAACCACTGCTCTCTATACTAATCTCAATCTCTGAAATCTATCCTCCACATCTCAACCCTAAATGACAGATCTAAAATACAATAAATAAAATAAATAAATAAATAAATAAATAAATAAATAAATAAATAAATAAAAATAAATCTGTCCATGTCATCCCCACACAAAATCCTTCATGAAATGTACATCCACCAGAGAATGGATAAATTGCCATATACTCATACAACAGAATACTGGAAAGTAAGTAACATGAGTGAACATGTATCAACGTGAATCTCATAATAGTGTTCAGAAGAAAAAGCAAGTTGAGAATTATTATCTAGTATGATTCCATTTATATAACATTCAAAAACATATAAAATATTCAAAACATGATACTGAAATGGCCATATTGACCTTTTGTCTCTAGCACTTAGCCCAATGTGGGAGGATTCAGTAGATATGCAATGCGTATAAACTAGCTCGATTATATATATAGCTCGACTAGCTATAAACTAACTCGATTATACCCAGTTCATGGGACTTCATACCAATAAGTGAATTAATACAATTCAAATCTCTGATAGGCAAATTCAATTCATCAAACAGTTATTAAGTGCCCAGGGTCGAAAAGGTATTATGTGACACTCTATTAGGCAAAGGATTCAAAGATGAATAAATAAATGAATAAATACCTGGGCACAGAAAACTATGAAAGAGAAAAGCAGATGGGTGTGGGGGAAGGTAACTTGTCTCACCATATATTAAACATTCTATATAAAACCAATGTAATCAACATGATATTGATATATGAATAGACAAACAGATCTGTGCAACAGAAAAGAAAATCCAGAATTATACAATATAATATTAGACAAAGATGTTAAAACTATATGACTATTTTATTTTATTTATTTATTTGAGAGAGAGAGCACGCACACACAATTGGGGGAGAGGCAGAGGGAGAAGGACGAGCAGATTCCCCACTGAGCAGGAAGGCTGATGCTTGGCTCAATCCCAGGACCCTGAGACCATGACCTAAACTGAAGGCAGATGCTTAACTGACTGAGCTTGCCAGGCATCCCTATATGACAATTTTAAAGGCGCTATCATAAGAATGCTTCAATGAACAAGTATAAACATGCTTGAAATAAAATAAGAAAAAGAAGATATAGGGATCCCTGGGTGGCGCAGCGGTTTGGTGCTTGCCTTTGGCCCAGGGCGTGATCCTGGAGACCTGGGATCGAATCCCACGTCAGGCTGCTGGTGCATGGAGCCTGCTTCTCCCTCTGCCTATGTCTCTGCCTCTCTCTCTCTCTCTCTCTCTCTGTGACTATCATAAATAAATAAAAATTAAAAAAAAGAAAAAAGAAAAAGAAGATATAAATAAGAAACAAATGGAAATTTTAGAACTGGAAAATACCATATCTGAAATAAATAATGAAACAGATGGACTCAACAAAATAAAGACAATGGAGAACCAAGTTGGAGGGCTAACAGTTCCTTCCTTTAAGACTTACAAAAAAAATAAATAAAAAAAATACAACAAATGTAGAATAATTGAAATAGTGTGATAGTGTCATGAGGACAGACATAAAGATGAATGGAATATAATTCATTCAAAGCCCAGAAATAAATCAATACATCTATGGTCAATTGATTTTGGACAAAGGTATCAAGACAATTCAAAGGGGAAATAATAGTCTTTTCAAATGATTCTGGGACAACTGGACAGCCACATGAAAAAGAATGAAATTGGACCCTTCCCTCATACCATATGCAAAAGTTGACTTGAAATGGATAAAAGACCTAATGTAATAACCATAACTACAAATCTATTAGAAGAAAACAAAGGTAAATCTTCATGACCTTAAATTATGAATCAGGCAATGATCTCCTAGATATGACACCAAAAGTACAAGCAAATAAAGAAAAAAGTAGATGACATCTGGGTGGCTCAGTGGTTGAGCATCTGCCTTTGGCTCAGTTTGTGATCCAGGGTCTTGGGATGGAGTCCTGCATTAGGCTCTCCGTGGGGAGCCTGCTTCTCCCTCTGCCTATGTCTCTGCCTCTCTCTGTGTGTCTCTCATGAATAAATAAAATCTTTTTTAAAAAGTAGATAAACTGGACTTTTGTTCTTCATAGGACACTCTCATGAAAGTGACAAGAGATAAAATATTTTCAAATCACATATATGATGATAAGGTCTAATAACCAAAATATATAAAGAACTTCTACAACTCAATAATAAAAAAAAACAAATTACCTAATTAAAAAATGGGCAAGTTTTGAATAGACACTTCTACATAAAAAGATATACAAATGTCCAATAAGCACATGAAATGTTCAACATTTACAGTCATTATGGAAACATAAATTAATATCTCAATGAGATACCACTTCACATGTACTAGAATGGCTATAATCACAAAGACAGACAAGAACAAGTGTTGGGGAGGATGTAGAAAAGTTGAGACCCTCATAAATTGCTAGTGGGACTGTAAAATGGTGTAGGTGCTTTAGAAACATTTTGGCAATTCCTCAAGAAGTTAAAACAGAGTTAACATATGACTCAGCAATTCCTTTTGTAGGTATGTACCCAAGAGAACTGAAATTATACATGAACACAAAAACTCATACATGATTGTTCCCAGCAGCATTATTCATTATAGTCAAAAAGTGAAAACAACCCAAATATCTATTAAGATGTTGAAAGGATAAACAAAATGTGGTATATCCATGCAGTGGCATATGATTCAGCCATTTAAAGAATAAGTACTGACAAATGCTATAACATGGATGAACCTTGAAAATATTTTACTGAGTGAAAAAGCCAGACACAAAGGACCAAAAACTGAATGATTCCTTTTATATGAAATACTCAGGACAAATCCATATACAAAGAATGGACAAGGGACACCTGGGTGATTCAGTGGCTGAGCGTCTGCCTTTGGCTCAGGGCGTGATCCTGGAGTCCCTGGATTGAGTCTCACATCAGGCTCCCTGCGTAGAGCCTGCTTCTCCCTCTGGCTCTCTCTGTGTCTCTCACGAATAAATTTTAAAAATCTAAAAAAATGGACAAAGGTGGTTGACAGGGGTGGGAGGAGGAGTGGAAGGAATGAGGAATAACTGCTAATGGGTACAGGATTTCTTTTTGAAGTGATGAAAATTTCCTGGTATTAGATAGTGGTAATGGATACACAACCTTGTAAATATATTTTTTTTAAAAAACTGAACTGCACTGGGGCACCTGGGTGGCTTAGTTGGTTAGGTGTTCAACTCTTGACTATGGCTCAGGTCATGGCCCAGGGTTGTGAGTTCAAGCCCTATGTGGGGCTCTGCACTCTGTGTGGGGCCTACATCAGATCTCCCTCTGCCCCTCCCTCTGCTCCCCTCTCTCTCCTCTAAAAAAAAAAAAAAACAAAGCTGAACTGCACCCTTGTTTTTTAATAATAAATTTATTTTTTATTGATGTTCAATTTGCCAACATACAGAATAACACCCAGTGCTCATCCCATTAAGTGCCCACCTCAGTGCCTGCCATCCAGTCACCCCCACCCCCCACCCTCCTCCCCTTCCACCACCCCTAGTTCGTTTCCCAGAGTTAGGAGTCTTCCATGTTTTGTCTCCCTTTCTAATATTTCCCACTTATTTTTTCTCCTTTCCCCTTTATTCCCTTTCTCACAACCCTGAATCATGACCTGAGCCAAAATCAAGAGTCCAGTGCTTAACGGAGTGAGCCATCCATCCAGGCGCTCCTAACATGTTAAGTTCTATGTTGTGTCAATTACATTCAATTTTTCTAAAAGTACATGTAGCTAAATGAAAATGAAAATACAATATATCAAAATATGTGACAGTTAAATCAGTGCTGAGGGGGAACTTATAGCACTAAATGCTTACATTAGAAAAGAGGGAAATCTGAAATCAGTAATCTAAGCTTCTGTCTCAAGACAGCAAGGAGAAGGAAGGAAAAAGATAAAAGCAAAAGATAAAGTTTCTTTAAAAACTTCAAAAATTGGCAAACCTCCATAAAGACTGACACAGAATAAGAGAAAGCACAAATAAATAATACCAGGAATGAAGCAGAGAATATCAGTAAAGACATGGAAGACATCAAAAGGATAGTAAGGAAATACTACAAACAACTACATAAATTTGACAACTTTGATAAAATAGACCAATTCCTTGAAAAGTATAACTACCATAGCTCACTCTATATGAAACAGATAATTTGAATAGCCTACCGAAGTTTAAGGAAATAAAATGTTAAATTAAAACCTCAAAAAAGAAATCTCCAGGTCCATGTGACTGCACTAGAGAATTCTACCAGTTTTGAGAAAATTTAACATTAATTCTGAAATCAAAGAATGAAAATTAAAAAATCAAGGAAAATCTATATAGACAGACATACTGGGTTCATGGAAAACTCAATAAAGATGTCAGCTTCCCCAAACTGAGACAACTGAGAGCACTTTTTCAAAACACACACTCAGATCCCACCCTAGACCTACAAATTCATAATTCTAGGCATGTATTGTTTAGGGAGGAAAAGTCCTACCCTCACTCCAGGTCATTCTGATTTATAGCCTGCATTGCCAGCCTCCCAGCCACTATCCCTAGAGTCATGGGGCTGAGAGATATATTCTCTTTCTGTCTACCAAAGTGACATCAGCCCAGTGCAAGGGAGTCCATCAACCTTTTCCTGGACCTTCTCACTTGCAGCCTCATCAAGTAATCATGCTTCCCACTGGCCATCATGTGAATTTTCTTGAGGTCCAGTTCTGAGTCAGCTGATATGGAAGGAATATCCCACATAATCAGATCAATACATCATGGGAAGGGGTTGGCTCTGGTGCCACAACCTCCCTTTCTCTTCCCGCCCTCGTGAAACCATCCCAGAGGGGCCCAGGGAAGACCTGTAGGAATGAAAAGTGTCTGTCCTTGCTTCACGGAACACTTATAGCACTTGTCCACCTGGTCCCCAAAGAACATCTCATTCTGGTTAGAGGAGCTGCTCCAGCACTCAAAGAGAGTCAGGTTGGCATTTGTTGGGCGGATCAGGTAGAATATCTTCTCACCCTGAAATAAAAAGAGGTTGAAGTGCCAAAAATATCAAGAGTTTCCAGAAAAATCCTTCAGAGGGTCTCCAAAAGAATATTCTCTCTCATGCCCCAAGACCATGTAATATGACAGAATTCTTTCCCAAACCTATCCAAGAATCATTTTTATGTGAATTTGAAAAACTTCAAAAGGTCCCTTTGTAGTACACTTTGTGCTTTTCAGCTTCTATAAGATTGACAAAAATTATTTGGAAAGGGCATTTCAAACAAAATTGTTCAACTTAGGACAAATGTACCCCCAAAGCTCCTATTTTAGATGCAATACCAAATGAGAAATGGCTTCTACAGATGAATAGATCAATACTACTACTAGCCCTAGGATATTTTTTTCCCTGGGAGATTCTAAATCCACATTATTGATGAATAGAAAATTGAATTTGCCTTTAAATGCCGTTTACAGAGAATGTTGCTTCTCACATTCGCAATCAAAGCTAATAAAAGTTTTAAAGTTCAGTAACTGCTTAAGGACTTCTAGAAGATTATATGTTAAGTGATTATCTGTTGGAAAAACATTTTATTTCTTAATTATGTTTTGCCTGGACAATCACCAGATAGATTATTTGGCAGAAAAGAAACAAAATCCCACTACTACGAAAATATCCCCAACCTACAGCTTGATTAGTTTAACCACTATTTCATGAAAATGAATTTCAATGTAGAAAAGCAACAACACTAAAAATTACCTATTGTACAAGTGAAGAAATTTGAATCAGATCTGTAGGTTAGTTATAGCATTATATCAATATCAATCTTCCGAATTTGATAACTATACTGTGGTTATGTAAGAGAATGCCCTTATTTTCAAGAAATACACTGATTTATCACCAGATAAAGAGACACCACATCTGTAACCGCTCTCAAAAGTTTTAGAAAAAAACAGAACTATTTTATTATGTTTGCTTTAGAGAAAGAATATAATAAAATGGTGACATTGGGAAATCTAAGTGAAGGGCACAAAGGAATTCTACCATTTTGCAATTTTTCTATAAAACAGGAATTATTTTAAAATAAAAAAAGTTAGGGGCACTTGAGTGGCACTGTCATTTAAGTGTTTGACTCTTGGTTTCAGCTCAAGTCATGATCTCATGGTGGTGAGATCAAGCTCCACAAGGGGCTCCACACCCAGTGTGGAGTCTGCTTAAGATTCTCTCTTCTTCTCCCTCTGCCCTTCCTACTTGTGTTCTCTCTCTCTCAAAATAAAATTAAAAAGTTAAATCTAACATTTGCATAATAGTGATTTACATGCTCTAATTTCATGCTAAACCAATGGCAACAACTAGTTTAGGATTCATGATCATTTGGACAAGAGCCATATCCAAATTTTCTGCTCTTTCCCTGGCATTTTGGATAAGAAAAATAAATAGTATGATGGTGGAAAAGAATAAAAATTACTTACGAAATTTGTTTTCCAGACTTCAAAAATCCTTCCATAGTCACTCACAATCAATATGCTAATTACAAAATTTTAACAACCACTAAAAGTGAAACTACCCATGGGACAGTTTATATTTAAAAAATTGTCATATATCTATCTTGATGATAGTGACAGTTATGTGACTACATATAATTGTCAAAACTCATCAAACTATACACTTGGAATAGACTAATTATATCATACACAAATTATGCTTCAATAAAGATGGGGGGAGGGGAAATTTCTCATGTTACCAAGAACTTCTGCAGCAAATACAGACATTTCCATACATAGTGATAGAAGTATGGATTGGCTTAATTAAGATTAACAGTCAGAGAAAACTTTAGGCTATTCAAAAAAATATTAAGCATCGAAACTAGAGACAGTTTATATGGCATATCCACCAAGTACCCAACCCCAATAGAGTAGTTATATGGAAATGTCACCCAAATAGAATCTGGGAGGCAGGTAGACCTCAGCAGCCTATTTTGTGGTGCCACCTGAAACAAACAGGGAGGCCCAAGGCCAGGCTGCCTCTAGAAGTCACATTCATTCCTACCTTGAGGACATGGTACCAGACTGAAGTGCCACCAAAGTCAATGTGGAAGTCTGTATAGCTATCCCGCACACTCATGAGGCAGTACTTCTGCACATTGGGCCTCTCAAATATACACTCCTCTGGCCAGAGGTTCTCCACCCATGAGAGCTTCCGAACAATCTTGGGAGTTTCCACAAGGTTAGAAAGCCTAGCAAGGAAGGGGTGGAAAGTAGATGTCAGTTGATTAGGAATTTAAGGTTAAAGACTGAATAAAATGTTCCCCATCCCAGTGAGAGTCAAGTAAGAAAAAGAAGCTCTTTCCACAGAATCCCCAAGGACAATAAGACCCTTATCTTTGTAAGTCTGGTCAGCATCTTCATTCCACTCAGCTCTAGAAGTCCCAAGTACTAGCTCCACAGCATTTCCCAGTCAAAGGAGATCATTTCCTCTACTAAATGCTCATAGCTCCCCTGACCTGGGTCCACTTATTTGGCAATTGGTCAAAAACAATCATTGTATTGTCTCCATCTCATAGTGTCTTCTTTATGAGGAACCATTAGAGAAACCTCTCAAGGGCTCAGTTTCAGGTAAAGAAGTGCTTCCCCCAAACATCTGCGTGTTTTTACCTTATATAAAACCACAAACCTTATAATTTTGCACTCCCCTCCCTTTCCTGACCTTCAGGAAATTCACAGAAAACTCTACAGTCCTTCTCTACCAACTATCCAAACACTCATACATATATTTTGTGTACAGATTACCCACCAGATACATTCTATTTTCCCACTTTTATTTTCCTTTGGTTCTAATTTTGTCTATTTTTTTCCCCCTCTGTATCTCTGGAAGCTAATTCAAATAGTCTTTCAATATGAAGTGAGTTACAAACATACATTTTTAAAAAAATCCTCAGGTTGTTAACTCCGTCAGGTTGTTAACTCCATATGTTAAAAACAACAGCAAGGGTTTTAATGGTACTACAGTTATGTAAGATGTTGCCATTCACGGGAACTAGCTTAAGAATACACAGGACCTCTCTGCATATTTTTTGCAACTTCCTGTAAATCTCTAATGTCAAAATTGAAAGTTAAAAAAGTAATCAGACAGTAGCTTTCTAAGTGCAAAAAGATATGTTACAATTTTAGGAGATTTCCTACAGTTCTGAGCACAGAGAAGACTACATGTATCTACTGAGTGCATGAGTTCACACAGAATCATTTAAAGGTTATCAGCTTTTTTTTTTTCTTTTAAATCTAAGAAACCTTATCCTTAGAGAAACTACTTGGAATTAATTCAGCAAGTCTATTTCCAGGAACAGAGGACCTATCCTTGGAGTTAAACAGTGACCATGCCACAATCTAAATCCCAAAAAAGGTCATAGAAAGCTGTCCTAGGTCTTGAAGGAGACAAAAAATAATTAAAATAGGTACTGTATTCTCTATTCAATTGATAAAAACTGTAGAAGAGAAACACAATTTGGTTGTCATAATGTGACCCATCTACCCTAGAACGTGTAAAATAGCTCATCATCCCAAAGGAAGAAACGACCAAGAGGAAGGGAAAGGGACACTTATACTCAGTATATCACAAGTTCCAGGACTTTGTTAGGCTTTTTACTTACCCCTGCCCCTCCTACCTGGTATCAGAGAATTCCAAACTAATGACGTTGAGGACTTTTTCCCTCTTCCCACTATAGTAATACTTCACAAAATCACCAAGCTTCATCTTGCAGTCGGCCTGGCGGGTCACATCAATCACATCAATCTCTTTGTCAGAACCTAGAATAAAGGGATGAGTTCTGTACCAAGTGGTCTTGGACCAGGGAAGCCTCCCTCCCCTCCTCACCTGTCCCTAGAATGGACAGACACTCAAAACTTCTCACCTCAGACACTATATTTCTGTGTGCATGTTTGGGAGGCAGGGGTAGGAATCCCTCACACTCTCCTTAGATCTATGTGCTGGGTCCAGGCCTGCTAGAGCAACAGAACAGCCTGACATACAGCCTCACTCATGATATAATCCACATGCCTGGGCCCAATTTCCTCACTTCTCTTCCTATCTCCAAAAACTCATGCCCAGAAGACAACTGGAACATGAGGGTGAAAGTCAAAGGTTTTCTCATCTCAACAGTAGAGAGACCACCAAGATCCCTGGAATTCCCCAGGTAAGAAAAAGGTCGGGAGGGGGTGGTGCTCAGCCTGGGGGGTTGTGGCCTATGAGGAGGAAAAGGAAAAGAAAAGCAGGATTTTGGTTCTAGTTTTGCCAAAGAATGACTCTGGATAAATCACTTTACCTCAGATTTCCAAGATGACTGAAAAGAAATGCAAAGGTAAACTGGAGGGGAAGAGTCACAGGACTTGATGGGAATAAACAATGTCACAGTTAAAAGGGTCCATGATGCTTACCAACATAGTGTTCCACATCCCTCACAGTGAATGATGGTGAGGGTAACGTCATCCCCAATCCATCCTTCTTCAAGACTAGGATGGGCACACTGAAGCTATTCTCTTCCAGAAATTCCACAGTCAGCTGACTTCCAGTGGGCTTCAGAATCACTTCATCTGAGCTGTGGGCCACATGAGAGAAAGACTGAGCCCCAGAGGCTCTGCCACTGAAGGCCTCATTGATGCTGCCATTCAGCCAAGAGGTGGGGCATTCCTTCGTGGACCTTAAGGTGGGTTAGCAACTAATGGCATACACCTCATGTGCCAAGGAAGAAATGACCTATCCTAGGCAAGGAGCCTGGTCATTGGCAGAGGCGGGGAGCTTAACCAAGGATATTTTGTCAATAGGGTACTCTTCTTTGGATGGCAAAAGAAAAAATCAGCCAACAGCCTGCTCAGAAAAAAAAAAAAGATGTATCTGCAAATTTAACTAATTTACTCAAACCCAAAGCAGCATCACCCATTTAAAAAATTGACAAAGGGATGCCTGAGTGGCTTAATGGTTGAGCATCTGCCTTCGGCTCAGGGTGTGATCCCGGAGTCCCGGGATGGAGTCCTGCATTGGGCTCCCCACAGGGAGCCTGCTTCTCCCTCTGCCTATATCTCTACCTCTCTCTCTGTCTCTCATGAATAAATAAAGTCTTTTTAAAAATTAAAAAAATATATATTGGCAAATAGAAAAGACTAATATGCAAATGACATATCCAATAAAGGGTTAGTATCCAAAATATACAAAGAACTTACAAAACTCAACACAAAAAAACACAAGTAATCCAATTTAAAAATGGGCAGAAGACATGTCAAAGAAGACATACACATGGCCAACAGACACATGAAAAGATGTTCAACATCACTCATCACCAGAGAAATGCAAATCCAAAATATAGTGAGATATCACCTCACACCTGTCAGAATGGCTAAAATCAAAAATAAAAGAAACCAGTGTTGGCAAGGATGTGGACAAACACACCACAAGGAACCCTTATGCACTGCTGATGGGAATAGAAACTGGTGCAGCCACTATGGAAAACACTATGAAGTGCCTCAAAAAAATAAAAATAGAACTACCATATGATCCAGTAATCACTCTAGTGGGTATTTTGCCCAAAGAATACAGAAACACTAATTCAAAAGGGTATATACACCCTTATATTTATTGCCGCATTATTTAAAATAGCCAAATTATGGAAGCAGCCTAAGTGTCATTCAATAGACAAATGAATAGGAGCAGCTGGGTGGCTCAGTCAGTTAAGCATCTGCCTTCAGCTCAGGTCATGATCCCAGGGTCCTGGGATCTAGCCCCAAGTCAGGGTCCCTGCTCAGCAAGGAGTGCTTCTCCCTCTGCCCCTCCCCCTCGCTCATGCTGTCAAATAAATAAACACAATCTTTAAAAATAATACATAGGGGCACCTGGGTGGCTTAGTGGTGAGCATCTGCCTTTGGCTCAGGTCATGATCCCAGGGTCTTGGGATGGAGTCTTGCATCAGGCTCCAGGGAGCCTGCTTCTCCCTCTGCCTATGTCTCTGCCTCTTTGTGTATCTCATGAATAAATAAATAAAATCTTTTAAGAACACGTAAAAAAATAAAAATAGTATTTTTAAAAACTAGATAAATGGATAAAGAAGATGTGCTATCCATCTATCTATATATCTATCCACACACACACACACACACACACACACACATACAATAACTATTATTCAACCATAAAAAGGAATGAAATCTTGCCTTTTGCAATGACATGGATGGACCTACAGAGTATAATGCTAAGGGAAATAAATCAGTCAGAGAAAGACAAATACCATATGAATTTACTTACATATAGAATTTAAGAAACAAAACAAAGGAAAAATGAAGAGACAAACCAAAGAACAGACTCTTAACTATAGAGAACAAACTGATGGCTACCAGAGGGGAGATAGGTGGGGGATTGGTGAAATAAGTGACAAGGATTAAGACTACACTTATTATGATGAGTACTGAGTAATGCATAGAATTGTTGAAATCACTATATCATACACCTGAAACTAATATAACACTGTATGTTAACTACAGTGGAATTAAAATAAACTTAAAAAAGAAAAAATGATAAGACTGATTAAAAAAAACAATTTTTACAACCACTTTCTCAACACATACTTAGTTAACTAGAAAACATTTTTAAAAAACCATGCTGGAGAAAGATAAACTATTGACCAAGTTGTGTTGAAACAAACATCTGGAAAAATATTAAGCTCAATGTCTATCTCATTCTTTATATAATTCTAGATGGATCTAAGATTAAATTGAAAAAAATGAAGTCATAGAATAGCAGAAAAAAACATGAGACCAGGCCCAGTAGTAATTTAAAATAGTAATAAATAAAATTGACTACATAAAAATTAAAAATTAAGATTAAAATTTCCTACAAGGAAACTCTGGAGTGCATATACCTTTTTGAATTAGTGTTTTCATCAACATTTTTAAAGCATATGGTCTTTGATCTAGCAATTTCGCTTTTAGGTAGTAAAGCTACACATATACTTATCCACATATGCAAAAACTTAAGTACAAAGACATTCACTGCAGCACTTTTTTCTAACACCAAAATATTAGAATCAATTTAAATGTTCATTAATAGAAGACTGGTTAAATAAATTATATATCCCTACAATGGAATACTAAACATCCATGAAAAATGAAAAACATCTGTATATGCTGTTATGGATTAATCTCCAAGATATATAATTTAGGCTAAAAAAAGCAAGATGCAGAATACAGAGTGTATTTATGCTTTTTTTAAAAAGCAGGATACACACACACACACACACAAAGACGTTTATTTAAGCAAAACCTATTTCTTAAAAAATGCACAAGACGTTGGTAACTAGGGAAGGGATCTGAGGGAGTAGAAAGGAGACTCGCTGCCCCTGAAAAAACAAATCAAGGAATATTAAGTTGAAGATACATAATTCTAAATAACATTTCAATTACAGGAAAGCTGAAAATGGTTGCATGAATTAAAAACTAAGCAAAAGAGAGCGCTTTATTCATTTCTTTTCTAATTCATTTTTGTTCATGTAATTTATTTTTAATAAGCCCATTTTAATATTTTTAAAAGGGAAAACACCACCTGGCTGGCTCAGTCAGTACAGCATGTGACTCTTGATCTCAGGGTTGTGAGTTCATGTCTCATTTTGGGCACAGAGTTTAATTCAGAAATAAAAATTAAAAAATTAAAAAAAACAGATTAAAAAGGAAAAATTTTTTGGATTTAAAAGAAATACATGATCACTCAAACATTTAAATTTTAAAGAGCTTCCTTTTAAATAGTGAAAGGGACTCTAAGGGAAAGGAGGGAAACTTAGTGGGGGAAAAATTAGAGAGGAAGACAAACCATGAGAGACTCCCAACTCTGGGAAACAAAAGGTTGCAGAAGGGGAGGAGTGTGGGGGGATGGGGTAACTGAGTGATGGGCACTAAGGAGGGCACTTGATGGGATGAAAACTGGGTGTTATACTATATGTTGGAAAATTAAATTTAAATAAAGTATTTTTTAAAGATTGATTTATTTATTTATGATAGACATAGAGAGAGAAAGAGAGAGAGGCAGAGACACAGGAGGAGGGAGAAGCAGGCTCCATGCCGGGAGCCTGACATGGGACTCGATCCCGGGCGCTAAACCACTGAGCCACCCAGGGATCCCCAATAAAATATTTTTTAAAAAGAGTTTCCTTTTCTCTAAATGAGAGAATTAAACTTTCTGATCTTTAGACTCTTAGTTGAAGCATTTCTTGGGTGCATGCAAATACCCTCTCCTAAGAGGCAAAAACTGATTCCCAATCTACCAGAAGTTTTTACAAGTGGACATTAACATACACTGCATGTCAAATGAAACTCTAACAATGTTTCTTAGAAAATGACTAAAACAGAAGATCCCTCCCCAGAGGGAACAGGCAGAGCCCTGCAGACATTCCCAAGTCAGGGAGGCATCTGATAGGGCAGCCAGTGGGAAAATTGGAAAGAGACAGATCCTAGCTTCCCAGAGCCCTGGCATGTACCAACCCTCACCTGTCAAAGGTCCTACTCCGGAGCTCTCGAATGAATGTAGGGCTTCCAGTCTTCACTGGTTTCCCCTTGTGTGTATCGTGCCCTTTTGAAGATACACGGCGTTTTTTCACTAAGCCAGAAAAGACAGAGACTGTGAGTCAGAATGGCCATGAGCTATGTATGGTTCCAGGAATAAAGGCCTCAACAGATCCTGATTCTCTTCCAATCTAACAACCTCTTGGAGCACCTGGAGCCAACGAGGCCCTCACAAACTCAAGGAAAGTTCCTAGTGAGTTTGAGGTTTCCTCCAGGGGAAGTCCCTAGGGAGGTAAAGCTCTGTACTTCTGCCCTCTCAGTGGGGCAGCTGCTAGCCTGTGGGGCCTGCACAGGCTTTTGCTATTTCCCAAGTGCTCAGGCAAAGGCAATCTCCCTTCCAAGTTTCCTTAGCTTTGTCTCACCTCTGGACCACCTTCTCTTGGAAACCTCAAGATCTACTTACTAATGGAGGGCCCATGTAAGACTTCACAGTTGGGGCAGTGGTAGAGGTCAATGTCAGCAGCCTTTTCCTCTTCAACACCAACACAACTAGAAAAGAGAAAAATCGGCCAAGGTTTATGAAAATGTTATTTTTCATAAGGTCTAGAACTGTGCTGTCCAGTACACATAGCTATTTACATTTCGATTATTTCAAGTTATATAAAATTTTAAATGCACTCCCTACATCATACTAGCTATATTTCAAATTCTCAGTAGCCACATGTGGCTACAAGTTACCATACCGGGCAGATTATCAAACATATTAATACAAAAAGTATATTGAACAATGCTGCTCTAAAACAATTATATCATGGGGGCGCCTGGGTGGCTCAGTGGGTTAAGAGTCCAACTCTTGGTTTTAGCTCAGGTCATGATCTCAGGGTCATGGATTGAGCCCCATGTCAGGCTCCACACTCAGTGAGGAGTCCACTTCAGGATTCTCTATCCCTCTGTTCCTCCCCCACTCACATATGCTCTCTCTCTCTGAAATAAAGAAATAAAATCTTTGAAAAATAATAAAAAATAAAACAATTATAACAGAGCTAAAAATGTACACAGCAAGCTTCATTAAGATTCAGAATGGTGGGTACCCTGTGGCTCAGCAGTTTAGTGCCATCTTTGGCCCGGGGTGTGATCCTGGAGACCCAGGATCAAGTCCCACATTAGGCTCCCTGCATTGGAGCTTGCTTCTCCCTCTGCCCGTGTCTCTCATGAATAAATAAATAAAATCTTCTTTTTTAAAAAAAAGACTCAGAATGGTAGGGGTACCTGATGGCTCAGGGGTTGAACATCTGCCTTTGTCTCAGGTTGTAGTCCCGGGGTCCTGGGATCAAGTCCTGCATCGGGCTCCCTGGGGGGAACCTGCTTCTCCCTCTGCCTATGTCTCTGCCTCTCTCTCTCTCTCTCATGAATAAACAAACAAAAAAATCTTTAAAAAAAACTCAGAATGGTCAAGGGGCGTCTGGGTGGCTCAGTCTGTTAACTGGCTCACACACTCACTCTCTCTCTCTCAAATAAATAAATAAATCTTTTTTTAAAAAGACTCAGAATGGTTAAAGCTATAAGAGATTCTAGAACAGTGCCATCCCATAGAAATATAATGTGAGGGACGCCTGGGTGACTCTGGTTGAACATCTGCCTTTGACTCAGAACGTGATTCCATGGCCCAGGATCGAGTCCCAAATCAGGCTCCTTATGGTGAGCCTGCTTCTCCCTCTGCTTATGAATCTGCCTCTGTCTCTCATGAATGAATAAATAAAATCTTTTTAAAAAAAGAAATATAATGTGAGCCAAATATGTACATTTAAATGTTCTAATAGCCACATTAAAAAGGTAAAAAGAAACAGATAAAATTAATTTTAGTAAGATTTATTTTAACCAATATATCCAAAATATTCTTACTTCAACATATAATCAAAAACTTAAACTTTACTGAGCTATTTTACTTGACTGAATGAAAAGAATTGAAAAGAGTATTTTAATTGATAGTGGTTCTGAGTGAAGTATAACAAGTAATCATTTTTCTCTTATTTGTATTTTTTAATTCTCTACAATGAACATGTGTTACTTATTTCATACTGTAATGTCTAAAAAATATTTAATTTTGAAAATTTGAGTTTGCATGTCTGTGAGGTGGTAATCTTACAAAACTAAACCCGTCCTAACCAAAGAAGTCATCAACAGCCCTCCTAATAACTCTGGCTAAGATCAAATTCCTAAATTACTTGGACAGCCATACACAGCAGGGAGCATTAAAAAATAGGGCAGAACTCTGTTTTGTCCAAGATCATGTTCATAAACTGACTTCCTGGGATCAGGACCCTACCACCATCCCAATCGATAATCCTATGCCTATAAAACCTGCTGCATATCAATAAACTGAGGATATCACCATCAATTTGGCAGAATTTTTTTTTTAAGGGCTCAGAGAATGTATAATAAAAGTGCTTAGCACGGTGAGCACAGAGAAGCACACCTCACCTTTCACCTGCTTCAACTTTCTTTAAATATATTCCAGAGGCCCTGTAGCATTCATTAACTCACTTCCCTGGCCTCTATGCTTTCTGTCTCACACCCTGTTGGCCTTGGACACTGCTCATTAAGGAACCCCTCCAGTTTCTCTCTCCTAAACTCTCATCCCATATAGCTATATGTGTTTTCTACCCCCAAACTTCCACTGGTCATCAGCATTTCTCTTGTACCTCCAGCAACCCCATTCCTTGGTAAACAAACTTCTCTAATTGACATCCCCTACAACAAACCTCTTCTTCACCATCCTGGCTTAACTGATGGAAGCTTCTCCTAGGAAAAAGCCATTTTCTCTATAGGAGTGCCATATTGTGTGGTCCACAGACTAATGCTGATCTGTAAGCTGTTTACTACAGATCTGTCATAAGTACAAAAAGTCAGAGTAAGCATCCAATAACTTTTATGGCAATTTGGCTGAGTAATTTTATGGCTATTGTTGAATCTAACAATAAAAAATTGGGATTTGTGGGATCCCTGGGTGGCGCAGCGGTTTGGCGCCTGCCTTTGGCCCGGGGCGCGATCCTGGAGACCCGGGATCGAATCCCACGTCGGGCTCCCGGTGCATGGAGCCTGCTTCTCCCTCTGCCTATGTCTCTGCTTCTCTCTCTCTCACTGTGTGCCTATCATAAATAAATAAAAAAATTAAAAAAAAAAAAACTGAAATGTGTTTAAAAAAAAAAATTGGGATTTGTATTTTGTATAGCTTTTTTTTTTGTTCAACCACTTTTCTAGCAATTCAATTTTTATTTTACCAAATGATTGGTCCATTATGAATTGGAAATTTAAAGAAACAAACAAACCTGGTCCTTAGCCACAAAATGCCTAAGAAGCACTGTGGTACAGCCCTGTCAGGCAGAAGTTGTGCTTTCTACCAGACCCTTATAACTCAGGGCTGTGCTGGGGGTAGATATTCCCCTCATTCTCCAGTGAGACTTTGAGAACAACTCTCCTCTACCCCTATGGAAGATCTCTTACTCTTCTGGGCTTCATATCATCTAGCCATGCCTCTTCCCACTCCTCTTTATCATCAGCTACTCAATTCCCCAACATACTCCTTTTCACTCATTAAAGAACCTGCTCACAGTTTCCTCTCCATCCTAAGTCCTGCCAATATCCCACATGACATCAGTACTGATGCAGAGGCCCAACATTCTGGCCCCTTAGCTATTTGACATTCTCTTTTTTTTTATTATTTTTTTCATTTTTTTTTTTATTTATGATAGTCACAGAGAGAGAGAGAGAGAGAGGCAGAGACACAGGCAGAGGGAGAAGCAGGCTCCATGCACCAGGAGCCCGACGTGGGATTCGATCCCGGGTCTCCAGGATCGCGCCCTGGGCCAAAGGCAGGCGCCAAACTGCTGCGCCACCCAGGGATCCCGCTCTTTGACATTCTCATCTTCAGATGCTGCTGTCCCTACTCCCCCTTCAGCTATCAATTCTCATGGTCATCACCCAGACCTTATCAACACTTGCAACTGCTCCACATCTGGTATATGAAATTCATACATCACACAATGTGACCATAAGTAATCATCTAGCTCTCATTCATTTCACCTGTTCTTTGCCTTTAAAACCCCTTGATCCTGCTTTTCATCTATTCTTAACTTCACCCTTCTTCCCCAATCTAGCTTAGATTCCAGCATTCCTCACTATAGCTATTTTCCTATAAATATCCTCAAGTCCCTTGCTCCACTGCCTTTCCATCACTCACCATGTGCAAATTCCAACCTTGACACAATCCAACTATGTAACACTAGACTATTGGACATGGATAGAGAAAAATCACCCATTGGATTGGTGCCACAATAAATTCACACTGTCCAAAATATCTGAGTCACAGAATAGCCAACACAATATTGAATGAAAACAACAAAGTTGAAAGACTGATGCTACCTAACTTCAAGACTTACTAAAAGCTACAGTAATCAAGACAGTGTGGTAGTGATGAAAGATAGACAAACAGATCAACAGGACAGGACAGAGATCCCAGAAATAGATCCACATAAATACAGTCAACTAATCCTTGACAAAAGAGAAAAGGTAGAAGATAGTTTTTTCAACAAATGGTACTAGAACAACTGGACATCTACATGCAAATGAATGAATCTAGACAGACCTTGTACACATCACAAAAATGAACTGAAAATGGATCACAGACCTAAATGTAAAATGCAAAACTATAGCACTCCTAGAAGATAACAGGATAAAAACCTAGATGAGCTTGGGTACAGCAATAATGATGTTTTAGATGTAACACTGAAGGCATAATCCATGAAAAGGAGGAATTGATAAAATAGACTTAGTAAAAATTAAAACCCTGATCTTTATTTTTTTTATTTTTTATTATTTATGATAGTCACAGAGACACAGGCAGAGGGAGAAGCAGGCTCCATGCACCGGGAGCCCGATGTGGGATTCGATCCCGGGTCTCCAGGATCGCGCCCTGGGCCAAAGGCAGGTGCCAAACCGCTGCGCCACCCAGGGATCCCTAAAACCCTGATCTTTAAAAGACACTGTCAAGAAAATGAAAGGACAAGCCAAAGACTGGAAGTAAATAGTTGCATAAGACATATCTGATAAAGGATGTTATCCAAAATATACAAAGAACTCTTAAAAATTAACAATAAACAAACCTGATTGGAAAAAAAAATGGGCAAAAAGATCTCTATAGAAACCTCACCAAAAAAAAAAAAAAAGAAACCTCACCAAAGAAGATATGCAGATGGAAAATAAGCATATGAAAAGGTGCTCTACATCATATTTCATTAGGGAAACGTTAATTAAAACAACAAGATATCACTATACATCTATCACAATACCCAAAACTCAGAACACTGACACGACCAAATGCTGATAAGGAGGCAGAGGAAAAGGAACTCTCATTCATTGCTGGTGGGAATGCAAAAATGGTACAGCCATTTTGGAAGACAGTTTGGCAATTTCTTACAACACTGAACATACTCTTAACATACAATCCATCAATCACATTCCTTGGCATTTACTCAAAGGAATTGAAAACTATATCCATACAAAAACCTACACATGGATGTTTATAACAGCTTTATTCATAACTGCCAAAATTTGGAAGCAGCTAAGATGTAGGTGAATGGATAAACTGTGGTACAACCAAACAATGAAATGTTTATTCAGCGCTAAAAAGAAATGAGCTATCAAGCCATGAAAAGGCATGGAGGAAACTTAAATGCATATTACTAAGTGACAGAAGCCAATCTGAAAAGGCTACTACACATTCTGTGATTCTAACTATATGATATTCTGGAAAAGGTAAAACCATCGGGATGGTAAAAACATCAGCCATTGCCAGAGGTTAGGAGGGGGAGAGAAACAAACAGGGAAAGCACAGAGAATTTTTTTAGGGCAGTGTAACTATCTGTATGATATGAAAAAGCTATAATGGTAGATTCATGTCATTATACATTTGTCCAAACCCATAGAATTGTACACCACCAAGAGTAGATACTGATGTAAACTATGGATTTTGGGTGATAATCATGTGTCAACGTAGATTTGTCAATGGTAAATATTCCTACTCTGGTGAGGAATATTGACAATGGGAGAGGCTACAAATGTGAATCCGTGCAAATCCATGGGACTATAACGAGCAGGGGTCTGATGTGATCTTAATTATGTCTCTGGCTGCTCCTTCTGTTTCCCACTGCACTCTTTTTCTCCTGCCCACTCCTTTAAAGGTTGATGTTTCCTAGGCCTTCGTGTCTAGGCATTCTTCTTTCCTTATTTTCCCCTGTTGATCTTACTGCCAGAGTTTCATGTGCCCTCTACACACCTGTAACAGCATGCCAGATGCCTCTGAGTTTCAGACCCCTCCCTCGAAATGCCTCCCAGAACTTCTACTAGATAGCCTCCTTACATATTTCAAATTTCACAAAGGTAAATTCAATTTCTCCCTCTGCCTGCACCCTAAACCTGCTCCCTCTCTTGGCAATTGGCACTATAACCTCAGACTGCCTGGGTTTATATCCTGTCTGTACCTGCCATTATTGGCTGTGGGATCTTGGGCTATTACCTCTCTGTGCCTCAGTTTTCTCATCCCTAAAGTGGGGATAAAAACTGTATGTACATCATAAGGTTATCAAAAATAAATGAGTTAATCCATATAAGGTGTTTACAATAGTGCCTGGTACACTGTAAGTGCTCTGTATGTGTTGCTATTGCCATTCAAGTTACCATTATGTCCTATCATTCTATCTCCTGATTAGATATCAACTGTGCCCTGCTGTCATCCTTACCCCCCCTGCCCTGATCCAGGCCCCTATTATATCTAACTGGCAGGATTACTCTCCTGCCCTCCTAAGTGGGTCCCTAGCCTCTACTCTGTCCTCACCCAACTGGTTCTCCAAAACAGAGCCAAAGTGATCATTTTAAAAACACAAATTTGATCCTGTCAATCCTTGTTGAGAACCTCTCACAGGCTTCCTGGTTTTCTTAAGGTAAAGTATAAGCTTACCATAGTCTAAAAGGCCTTGCCTCTCTGGCCTTACCTCTGGCCTCTGGCATCAGCTACACAATTTGTGAGACCCGGTGCAACTGAAAATCAGGCGCCCCCTATTCATAAAACAGCAAAAAAAAAAAAAAAAAAAACCTTTTTCCTTTCTTCTGCAGTCTCTCTCAACTTGTCATGGGGCTTTTTATTTGTTATTTATTGTCATGCTCCCTTGGCATGAGGAAACTCAAGGGGCAAGCACAGGCCACTCCCTGTGACTCAGTGCATAGGATGGATGCACCTAACCCTAACTCTCTTGCACCTGCACCCAGGCCTAGTACCCTAAGCAGCCAACCAAGAACCTGTTTAGGGAGTGGGGAGGCAGAAGGAGGGGAGGACCACATATGAGCTAAAGCTCTAAGTCCCTAGGACACACTCCATTGTCCCACTGAATTTCATAAAGAAAACATAAATTCAAAGGTAAAGTTGTTAAGAATTTCAAGACAACAACCACAGAGCATTAAACCTCAAGCATGGGGTCTCCCTCCAAATATGAGGCTCTGTGTGACTGGTCACATGCCCATGAAGTCAGCCTTGCTCTAAAAACCCAGCTGGACTCTCAGTGCCATGCTTTTCTGGTTTCTGGGTCTCATCACACATAGTTCCCTGTGCCTAGAACATTCCTGCTCTTCCTCTTCCCTGCCACCATGGCACCACATGAACACTATCCCTATTTCAACACTCACGATGTAGACTTGCAACTGCTCATTTACTTGCTATCTGTCCCGACTACTTTTGACAGAAAGCATTGGTCTTGCTCACCAGAAGTCTTCCCCTTATCCATCTCCCAGATCTGTTTTATTTATTCTTCAATTCAACAAACATTCATTGGGCTAGATAATTCCTCACATCAGGAGGACAGATGGATGAAAATCAGACTTCTGGCTGCACTGTCTCAATAATTATCACCTGGGACCAAGGGTGCCTATGTGCTAACTTGCTTCCTTAGTGAAGAGGCCAATTATCACAGCACCAGGTCTCAAAATTAAGATGAGTTATCCCCAGCATGTGTACCAGAGAGTCTTGTCTACAGTAGACATTCGACCAATATTTTTTAAAGGGGTAAATGCATAAATTCAATAAATATTGGAACACCTGGGTGGCTCAGCAGTTGAGTGGCTGCCTTTGGCTCAGGGTGTGAACCCGGGTCCGGGGATGGAGTCCCATATCACGCTCCCTGCAAGGAACCTGCTCCTCCCTCTGCCTATGTCTCTGCCTCTCTCTCTCTCTCTCTCATAAATAAATAAAATCTTTTTTAAAAATTCAATAAATATTGATTGAGAACAGCCACTGCCCTCATGGAGTGGACATTCTAGAGAGGAAGATGGACAAGTGATACCAAAAGTTTCATACATAAGTGGTAAGAAGTAAGAGAGCAGGCTAAGGGGATGAGGGGAAAACCAGTGAATTTGAAGCCTGCATAAAAGGAACTGGGGAGAAAACTGAGCTACGAATTATACCTATGTTGTCAAAATATGACACAATCCCCACAATCACTCACGGCATCCTGTACAGTATTCAGAGGCACTATAGCACAGAGGTTAAAAACAGAGTTGGGAGCCAAACTGCCTGGATTTGATTCACCTTTGCCACTTACTGGATGTATGAACTTAGATGAAGAGGAGAAGGCAAACTGACTAGGGGCAGGGGGACCTAAAGTAGTGGGTGTCAACAGAGACCAAAAGACTTGGACTTCCACTCCCACCTGTCAGCAACTAAGTGATACCTCCTTCCCTTGCCTCTAAAGTGTAGCGTCTAAAGACGCCTGCAAAAACAGAAGATAAAATACCCTGAATCTCCTAACATAATATCGCAAATATCCAGGATATCATGAAAACAAGCACTCATTATATCCAGAACAAGGAAAATCACAACTGGAATGAGCAAGGAAATCAATAGTCTTAATACTGAGATAACACAGATGTTGGAATTATCTGACCAGGATTTTAAAGGAGTAATCAAAAAATGCTTCAGTGAACAATTACAAATATGCCTGAAACTAAAGAACAGATAGAAAATGTCAGCAAGGGATCCCTGGGTGGCGCAGCAGTTTGGCGCCTGCCTTTGGCCCAGGGCACGATCCTGGAGATCCGGGATCGAATCCCACATCGGGCTCCCGGTGCATGGAGCCTGCTTCTCCCTCTGCCTATGTCTCTGCCTCTCTCTCTCTCTGTGTGACTATCATAAATAAATTAAAAAATTAAAAAAAAAAAGAAAATGTCAGCAAAAAAATAGAGAATTTCTGCAAAGTAGAAGATACAGAAATGAACCAATGGCACTAGTAAAACTGAATGCTACAATAACATTAATGACAATTCACTGGATGGGCTCAACAGAATGAAGAGAGGAAAAACAGAGACAGTAAACCAGAAGATAAAATAGATATTACCCAATTTGAACAACAGAAAGGAAACAAATTGAACTATGAACAACTCTACACCAACGAATTGGACAAACTACAAGAAATGAATTAAGTTCTTAGAAACATACAATCTACCAAGACTGAATTGGGGAAAAAATAGAAAATCTGAATCAATTACTAGTAAGGAGACTGAATCAGCAAAAAAAAAAAAAAAAAAAAAAAAACCCTTCCAGTAAGAAAAGCCTAGGACCAGATGGCTTCACTAGAGAATTTTACCCAAATATTTAAATAAATTAATTTCAATTCTTCTCACACTCTTCAAAACAAATCAAAGAGGAGGGAAGACTCTCATATTCATTTTAGGAGGTCAGCATTATCCTGATACCAAAGCCAAATAAAGACACTAAAAGATGCTACAAGAAAACTACACACTAATATCCCTGACAAATATTGATGCAAAAATTTTCAACAAAATAGTAGCAAACTAAATTCAGCAGTACATTAAAGGAAGCATTTACCATGATCAAGTGGGATTTATCTGTGGGATGCAAGAATGCTTCAATACAAGCAAATCAACAAAGGTGATATATCACATTAACAGAATGAAAAAGAAATCATGTAATTGTCTCAAAAAGCACAGAAAAAGTATCTGACAAAATTTAACATCTGTTCATGATAAAAACTCTCAAAAAACAGTATAATAAACACATAATAAAAGCCATATATAACAAGCCCACAGCTGACTTCATACTCAATGGTGAATGGTTGAAAGCTTTTCTTATAAGATCAGGAACAAGACAAGGGTGCCCATTCTCACCACTCTTATTCAATACAATACTAGAAAACCCACCAGAGCAATCAGGCAAGAAAAAGAAATAAAAGGCATCAAAATTAGAAAGGAAGAAGTAAAACTGTCTCTGTTTGCAAATGACATGATTTTATATATAGAAAATTATAAATATGCCACCAAGAAACTTAGATCTAATAAGTTCAGTAAAATTATACGATACAAAAATCAATATACAAAAATCAGTAACATTTCTATATACTAACAACAAATCATCTAAAAAAGAAATAAAGAAAATCAGCCCAGTAAGCCTGGGTGGCTCAGCAGTTGAGCATCTGCCTTTGGCTCAGAGTGTGATCCCCAAGTCATGGGATTGAGCTCAGCATCGGGCTCCTTATGTGGAGCCTGCTTCTCCCTCGGACTGTGTCTCTGCCTCTGTGGGCCTCTCATGAATAAATAAATAAAATATTAAAAAATAATAATAAAAAAATAAAGAAAATCAGCCCATTTACAATAGTATCAAAACTATAAATACTTAGGAATAAAAATAATCAGGAAAGTGAAAAATCTCTACACTGAGAACTATAAGACATCAATGAAATTAAAGACACAAATAAATGGAAAGATAACCTGTGTTCATGGACTGGAGGACTACATTGAAAATGTCCAAACAAGGAACACTTACACACTGTTGAATTTTAAATTGGTACAGACAATATGAAAAAAAGTATGGAGGCTCCTCAAAAAATTAAAAATAAAACTATCACATGATATAGTAATTCCACTTCTAGGTAAACATTCAAAGAAAACAAAATCACTATGTTGAAGAAATATCTGCAACTCCATGTTCACTGCAGCCTGATTCACAATAACCAACTCATGTAAACAACCCAAATATCCACCAAAAGATGAATGGACAAAGAAAATATGATACACCCACACACGTGGAATTAATATTTCATTAAGCCATCAGAAAAGAAATCCTACCATTAACAACAACCTGCATGGACCTTGAGGGCATTATGCTAAATAAGTCATTAAGAAAAATTAGGGGGATCCCTGGGTGGTGCAAGCGGTTTAGCGCCTGCCTTTGGCGATCCTGGAGACCCGGGATCGAATCCCACGTCGGGCTCCCGGTGCATGGAGCCTGCTTCTCCCTGTGCCTATATCTCTGTCTCTCTCTCTCTCTGTGTGACTATCATAAATTTTTTTTAAAAAAATTTAAAAAAAGAAAAACTAGGGACCCCTGGGTGGCTCAGCAGTTAAGCTTCTGCCTTCAGCTCAGGGCGTGATCCCAGAATCCAAGATCAAGATGATTCCCACATTGGGCTCCATACAGGGAGCCTACTTCTGCCTCTGCCTATGTCTCTGCCTCTCTCTCTCTCTCTCTCTTATAAATAAGTAAAATCTTAAAAAAAAAAAAAAACCAGAAAAAAAAAAAAACGTTAAGATGTGACTTATAGGAGGGGGCGGGGCAAGATGGAGTAAGAGTAGGATACCCAAGTCACCGGTCCCCACCCTTACCTAGATAACTTTCAAATCATCCTGAAAACCTACGAATTCGGCCTGAGATTTAGAGAGACCAGCTAGAACGCTACAGAGAGAAGATTTTGTGCTTCTAACAAGGTAGGAAGACAGAAAAAATAAAAAAGAATCAAGTGGGTGAGGGCCCCCCCCAATCAAGTGGGTGAGTCCCCCACCCCCTCCCGCGAGGAGCCAGGCGAAAGCCACTGCAAAGGCTCCGGGACAGGAAAGCCCAGCCCCAGAGAAGCAGGAACTTAAAAAATCCCACCGGATTCTTTCCGGATGGAAAGGCGCTTAGCAGGGAAACCTGGCAGAACCACAAGAGGGGCAGTGGAGCCTCCAGATTCCAGAGTCACTAACAGAGGAAGTGCTCCCCGGGGGAGAGAGCTCCACAGACTATGGGCCGATCTCAGTAAAGGGCTGGAGCGCATGCCCGGCGGGACCTTGGGAGAAGCTCAGGCAACAGCTCTGGGGAGAGGGGGCTGCGGGGGCCTGGAACACGATTCCAACAGCGCAGGCCCCGGATCCCAGGGCGCCGGAGGACACAGCCCGGGATCCTGCGCTCCCTCCCCCCACAGAGGGAGGCGGGGAGGGCACAGGACAGCGAGAAAACTCTTGCCACCCGGCACCCTCCAGCTGTGCAGATCAGCACCTTCCTCCCAACCCCCCCCCGGGAGCATCCAGACCAGTGCGTACTGGGAGACTGTGATAGTTACTGCTAGAGCTTACTCCAGGGCTGGGGACCCGGCTGCCGCCAGTGGGGTTGTCCCTCCTGGTGTCGCCCTGTACCTGAGAGGGTAGGGCAGCCATGGAACAGGGGCCTCACAGGATAAACAGCACCCATTAAGCCGAGCACCTGTCAGGGGTGGGGCAGCTCCCCCAGGTGCATACACCTGAGAATCAGCACAACAGATCCCACCCCAGAGATGAGCTACAAGGACAGGGGAAGATCAAGTTCTTGACCAAGCAGCCCTGGAAAGCTCCAGGGCAAGTCGAGGGATTTACAGTATATACAACCAGAAGATAACCCTCCTTGTCTTTTTTTTTGTTTTCCTCTTTTTTTTCTTTCTTTATCCAGAACAACTCATTTTTAGCCACTCTGCACTGAGCAAAATGACTAGAAAGAAGACCTCACCACAAAAGAAAGAATCAGAAAAAGTATTCTCTGCCACAGAGTTACAGAATTTGGATTACAATTCAATGTCAGAAAGCCAATTCAGAAGCAATATTATAAAGCTACTGGTGGCCCTGGATAAAGCATAAAGGATTCAAGTGAATTCATGAATGGAGAATTTAGATCTAATCACGCCAAAATTAAAAATCAATTAAATGACATACAATCCAAACTGGAGGTCCTAATGATGAGGGTTAACGAGGTAGAAGAATGAGTAAGTGACATAGAAGACAAGTTGATGGCAAAGAAGGAAGCTGAGGAAAAAAAGAGAAAAACAATTAAAAGACCGTGAGGAAAGGTTAAGGAAAATAAATGACAACCTCAGAAGGAGAAAACTACGTTTAACTGGGGTTCCAGAGGGCGCCAAAAGGGACAGAGGACCAGAAAGCATATTTGAACAAATCATAGCTGAGAACTCCCCTAATCTGGGGAGAAAAACAGGAATTCAGATCCAGGAGATAGAGAGATCCCCCCCCTAAAATCAATAAAAACCATAAAACATCTCGACATTTAAGAGTGAAACATGCAAATTGCAAACATAAAGAGAAAATCCTTAAAGCAGCAAGAGATAAGAGATCCCGAACTTATATGGGAAGAAATATTAGATTAAGAGCAGACCTCTCCACAGAGACCTGGCAGGCCAGAAAGGGCTGGCAGGATATATTCAGGGTCCTAAAGGAGAATAACATGAAGCCAAGAATATTCTATCCAGCAAGGCTCTCATTCAGAATAGAAGGAGAGATAAAGAGCTTCCAAGACAGGCAGAAACTGAAAGAATATGTGACCACCAAACCAGCTCTGCAAGAAATATTAAGGGGGACTCTGTAAAACAAAGTGGAAGCCCAAAGAAACAATCCACAAAAACAGGGACTGAATAGGTATCATGATGACACTAAATTCATATCTTTCAATAGCAACTCTGAACGTCAATGGGCTTAATGATCCAATCAAAAGGCGCAGGGTTTCAGACTGGATGAAAAAGCAAGACCCATCTATTTGCTGTCTACAAGAAACTCATTTTAGACCTAAGGACACTTACTGCCTGATAATGAAAGGTTGGAGAACCATAAACCATTCCAATGGTCCCCAAAAGAAAGCAGGGGTAGCAATTCTCATCTCACATACATTAAAGTTTATACCAAAGACGGTAGTAAGAGATGAAGAGGGACACTATATCATACTTAAAGGATCTATCCAACAAGAGGACTTAACAATAATCAATATATATGCCCCGAATGTGGGAGCTGCGAAGTATATCAATTAATTAATAAGCATAGTAAAGACATACTTTGCTAATAATACACTAATACTGGGAGACTTCAACACGGCACTTTTTGCAAATGACAGAACTTCTAAAAACAACTCCAAAGAAACAAGAGCTTTTAATGCTATGCTGGACCAGATGGATTTCATGGATATTTACGGAAATTTACATCCAAACGCAACTGAGTACACATTCTTCTTAAGTGCACATGGAACTTTCTCCAGAATAGACCACATACTGGGTCACAAATCAGGTCTCAACCCATACCAAACGATTGGGAATGTACCCTGCATATTTTCAGCCCATAACGCTTTGAAACTTGATCTCCATCACAAGAAGAAATTTGGAAAAAATTCAAACATGTGGAGGTTAAAGAGCATCTTGCTAAAAAAGATGAAAGGGCCAACCAGGAAATTAGAGAAGAATTTAAAAGATTCATGAAACTAATGAGAATGAAGATACAACCATTCAAAAATCTTTGGGATACAGCAAAAGCAGTCCTGAGGGGGAAATACATCGCAAAACAAGCATCCCTCAAAAAATTGGAAAAAACTCAAATAGAAAGCTAACCTTGCACCTAAAGGAACTGGAGAAAGTTAAGCAAAACCTACACCCAGCAGAAGAGAGTTAATGAAGAATCAAGCAGAACACAATGAAATAGAGACCAGAAGAACTGTGGAACAGACCAACAAAACCAGGAGTTGGTTCTTCGAAAGAATTGGTAAGACAGATAAACCATTAGCCAGCCTTATTAAAAACAAAAGAGAAAAGACTCAAATTAATAAAATAACGAATGAAAAAGGAGAGATCACAACCAACACCAAGGAAATACAAACGACTGTAAAAACATATTATGAGCAGCTATACGCCAATAAATTAGGCAATCTGGAAGAAATGAATGCATTTCTGGAAAACCTCAAACTACCAAAACTGGACCAGGAAGAAATAGAAAACCTGAACAGGCCAATAACCAGGGAGGAAATTGAAGCAGTCATCAAAACCTCCCACGACACAAAAGTCCAGGGCCAGATGCCTTCCCCGGTGAATTCTATCAAACGTTTAAAGAAAAAAAACAATACCTATTCCACTAAAGCTTTTCCGAAAGATAGAAAGGGGTGGAATACTTCCAAACTCGTTCTATGAGGCCAGCATCACCTTCATTCCAAAACCAGACAAAGACCCCACCAAAAAGGAGAATTGTAGGCCAATATCCCTGATGAACATGGATGCAAAAATTCTCAACAAGATACTAGCCAATAGGATCCAACAGTACATTAAGAAGATTATTCACCATGACCAAGTGGGATTTATCCCCGGGATGCAAGGCTTGCTCAACACTCGCAAAGCAATCAACGTGATAGATCATATCCACAAGAGAAAAAACAAGAACTATAGGATCCTCTCAATAGATGCAGAGAAAGCATTTGACAAAAGACAGCATCCATTCCTGATCAAAACTCTTCAGAGTGTAGGGATAGAGGGAACATTCCTCGACATCTTAAAAGCCATCAATGGAAAGCCCACAGCCAATATCATTCTCAATGGGGAAACACTGGGAGCCATTCTCCTAAGATCAGGAACACGACAGGGATGTCTACTCTCACCACTGCTATTCAACATAGGACTAGAATTCCTAGCCGCAGCAATCAGCCACAAAAAGAAACAAAAGGCATTCAAATTGGCAATGAAGTCAAACTCTCCCTCTTCGCAGATGACAGGATACTGTACATAGAAAACGCCAAAGACTCCACCCCAAGTTTGCTAGAACTCATACAGCAATTCAGCAGTGTGGCAGATTACAAAATCAATGCCCAGAAATCAGTGGCATCTCTCTACAATAACAATGAGGCTGAAGAAAGAGAAATTAAGAATCCCATTTACAATTGCACCCAAAAGCATAAGATACCTAGGAATAAACCTAACCAAAGAGGTAAAGAATATATACCCTAAAAACTACAGAACACTTCTGAAAGAAATGGAGAAACACAAAGAGATGGAAAAATATTCCATGCTCATGGATTGGAAGAATTAATATTGTGAAAATATCCATGCTACCCAGGGCAATTTACACATACCATGCAATCCCTATCAAAATACCATGGACTTTCTTCAGAGAGTTGGAACAAATCATCTTAGGATTTGTGTGGATGGGCAGCCCAGGTGGCTTAGCGGTTTAGCCTTCAGCCCAGGGCGAGACCCCGGAGACCCGGGATGGAGTCCCACGTTGGGCTCCCTGCATGGCGCCTGCTTCTCTTCTCCCTCTGCCTGTGTCTCTGCCTCTCTCTCTCTCTCTCCTCTGTCTGCGTTTCTCGTGAATAAATAAATGAAATCTTGAAAAAAAAAAAGATTTGTGTGGAATCAGAAAAGTCCCCAAATAGGCACGGGAATATTCAAAAACAAACAAAACCAGAGCCAGGGGCATCACAATGCCAGATTCCAGGTTGTACTACAAAGCTGTGGTCATCAAGACAGTGTGGTACTGGCACAAAAACAGACACATAGATCAATGGAACAGAATAAAGAATCCAGAAGCGGACCCTCAACTCTATGGTCACCTAGTATTCGACAAAGCAGGAAAGACTATCCCCTGGAAAAAGGGCAGTCTCTTCAATAAATGGTGCTGCAAAAATTGGACATCCACATGCAGAAGAATGAAACTAGACCATTCTCTTACACTATACACAAAGATAAACTCAAAATGGATGAAAGATCTAAATGTGAGACAAGATTCCATCAAAATCCTAGAGGAGAACAATGGCAACACCCTTTTTGAACTTGGCCGCAGTAACTTCTTGCAAGATACATCTATGAAGGCAAGGGAATCAAAAGCAAAAATGAATTATTGAGATTTCATCAAGATAAAAAGCTTCTGCACTGCCAAAGAAACAGTCAACAAAACAAAAAGACAACCTACAGAATGGGAGAAGGTATTTGCAAATGACGTATCAGATAAACGGCTAGTATCCAAGATGTATACAGAACTTATTAAACGCAACAGCAAAGAAACAAACAATCCAATCATGAAATGGGCAAAATACATGAACAGAAATCTCACAGAGGAAGAGATCGATATGGCCAACAAGCACATGAGAAAATGCTCCGCATCACTGGCCATCAGGGAAATACAAATCAAAACCACAATGAGATACCACCTCACGCCAGTGAGAATGGGGAAAATTAACAAGACGGGAAACAACAAATGTTGGAGAGGATGTGGAGAAAGGGGAACCCTCTTGCACTGTTGGTGGGAATGTGAATTGGTGCAGCCACTCTGGAAAACTGAGTGGAGAGGTTCCTCAGAGTTAAAAATAGAACTGCCCTATGACCCAGCAATTGCACTGTTGGGGATTTACCCCAAAGATACAGAGGCAGTGAAACACCTGCACCCCGATGTTTCTAGCAGCAATGTCCACAATAGCCAAACTGTGGAAGGAGCCTCAGTGTCCATTGAAAGACGAATGGATAAAGATGATGTGGTCTATGTATATAATGGAATATTACTCAGCCATTAGAAACGACAAATACCCACCATTTGCTTCAACGTGGATGGAACTGGAGGATATTATGCTGAGTGAAGTAAGACAAATGGAGACGAACAAACATTATATGGTCTCATTCATTTGGGGAATATAAAAAATAGTGAAAGGGAACAAAAGGGAAAGGAGAGAAAATGAGTGAGAAATATCAGAGAGGGTGACAGAACATCAGAGACATCTAACTCTGGGAAACGAACAAAGGGTGGTGGAAAGGGACGTGGCGGGGGTTGGGATGACTGGGTGTCGGGCACTAAAGGGGGCACTTGATGATGAGCACTTGGTGTTATTCTATATGTTGGCAAATTGAACTCCAATAATAAATATATACAAAATAAATAAATAAAAGCCAAAAAAGATGTGACTTATATGTAGAATCTAAACAAAAAACACGAAAATACAAACTCACAGAAAAATAGATAAGACCTATGGTTACTGAAGGTGGGGGTGTTGGTGATGGGTGATTGGAGAAAGATTGTCAAAAGGTACAAACTTCCATTTATAAGATAAATAAGTACCTGTGGATGTAATGTGTAATATGAAGAATATGGTTAACACTGCTGTATGGCTTATCTGAAAGTTGCTAAGATAGTGAATCTTGTAAGTTCTCATCACAAGTGGAAAAAAAAGGTTTTTTTTCTTTTATTGTTACCTATATGAAGTAATAGATAGTAACTAAACCTATTGTGGCAATCATTTCACAATATATAAGTCAAGTACTTATACTCCATACCCTAAACGTTTACAGTACTATATGTCAATCATATGTCAACAAAATTGAAAGAAAAATAGGTTAAAAAATTCAGAGCTTCAGCAACCTATAAAACTAAAACCAAAGACAATCTAAAATATTTCTACACTGAAAAATACTATAATTAAATTCCTGAACATAAAAGACAGAGGGAAAAAAATCATTTTTTTTCTTCAGAGAAAGAGCATGTGAGTGCACGTGCAGGCATAGGAGGAGGAAGGGAGTGGCAGGGGAGCAGAGGGAGAGGGGGAGAGACAGAATCTTAAGCAGGCTCCATGCCCAGCATGGAGCCCAATATGGGGCTCAATCCCACCACCCTGAGACCATAACCTGAGCTATAATCAAGAGTCGGATGCTTAACTGGTACCCCCAAAGGAAAAATCTTTAAAGCAGGGATAAAGAAATGACATTATCTAAAGGAGGACAGCAATTCAAATGAATAAGGATCTCTCATCAGAAACTATGGAGGCCAAAAGGAAGTAGCACAATAGTTTTCAAGTGTTGAAGGAAAAGAACTAAAAACCCAGAATCTAATATCAAATGAAAAGAACTTCAAGAATCCAAAAGAAATCAAGATATTCTCATATGAAGGAAAACTACGAGGATTTTTGCCGGGAGACCTTTCCTAAAAGACTGGCTAAATGAAGCTCTCTAAAAAGAAAGGAAATGATAAAAGAAGGAATCTTTGGGAAGATCAGGAAGTAAGACAGAAGAGGGGAAAGGAGTAAAACTGTGGGTAAATACAGTATCTTTCCCTTTCCCTCATGACTTTCCTAAATTATGTTTGACAGTTGAAACAAAAATTATAAAACTATTTGATGTGCTTCTATAAACAAAGAAACATAAAGGAGTTTAAAGGGGAGTAAGATTTCTACTCTTCACTCAAACTGGTAAGCTGTCAATACCAGTTGATTATGGTATGTTGTTTAAGTATTATGTTAGTACCTAGAGCAAGCACTGAAAAAGGTATACAAAGAGATATATTCAAAAACACAATAGATATGTTAAAGTGGAATTCTAGAAAATTCCACAGAAGGGTAGGATTAAGAAAACAGAGAAAAAAACAGAGAAAACAAACAGAAAATAAAACAAAATGACAGACTTAAGCCCCAACATATCAATAACTGCATTAAGTAGAAATGGCCTAAGCAGACCAAAAAAGAGGCAGGCGGAGTGGGTAAAAAGAATACTGAACGATATGCTACCTACAAGAAACTCATTTTATGTACTATGAAATAAGCTGAGGGACACCTGGGTGGCTCAGCGGTTGAACATCTGCCTTTGGTTCAAGGTCTGATCCCAGTCCAGGAATTGAGTCCCACATTGGGCTCCCTGCGAGGAGCCTGCTTCTCCCTCTGCCTATGACTCAGCCTCATTCTCTCTGTTTCTCATGAATAAATAAATAAAATCTTCAAAAAATAATGTAAGCTGAAAGTAAAGGGATGAGAAAGGATATACCATGCAACCTTTAATCCAAAGAAATGAGTAGTTATATTAATATCACATAGAGTAGAATTCCATGCAGAAAAACTATCAGAGACAGCAAAGGACATCATGATAATAATAAAAGATCAATTCACCAAGATGTAGCAATCTTAAATACATATGCATCAAACAACAAAGCTGCAAAATGTGAGCCAATAAATGATAGAACTGAAAGGAAAGAGACAAATTTGACACCTGGAGCTGGACACTTCAATACCTCCTTCTCAACAACTGATTGAACTAGATAGAAAATCAGCAAGGAATCCCTGACTTTTATGGGGAGGAGTATTAGGGTAACACCAGACCTCTCCACAGAGACCTGGCAGGCCAGAAAGGGCTGGCAGGATATATTCAGGGTCCTAAATGAGAAAAACATGCACCCAAGAATACTTTATCCAGCAAGGCTCTCATTCAGAATAGAAGGAGAGATAAAGAGCTTCCAAGACAGGCAGGAACTGAAAGAATATGTGACCTCCAAACCAACTCTGCAAGAAATTTTAAGGGGGACTCTTAAAATTCCCCTTTAAGCATTAAAGGCATTCAAATTGGCAAAGAAGTCAAACTCTCCCTCCACGCTGATGACATGATACTCTACATAGAAAACCCAAAAGCCTCCACCCCAAGATTGCTAGAACTCATACAGCAATTTGGTAGCGTGGCAGGATACAAAATCAATGCCCAGAAATCAATGGCATTTCTATACACTAACAATGAGACTGAAGAAAGAGAAACTAAGGAGTCAATCCCATTTACAATTGCACCCAAAAGCATAAGATACCTAGGAAAAAACCTAACCAAAGAGGGAAAGGATCTACACCCTAAAAACTATAGAACATTTCTGAAAGAAATGGAGTAAGACACAAAGAGATGGAAAAATATTCCATGCTCATGGATTGGCAGAATTAATATTGTGAAAATGTCAGTGTTACCCAGGGCAATTTACACGTTTAATGCAATCCCTATCAAAATACCATGGACTTTCTTCAGAGAGTTAGAACAAATTATTTTAAGATTTGTGTGGAATCAGAAAAGACCCCGAATAGCCAGGGGAATTTTAAAAAAGAAAACCATGGCTGGGGGCATCACAATGCCAGATTTCAGGTTGTACTACAAAGCTGTGGTCATCAAGACACTGCGGTACTGGCACAAAAACAGACACATAGATCAATGGAACAGAATAGAGAATCCAGAAGCGGACCCTCAACTTTATGGTCAACTAATATTCGATAAAGGAGGAAAGACTATCCATTGGAAGAAAGACAGTCTCTTCAATAAATGGTACTGGGAAAACTGGACATCCACATGCAGAAGAATGAAACTAGACCATTCTCTTACACCATACACAAAGATAAACTCAAAATGGATGAAAGATCTAAACGTGAGACAAGATTCCATCAAAATCCTAGAGGAGAACACAGGCAACACCCTTTTTGAACTCGGCCACAGTAACTTCTTGCAAGATACATCCACGAAGGCAAAAGATACAAAGGAAAAATGAACTATTGGGACTTCATCAAGATAAGAAGCTTTTGCACAGCAAAGGATACAGTCAACAAAACTAAAAGACAACCTACAGAATGGGAGAAGATATTTGCAAATGATGTATCAGATAAAGGGCTAGTTTCCAAAATCTATAAAGAACTTCTTAAACTCAACACCAAAGAAACAAACAATCCAATCATGAAATGGGCAAAAGACATGAAGAGAAATCTCAGAGGAAGACATAGACATGGCCAACATGCACATGAGAAAATGCTCTGCATCACTTGCCATCAGGGAAATACAAATCAAAACCACAATGACATACCACCTCACACCAGTGAGAATGGGGAAAATTAACAAGGCAGGAAACCACAAATGTTGGAGAGGATGTGGAAAAAGGGGAACCCTCTTACACTGTTGGTGGGAATGTGAACTGGTGCAGCCACTCTGGAAAACTGTGTGGAGGTTCTTCAAAGAGTTAAAAATAGACCTGCCCTATGACCCAGCAATTGCACTGTTGGGGATTTACCCCAAAGATTCAGATGCAATGAAACGCCGGGACACCTGCACCCCGATGTTTATAGCAGCAATGTCCACAATAGCCAAACTGTGGAAGGAGCCTCGGTGTCCATCGAAAGATGAATGGATAAAGAAGATGTGGTTTATGTATACAATAGAATATTACTCAGCCATTAGAAACAACAAATACCCACCATTTGCTTCAACGTGGATGGAACTGGAGGGTATTATGCTGAGTGAAGTAAGTCAATCGGAGAAGGACAAACAGTGTATGTTCTCATTCATTTGGGGAATATAAATAATAGTGAAAGGGAATAGAAGGGAAGGGAGAAGAAATGGGTAGGAAATATCAGAAAGGGAGACAAAACATAAAGACTCCTAACTCTGGGAAATCAACTAGGGGTGGTAGAAGGGGAGGAGGGCGGGGCAGGGGGTGAATGAGTGATGGGCACTGAGGGGGGCACTTGACGGGATGAGCACTGGGTGTTATTCTGTATGTTGGCAAATTGAACACCAATAAAAAATAGATTCATTATTTAAAAAAAAGAGAAATAAACTTTTAAAAAAGAAAAAAAAGGAAAATCAGCAAGGACAGAGAACAATTCAGCAACACCATCAACCAACAGGAGTAAATCGACATTTATAGAAAACCCAACGATAGCAGGGTTCTTTTCATGTGACCATGGAACATTTATCAAGACAGAGCATATCCCAGGCCATAAAACAAACCTCAAATATTTCTTTTTTCTTTTTTTTCTTTTTAAATTTTTATTTATGACAGTCACAGAGAGAGAGAGAGAGGCAGAGACACAGGCAGAGGGAGAAGCAGGCTCCATGCACTGGGAGCCCGATATGGGATTCGATCCCGGGTCTCCAGGATCGCGCCCTGGGCCAAAGGCAGGCGCCAAACCGCTGCGCCACCCAGGGATCCCAAACCTCAAATATTTCTTTAAAGATTTTATTTATTTGTTCATAAGAGACACAGAGAGAGAGGCAGAGACATAGGCAGAGGGAGCAGCAGACTCCCTGCAGGGAGCCCTATGCAGTACCTCATCCCGGGACTCCAGGATCATGACCTGAGCCAAACACAGATGCTCAACCAATGAGCCACTAAACCTTAATACATTTAAAGAAACTGATCATACAGAGTATATTATTTGACCATGAAACCAAACCAGAAATCAGTAACAGAATAAAAGGAAAATCTACAAACAATTGGAAACTAAACACACTGCTATTCAATTCATAGATCAAACATGAAGCCTCCAAGGAAATTAAAAATTACACTGAACTAGGGGCACATGGGTGGGTCAGGCAGTTAAGCACCTGACTCTTGCTTCTGGCTCTGGTCACCCTTTCAGAGTCCTGAGATCCAACCCCACATCAGGCTCTGCACTCAGGGTAGACTAGGCTTGAGATTCTCTTCCTCTCCCTCTGCCCCTCCCTTGTTCCACCCCCTCCCCCACCACCCTCCCTCCCTCTCTCTCTGAAATAAATATATCAATCTTTAAAAATTACATTGAACTAGAGGGGGGAGGGGCAAGATGGCGGAGGAGTAGGGTCTCCAGGTCACTTGTCCTCAACAAATTACCTAGAAAACCATCCAATCATCCTGAAAATCTACGAATTCGGCCTGAGATTTAAAGAGAGACCAGCTGGAACGCTACAGTGAGAAGAGTTCGCGCTTCTATCAAGGTAGGAAGACGGGGAAAAAGAAATAAAGACACAAAAGGCCTCCAAGGGGGAGGGGCCCCGCGAGGAGCCGGGCTGAGGCCGGGGCGAGTGTCCCCAGGACAGGAGAGCCCCGTCCCGGAGGAGCAGGAGCTGCACCGACCTTCCCCGCGGAAAGGCCTCCCGGGGAATTGGAGCAGGATCCCCAGAAAGGCGGGGATGCCCTCGGGCTCCCGGGGACAGTAACAGAGGAACTGCGCCCCCGAGAGTGCACCGAGCTCCCTAAGGGCTGCAGCGCTCGGCGGGACCCGGAGCAGCTCGGAGGGACTTGGGCGGCGGCTCCGCGGAGGGGGCTGCGGGGCTCCGGGAGCAGCGCGGCGGCGGCGGCGGCTCGGGTGGAGGAAGAAGCTCCGCACGGAGGGGGCGGCGCGGCTCCGGGAACAGCTCGGAGGGGCTCGGGCGGCGGCTCCGCGGAGGGGGCTACGGGGCGGGAGCGCGAATCCAACAGCGCAGGCCCCAGAGCATAGGGCGCCGGGACACAGCCCAGGATCCGGCCTCCCCCGGGACAGGCAGAGGCCGGGAGGGCCCAGGACAGCAAGGACGCTCCTGCCTGGAACTGAGCAGATCAGCGGCCCCGCCCGGGAGCCCCCAGGCCCTGCAGCCGGAGAGACCCGGAGCTACTGCGGGAGCTGACCCCAGGGTCCCAGAGCTGCCCCCGCCACTGTGGCTTCCTCCTGGGGCCTCACGGGGTGAACAACCCCCACTGAGCCCTGCACCAGGCAGGGGCAGAGCAGCTCCCCCAAGTGCTAACACCTGAGAGTCAGCACAGCAGGCCCCTCCCCCAGAAGACCAGCAAGACGGACCAGTTCCAAGGGAAGTCAAGGGACTTAAAGTACACAGAATCGGAAGATACTCCCCGTGGTTTTTGCTTTTGTTTTTTTTTTGTTTTTGTTTTTGGTTTTTTTTTGTGTGTTTTTTTTTTTATTTGTTTGTTTTGTTTTGTGCTTTTTTTTTTTCTTTCTTTCTTCTTGATTTCTGATTGCTTACCCCGCCCCACCCCCCCTTTTTTTTCTTTTATCTCCTTTCTTTCTTTTTCTTTCTTTTTCTTCTCTTCCCCCCCCCCTTTTTTTTTCCTCTTTCTCTTTTTTCTTTTTCTCTTTTCTTTCCTTCTCTCTCTTTTTCTCCTTTTCCCAATACAACTTGTTTTTGGCCACTCTGCACTGAGCAAAATGACTAGAAGGAAAACCTCACCTCAAAAAAAAGAATCAGAAACAGCCCACTCTCCCACAGAGTTACAAAATATGGATTACAACTCAATGTCAGAAAGCCAATTCAGAAGCACTATTTTACAGCTACTGGTGGCTCTAGAAAAAACCATAAAGGACTCAAGAGACTTCATGACTGCAGAATTTAGATCCAATCAGACAGAAATTAAAAATCAATTAAATGAGATGCAATCCAAGCTAGAAGTCCTAACGACGAGGGTTAACGAGGTGGAAGAACGAGTGAGTGACATAGAAGACAAGTTGATGGCAAAGAGGGAAACTGAGGAAAAAGGAGACAAGCAATTAAAAGACCATGAGGATAGATTAAGGGAAATAAATGACAGCCTGAGGAAGAAAAACCTACGTTTAATTGGGGTTCCTGAGGGCGCCGAAAGGAACAGAGGGCCAGAATATGTATTTGAACAAATCATAGCTGAAAACTTTCCGAATCTGGGAAGGGAAACAGGCATTCAGATCCAGGAAATAGAGAGATCCCCCCCTAAAATCAACAAAAACCGTTCAACACCTCGACATTTAATAGTGAAGCTTGCAAATTCCAAAGATAAGGAGAAAATCCTTAAAGCAGCAAGAGAAAAAAAGTCCCTGACTTTTATGGGGAGGAATATTAGGGTAACAGCAGACCTCTCCACAGAGACCTGGCAGGCCAGAAAGGGCTGGCAGGATATATTCAGGGTCCTAAATGAAAAGAACATGCAACCAAGAATACTTTATCCAGCAAGGCTTTCATTCAAAATGGAAGGAGAGATAAAGAGCTTCCAAGACAGACAGCAACTGAAAGAATATGTAACCTCCAAACCAGCTCTGCAAGAAATTTTAAGGGGGACTCTTAAAATTCCCCTTTAAGAAGAAGTTCAGTGGAACAATCCACAAAAACAAGGACTGAATAGATATCATGATGACACTAAACTCATATCTATCAGTAGTAACTCTGAACGTGAACGGGCTTAATGACCCCATCAAAAGGCGCAGGGTTTCAGACTGGATAAAAAAGCAGGACCCATCTATTTGCTGTCTACAAGAGACTCATTTTAGACAGAAGGACACCTACAACCTGAAAATAAGAGGTTGGAGAACCATTTACCATTCAAATGGTCCTCAAAAGAAAGCAGGGGTTGCCATCCTTATATCAGATAAATTAAAATTTACCCCAAAGACTATAGTGAGAGATGAAGAGGGACACTATCTCATACTCAAAGGATCTATCCAACAAGAGGACTTAACAATCCTCCATATATATGCCCCGAATGTGGGAGCTGCCAAATATTTAAACCAATTAATAACCAAACTGAAGAAATACCTTGATAATAATACACTTATACTTGGTGACTTCAATCTAGCTCTTTCTACCCTGGATAGGTCTTCTAAGCACAACATCTCCAAAGAAACGAAAGCTTTAAATGATACACTGGACCAGATGGATTTCACAGATATCTACAGAACTTTACATCCAAGCTCAACTGAATACACATTCTTCTCAAGTGCACATGGAACTTTCTCCAGAATAGACCACATACTGGGTCACAAATCGGGTCTGAACCGATACCAAAAGATCGGGATAGTCCCCTGTATATTCTCAGACCATAATGCCTTGAAATTAGAACTTAATCACGACAAGAAGTATGGAAGGACCACAAACACGTGGAGGTTAAGGACCATCCTGCTAAAAGATGAAAAGGTCAACCAGGAAATTAAGGAAGAATTAAAAAGATTCATGGAAACTAATGAGAATGAAGATACAACCGTTCAAAATCTTTGGGATGCAGCAAAAGCAGTACTGAGGGGGAAATACATCGCAATACAAGCATCCATTCAAAAACTGGAAAGATCTCAAATTCAAAAGCTCACCTTACACATAAAGGAACTAGAGAAAAAGCAACAAATAGACCCCACCCCCAGCAGAAGAAGACAGTTAATTAAAATTCGAGCAGAACTCAATGATATCGAGACCAAAAGAACTGTGGAACAGATCAACAGAACCAGGAGTTGGTTCTTTGAAAGAATTAATAAGATAGATAAACCATTAGCCAACCTTATTAAAAAGAAGAGAGAGAAGACTCAAATTAATAAAATCATGAATGAGAAAGGAGAGATCACTACCAACACCAAGGAAATACAAACGATTTTAAAAACATATTATGAACAGCTGTATGCCAATAAATTAGGAAATCTAGAAGAAATGGACGCATTCCTGGAAAGCCACAAACTACCAAAACTGGAGCAGGAAGAAATAGAAAACCTGAACAGGCCAATAACCAGGGAGGAAATTGAAGCAGTCATCAAAAACCTCCCAAGACACAAGAGTCCAGGGCCAGATGGCTTCCCAGGGGAATTCTATCAAACGTTTAAAGAAGAAATCATACCTATTCTACTAAAGCTGTTTGGAAAGATAGAAAGAGATGGAGTACTTCCAAATTCGTTCTACGAGGCCAGCATCACCTTAATTCCGAAACCAGACAAAGACCCCACCAAAAAGGAGAATTACAGACCAATATCCCTGATGAACATGGATGCAAAAATTCTCAACAAGATACTAGCCAATAGGATCCAACAACACATTAAGAAAATTATTCACCATGACCAAGTAGGATTTATCCCTGGGACACAAGGCTGGTTCAACACTCGTAAAACCATCAATGTGATTCATCATATCAGCAAGAGAAAAACCAAGAACCATATGATCCTCTCATTAGATGCAGAGAAAGCATTTGACAAAATACAGCATCCATTCCTGATCAAAACCCTTCAGAGTGTTGGGATAGAGGGAACTTTCCTCGACATCTTAAAAGCCATCTACGAAAAGCCCACAGCAAATATCATTCTCAATGGGGAAGCACTGGGAGCCTTTCCCCTAAGATCAGGAACAAGACAGGGATGTCCACTCTCACCACTGCTGTTCAACATAGTTCTGGAAGTCCTCGCCTCAGCAATCAGACAACAAAAAGACATTAAAGGCATTCAAATTGGCAAAGAAGAAATCAAACTCTCCCTCTTCGCCGATGACATGATACTCTACATAGAAAACCCAAAAGCCTCCACCCCAAGATTGCTAGAACTCATACAGCAATTTGGTAGCGTGGCAGGATACAAAATCAATGCCCAGAAATCAATGGCATTTCTATACACTAACAATGAGACTGAAGAAAGAGAAATTAAGGACTCAATCCCATTTACAATTGCACCCAAAAGCATAAGATACCTAGGAATAAACCTAACCAAAGAGATAAAAGATCTATACCCTAAAAACTATAGAACACTTCTGAAAGAAATTGAGGAAGACACAAAGAGATGGAAAAATATTCCATGCTCATGGATTGGCAGAATTAATATTGTAAAAATGTCAATGTTACCCAGGGCAATTTACACGTTTAATGCAATCCCTATCAAAATACCACGGACTTTCTTCAGAGAGTTAGAACAAATTATTTTAAGATTTGTGTGGAATCAGAAAAGACCCCGTATAGCCAGGGGAATTTTAAAAAAGAAAACCATAGCTGGGGGCATCACAATGCCAGATTTCAGGTTGTACTACAAAGCTGTGGTCATCAAGACAGTGTGGTACTGGCACAAAAACAGACACATAGATCAATGGAACAGAATAGAGAACCCAGAAATGGACCCTGAAATGTATGGTCATCTAATATTCGATAAAGGAGGAAAGACTATCCATTGGAAGAAAGACAGTCTCTTCAATAAATGGTGCTGGGAAAATTGGACATCCACATGCAGAAGAATGAAACTGGACCACTCTCTTTCACCATACACAAAGATAAACTCAAAATGGATGAGAGATCTAAATGTGAGACAAGAGTCCATCAAAATCCTAGAGAACACAGGCAATACCCTTTTTGAACTTGGCCACAGTAATTTCTTGCAAGATACATCCACAAAGGCAAAAGAAACAAAAGCAAAAATGAACTATTGGGACTTCATCAAGATAAGAAGCTTTTGCACAGCAAAGGATACAGTCAACAAAACTAAAAGACAACCTACAGAATGGGAGAAGATATTTGCAAATGACGTATCAGATAAAGGGCTAGTTTCCAAAATCTATAAAGAACTTATTAAACTCAACACCAAAGAAACAAACAATCCAATCATGAAATGGGCAAAAGACATGAAGAGAAATCTCACAGAGGAAGACATGGACATGGCCAACAAGCACACGAGAAAATGCTCTGCATCACTTGCCATCAGGGAAATACAAATCAAAACCACAATGAGATACCACCTCACACCAGTGAGAATGGGGAAAATTAACAAGGCAGGAAACAACAAATGTTGGAGAGGATGCGGAGAAAAGGGAACCCTCTTACACTGTTGGTGGGAATGTGAACTGGTGCAGCCACTCTGGAAAACTGTGTGGAGGTTCTTCAAAGAGTTAAAAATAGACCTGCCCTACGACCCAGCAATTGCACTGTTGGGGATTTACCCCAAAGATTCAGATGCAATGAAACGTCGGGACACCTGCACCCCGATGTTTCTATCAGCAATGGCCACAATAGCCAAACTGTGGAAGGAGCCTCGGTGTCCATCGAAAGATGAATGGATAAAGAAGATGTGGTTTATGTATACAATGGAATATTACTCAGCAATTAGAAACGACAAATACCCACCATTTGCTTCAACGTGGATGGAACTGGAGGGTATTATGCTGAGTGAAATAAGTCAGTCGGAGAAGGACAAACAGTGTATGTTCTCATTCATTTGGGGAATATGAATAATAGTGAAAGGGAATATAAAGGAAGGGAGAAGAAATGTTGGGAAATATCAGGAAGGGAGACAGAACATAAAGACTCCTAACTCGGGGAAACGAACTAGGGGTGGTGGAGGGGGAGGAGGGCGGGTGTTGGAGGGGAATGGGTGATGGGCACTGAGGTGGACACTTGACGGGATGAGCACTGGGTGTTTTTCTGTATGTTGGTAAATTGAACACCAATAAAAATTAATTAAAAAAAAATTACATTGAACTAGATGAAAAGGAAAACATATCAAAATTGGTGGGACACAGCTACATCAGTACTAAGAGGAAAATTAATAATACAGAATGGGAGAAGATATTTGCAAATGACCTATCAGATAAAGGGCTAGTATCCAAGATCTATAAAGAACTTATTAAACTCAACAGCAAAGAAACAAACAATCCAATCATGAAATGGGCAAAAACATGAACAGAATTTTCACCAAAGAATGCATAGACATGACCAAGAAGCACATGAGAAAATGCTCTGCATCACTTGCCATCAGGGAAATACAAATCAAAACCACAATGAGATACCACCTCACACCAGTGAGAATGGGGAAAATTAACAAGACAGGAAACAACAAATGTTGGAGAGGATGTGAAGAAAGGGGAATCCTCTTGCAGTGTTGGTGGGAATGTGAACTGGTGCAGCCAATCTGGAAAACTGTGGGGAGGTTCCTAAAAGAGTTAAAAATACAGCTACCCTATGACCCAGCAATTGCACTACAGGGTATTTACCTCAAATACAGATTTGTGAATCACCAGGACACCTGCACCCCCAATGTTTATAGCAGCAATGTCCACAATAGCTAAACTGTGGAAGGAGCCTCAGTGTCCATCGACAGATGAATAGATAAAGAAGATGTGGAATATATACACAATGGAATATTACTCAGCTATTAGAAAGGACAAATACCCACCATTTGCTTTGACGATGGAACTGGAGGGTATTATGCTGAGTGAAGTAAGTCAGTCGGAGAAGGACAATCATCATATGGTTTCACTCATACGGGGAATATAAGAAATAGTGAAAGGGATTGTAGGGCAAAGGGGGGAAAATGAGTGGGAAAAATTAGAGAGGGTGACACAACATGAGAGACTCCTAACTCTGGGAAATGAACAAGGGGTAGTGGAAGGAGAGGTTGGGGGGGATGGGGTGACTGGGTGATGGGCACTGAGGAGGGCACTTGATAGGATGAACACTGGGTGTTATACTATATGTTGACAAATTGAATTACAATAAAAATAAAATAAATCCCTCCCCCCAATGTAAATAAAAAGTTTATTAAATATAAAAAAATAATACTAAGTGCTTACATTAGAAAACAGTAAAAGTCTCAAATCAATAACCTAAGCTCCTACTTCAAGAAATTAGGTAAAGAGGAGCACAATAAACCCAAAGCAAGCAGAAGGAAATAATAAAAACAGAAATCAATGAGATTGAAAACAGAAAGACAACAGAGAATGTTAATGAACAAAAAGAGCTTGTTCTTTGAAAAGATCAATAAAACTGACAAATGTCTACTGAGTCTGAGAAAGAAAAGAGAAGATACAAATTTTCAATATCAGGAATGAAATATCACCACACAGCCGGCCTGCAGATATCAAAATGATACGGGAATACTGTGAACAACTCTACACACTTAAATTTGACAATTTAGGGCAGCCTGGGTGGCTCAGCGGTTTAGCACCCCCTTTGTCCCAGGGCATGATCCTGGAGACCCAGGATCGAGTCCCATGTCGGGCTCCCTGCATGGAGCCTGCTTCTCCCTCTGCCTGTTCCTTATAAGTATGTTCCCATTAGCATCCTTTTGGTTGAGGCAAATGGGAGTATCTTGTACAAGGAGTATGAGGATATGATTGCCCAGTCCTGTACATGCAGGTGATAGCAAAGGTAAAGCTAGCTCAGGTGCTCTGAGAAATTGGAAGAGTTTAACCTAACAAATATCAGTGTTAAAGCTGCAAATAGTGTACTACCTGTGATCTTCTACCCATTTTCTGGGTTCTATTCCTTGCCTCAAGTGTCCCTTAAGTCTCTTCCCCCATGTATGAGGTCCTCACTTTATACAAACAGTTCTGATACCAAACATTAGTACATTTTGACCATTAGTCAGAGCCTTAAAGATGTTTATTGGGGATGCCCAGCTTTGTCTTTTTTATTGTGACCTTGTCAAAAGTCACCAATCCATGATAGAACTTTCAGAATTATCCTACCAAGGCCTAGAAAAGTGAAATTTTCCTAGTATCCATCTTTTGAACTTTCTAGAAGATTTTGGGTTAAAACCATTTCAGATTTTACTCCTCTATCTTGCCTCCTGTATCCTCAAAACTAGAAAGACTTCCTGCTTCTGTGCTTGTATTGCTCTCTGAATCTAAAACTAACTTTTCTCAGATGGATTAAAAAATGTTTAGGCAATAATCTCCATTAAAATCTTTGAAGGGAAAAAAAAAAAAGGCGATACCTGCCTCTCTGTCTCTCATAAATAAATAAACAAAATCTTAAAAAAAAAATTTGACAACTTAAATGAAATGTATTAATTCCTTGGAAAGCACAAACTACCACAACATACTCAATATTAAATAAATAATGTTAACAGTTCTAAAACTATTAAATATAATCCATAATTTAAAAACAATTAAATTTTTTAAAGATTAAATAAAGATAACTATGCAAAGTATTTAACATAGTGGGGGGGCACATTAGCTAGTATTCAGTAAACAAAGGCCTATAGTATCTTTTTATTATCATTTTATTTAAGTCATCACAACCAAATAAAACCTTTAAAAAGGGGGGCAGGCACCTGGCTAGCTCAATTGGTTAAGAGTCTGCCTTGGCTCAGGTCATGATCCTGGGGTCCTGAGATCAAGCCCCATGTGGGGCTCCCTGCTCAGCTAGGAGCCTGCCTCTCCCCACTGCTCTTGCTCTCTCTCAAGTAAATAAATAAATTTTTTTAAAAAATCATCACAACCAGTCTTGGGGAAACTGAGACTTCAGAGATGAAATCCTTTGTTGAAAAGAGTCAGAATTCGAACCCAGTTCTGAAGCCAGTGCCATTTCTTCTAGAGTTTAGAGTCACCTCCAGTCACATCCACATTGGATGTGCCAACCAATGCTTCCTTTATAGATAGGAAAACTGCAAAGCGGTGAGGTTTTGCCAAAGCCCTAGACATCGATAAATGCTCACCACCTAATTCTCCACCAATATACGATTATCAAAAGTTAGAGTGCATCAGAATCTTTCTTTTTATTAGAGATTCCTGGATCCCAGCCCAAGAATTCTTATTTTTAAAAAAGATTTCACTTGAGAGAGAGAGTACACAAGCATGGGGAGCAGGAGCAGAAGCAGGCTCCCCACTGAGCAGGGAGCCCAATGTGAGGCTCGACCCCAGGACCCTGGGATCATGCATGACCTGAGCCGAATGCACCAAATGCAGACACTTAACCCACTGAGTCACCCAGGCATCCAAGAATTCACATTTTTAACAAATTCTACTAATGAACTACACTTTGAGAACAGGATACAATAATGGTATGTTAGCCTGCACATCCCCCAACATCAGAAGCTGTCACACTCCACAGAAAGAAAAGGAATCGACACAGAATAATGGTCTATATCAGTGGTTCTGAGGGTAGCCCCAACTCACCCACTAAATCAGAAACCCTGAAAGTGTGGCCTACTTACCTTGTTTTTTTTTAAGATTTTATGTATTTATTCATGAGAGACAGAGAGAGAGGCAGAGACTCCCCATAGGGAGCCCGATGTGAGACTTGATCCCAGGACACCAGGACCACGCCCTGAGCCAGTCAGATGCTCAACTACTGAGCCACCCAGGCATCCCCTATCTTGTCTTTTAATAGGTCTCTCAAGTGATTCTGATGAATGCTAAAGTTTGAGAACCACTGCTCTACAAATCAAAGTGATTAGCAAAAACCTACCCTTTACAGTAGGAGAAATAAAGCTAATACCAACTTTTTTCCACGTTCGAGAACCTAAGCTGTGGAGCCAGGTAACTCTAAGTTCAAATCCAGATTCAGAAAGTAATTCCATGAATTCTAGATTCTCATCAGCAAAATGGAAGTCATCTTCCTTATTATAACCTTTCCAGGAAGTAACTTGGCATTACTAATCCCTAACTGGACTTGAAGAAATCTAGCCTATGGAAGTCATCAGAGATGCGGACAAATTTCTATCACCTATAGGCATTTGTGAGTTTAACTATTGTGAGCAACCATGAAAAGTCCACAACACTGAGGAACTTGCAATTGTATTTAAGTATAATCTTATAAGAAGCACAGGGAGCCTGGTGTGTGTGCACATGCATGTGCATGAACACAATGCACTGAGTAAGCAAGAGCAACCCACCAAAGACCTGATTCTCAGCTGGCTTCCTTGTTTTCTGCTAGCCCATAGAGAGAAGCATGAAAAGAAATAAAAACTTGGTCTCTTTCATGGAAAAAAACATTAAGGCAATTAACCTGTCTAGGTGTTCACAGAAACACAGGACTCACCACAGAAATGTGATTGAGGAGGACCCTGGCCCATAAACCCATTTCCATATTTGTTAATTTGGAATTCTTAAAGTCCTCAGTTGTGTTTGTTATAAATGTCAAGTCTCTATTGTGCAACAATGTTCACCATAATGTTTTTCTTTTTGTTTTAACCAGCACCCCATATCAAAACAAAAAACATTTCCAAAAAAAAAAAACATTTCCAGAATCCCCAAAGTTTCCCTCATATCACATTATATTATAAAAAAAGTAGAAATAATGGTAAGTATCCAACCACAGAGGAAATGACCAAGTAACTGATGACACATATATATGGTGGGCTATCAGAAATGAGGATTAGATGAGTACTTGACGACCTGGTAAAATACATTATAATGTTAAGTAAGAATAAAAATCAGGCTACAAAATGATATTTATAATTCTGTGTTTAAAAAACATAGTTTTATATTCTAAGTCAAAATACAAGAGTTAATGCAACAAAACATTTAACAGTGGATTATGCAAGATAACAGATCCATAGATGATTTTTATTTCTTTCTTTATTGTTTTGTCTCTTCTACAAGGAGCATGTCTCACATATATCATCAGGAAAAAACCCAAAATATTATTTTAAAAAAGAAATATCTAACTTTCAGTGTTGGTGTAGATTGAAATAATTTATTTTTGTGGGCAGCCCGGTGGCTCAGCGGTTTGGTGCCACCTTCAGCTCGGGGCATGATCCCGGAGACCCGGGGCGAGTCCCACATCAGGCTCCCTGAAAGGGGCCTGCTTTTCCCTCTGCCTGTGTCTCTGCCTCTCTCTCTCTTTCTCTCTCTCTCTCATGAATAAATAAATAAAATCTTTAAAAATAATAATAATTTTTGCAAAGTCCCTATGGGTTCTGGCACATAGAAAGCATGTGTTCCAGTTTTCAGTTCCTAGAATGCGCAGTTAGAGTCTCTATATTCTGGGCAGAAGTCGCTTGCCAGGTTTGAACCTACACACTTCTCACAGAATCCAAAGCAAAGGCCACAGGCAATAGCTTTTATTTAAGAAGACACATTCATTCATTCATTCATTCATTCAAAAAGGCACTTAGTATCTATTACGTGTTTATCACTGAACTAGGTTCTGAGGGTCCCAAAAATGAAAAGTTGAGCTCTCTGCCCTCAAGTAGCTCTGGCTAATGAGTGACTTATAACTATGATGTGATATAATAATTACTTTCAATAAGGATGTACACAAAGTGCGATGGGAACCAGAAGGAAGGAGACCTTTTACAGAGGAGGTATGCTGTGAGTTGTAAAAGGGAGGACATTAGTAGGAATAACATGCACAAAGAAAGAGGCATAAAGGAGTATAAAATTTTCCCAGAACTATAAGTAGTTCATTCTTGCTGGGACATAAAGAAAGAACCAGGAGGAGGAGTGGTGGGAAATGAGACTGAACGAGTAGATCACAAAAAGGCTTGTCTGTCACACAAAGGAGACTGCATTTTTTCTGTAGGAGAACCACCAAAAGAATTTTAAACAGAGGAGTGACTTGATCAGCACTAGCAAAGATACCAGGAATCCTGAAAATCATCTTAATCCTGCTTATTTCTAGAGGAAAGAAAAAGGCCCCACCCTGTGGGTCTGTCCCCTCTTAAAGGAAAGAACATGAAGACACAGACAGAACTTCACACCTGGCATGTAGTAAATACTCAATAAAGATCAGGTGAACATGAATTTGAATGCGCTGCAAGGGGCAATCCCTGCCGAGAGCAGAATTTTAGCAGTACCAGCACTTGCAGTTTGATCTTGGGTGTGACAAAAGTAACTCATTTGGAAGGGACTAGTGACAACTGAAAATTGTAGAATCTCACATGTAACAGGAGGAGGGCACCATATACTGTTCTGTTGTACTCCAGTACAAAAATTCCTCCCATGGTTTTCTTTCCATACCTGGGAGTTTAAGTCCCAATAATGGGATAGCAGCAATTTTTCCCCCACACACTAACCTCTCTGGGATCCTGGGTGACAGGTGCTTATGTGCACACATGGTTAAATGGAGGAAATTCATTAGTGGTTTTACTCCTGCTGTTTTACCCAATATCTCTTCTGCTTAATTCAGTTTAGTTGGATGGTTCTGCAGATAAATACTGAAGAAATATAAATACTATTGCATTTCTGCCTCCACTCATTGACTGCATGCAAAATGCTTTAAATAATAAGGACAGATATTTTAAATATATTTTATAGGCGAAGACAATGGGGCTCAGAGAAGCAAAGCAACTTACCCAAGGACACTTTGATAATAAGTTGCAAAGCCACAACTGAAATCTGTTTGTTGGACTCAATTATCTCAAGAATATTGTACTGTATCCCACAAAGCCAGAGTCTAAGGCAAAACAAAATTGCCAGAATACAAAAATGATACATTCTTTGTGGCTGAAAATATTTCTAAATTTGAAAAAAAAGTCAAAAGGGAGCAAAGAAGAAACATATGCAGGAAAAGAGAAAAAAGGGGAGACCCCAGAGGCCAACAGTCAGCTAGGCCCCAGTCTGCAAGGAGGGATGAAGAGAACCTGGGTCTGGGAGGGGGGTTGCCACTAATTCTTAACCACGGCGGGAGGGGAGCTGGGGGGGTGGGTGTTGTGAGCCGGAATCTAAAAAAGAGCTGAGAAAGGAGGGAGCAAGCAAGCACCTGTCCAGCCTGGTCTGCCCTCCTTACCTGCCATGAAACCAGTCCTGGCACATGTCACATTCAATCATGAAGCGGGTCACATCATAAGGCAGCCGGCAGAGGCAATACACTGGCACTGAGGCCATCTTCGTCTGGCCTTGGAGCGCTCTGCGGCGGGCCAGGTTCGTAGCGTCAAGAGAAGCAGGAGACAGCAGTACGCGTCCTTTCTGGACGATGGCTGGACACAGACAACACTTTTTACCTTGTGAATCAGGTCCCCCAGGATACCAACCCTCAGTTCACGAATGGGCAGTTAATGCTGCCGGGATGCAACACAGCTGGTGTGGCTGTAGGGGGCAATCGGAGAAAAGTCCACCGCCTCCAGAATTTCCTTAACAAATAAAGGACGGCGGCGTTTGACCATCGAGTTTTTCTTTTCCCCTCCCTCCTTCCTCCCTCTGCACCCAGAGTCAGTGATAACTTCTTTCCGGGTTTCAGGGAAACATCTGACGCCTTTTCAAGGAAGCTTCTTTAAACCCTCACGGTACCCTCTCCTTGCTCACAACCTTTCTTCCCAGGGCTTTCTTCATTATGACGCAAACCAGACCTTAAGAAATAGGCTGAGTTACCTTAGAAAAAAAATCCCCTTCTCACCCCCCCCCCCCAATAGGGGCAACTAGAGAGAGATGAGGGATCCCTGGAAGTTGGCTCAGATATTACTCGAGAATTACCTCGATGCCTTCAGGAACAAGGCAAAGAAGACTAGGCGCCCAACTCAAATCACAGTTCTGGGGTCATGCTGAGAGTTTAAATGGTCTTCTCCTTCCCTCTCAAAGTCATTCCATCCCCATTCAGTCAGGAGTCTCATCATCCCCAACAAATGAAATAAATCTCAATTTCATAACTGATCAGATCGTCCTCTACCTCAAAGACAACAGGGTTCCTTCTACACCCCCAAAACTAGAAAGGATCTCCTTTAAACCTCTGAAACTAGAATTTCCTCACATTGCTGCAACTAAACAAGGATTTTTCCCCCCACCGGCAGGCATTTCTTCACAGCCCCCTCAAAAGTGACGAGGACTCCCTTATCCCTCAAAACTGAGAGATCTCCTAACAGATCACAAGATTGACAGGAATATTCTTGCAGCCCCCGAAACTTACGAGATCTCTTCACGCCTCCCAAAGTGACAGGAACCTCCTCACGCCCCAAACGTGACAAGAATGTCTTTCGTCCCGAGCCCTACAGAGACCTCCTCATCTGCAAAGCCGCAGGGATTGCTCACACTCGCGGAATTCAATTCCAGCGACGCGCCGGTTGCCGGGCTCTCTCTGGAGTGCCTGGGCGCCTAGCTCAGCGGACGATCGGCCAGCAGTTCCGGCCCCACCGGCAGCGCGCGCCGAATTCTGGGATCGTCACGGCAACGCAGCGAACCTCGCTAGTCTTCCTCCAGAACCACCCGCTGGGTCGCGCGGCCCTGGGCTCCCGGCGGTGCTTCAGGGCAGCTTTCCCCACGGTTTTGCTCCGGGCCCGGCCGTTAGGGCCTACTAGAGCCCGTGGCTTGGGCCTAGTCCGGTGGCTGCCCGGTGAACAAGCAAACGGCGTCGTCGCTGGGCCAGCAGGAGATCGCCGCGAGCACACCAACCAGGAATGAGATGAGCCGGCCGCCAGGTCGGAGGAATAACTGCCCAAAAAGTCGCCGGGAGAAGCCCGGTGGCAGTGATAGGCAATTCGAAGTAGTCAATAAAGTTTATTCAAAACAAGGAGGAAGTTGAAGCGGAGAGGGGAGGAGAAATATGGGGTAAACAGGTACCATATTGAGAGTGGCGGCGCCGCCGCGGGGAGGCTACCTGACCGCCATCTTATGAGGGCTGGGCACACGAGGTAATCGCGGCAGAGGCGGGGAAGGGAGGCGCTAGCGGCTCCCGCGTGACGCCAGCAGAGGCGGGGCGCCACTTTTGAGAAAAGGGGACGGGATTCGGCTAGCTTTGGACCTGCTCGGTTCCTCTAGGTACGCAATCGAAACTGAGGACCTTAAGCCACCATCTTAGGCGAGGCAGTCGCTTGGCTCCATTTTGAGTGGGGCCAGAACCTGCTTAGCCTTCCTCCTTCTCCCGGTAAACAGGGAGTTAAGCACTCCCCCCCCCCCAACCCCTCCACCCCTGCTGCCAACAAACACACGCACATTCACTCACTCCTCCTCCACCCCCTCCTTTCCTGCCAACCCCCACTCCCCCTATGCAGCTTTCTCGTCCTATGAGAGGAGTGAACTCAATGACTGCAAACTGCAAAACTAATAGGTGGCGGTGGGGGCGGACTTAAGCCAGGGAACGGGTGGAGTACTCACAGCCACTCCTGCTCACTGAGCAGATTCAGTGGGCTAGGCTGTTTTGCACGTTCTCCAAAGCGTTTATTCTCTTCACTCTGTGAGGAAAGCTCTGTTATTATCCCCAAGTGAGGACATGGGCTTGGGGAAGACCAGTGGCTTGAGTTTCAGGGCCGGGAAGTTGCGCTTTGCATCCTCTACTACCCCGGAGTTATGTCTTTGGTCCCTCAACCCTAGTTCCTCCGTAAAGGTTCTATCAACTTCCCAGCTACCTCTGAACTCTTTTTTGACCCCACTGTTACAGTTCAGTTTGCTTCAATACGGTGCAAGGATTTTCATACACAAGACCCCAGGATTTTCTGACTACAGCCTGGGGGTGGGGGTGGGAGAAGAGGTTGAATGAATGGAACTCCACACACAGGCTTCAAGATGGCGCTATTCTCTGACATTCTAGAATATTCTCTGGGAATCCTCGTACTATTTCATTTTCTTAAAGAGTCCATCACTTTAAACAAGAAGATAATGTGTGTGCACACCAATTTCCTAAGTGATGGTGGCTTAGGCCCTGAGGATACACTGGTGAAGACGGACTCTTCAGTGGGAAAATTGCCAGCCATTGCAGGAAACAAGCTTGCAAGTCAACAATTGGATTACAAGGTCCAATAAGCACACAGCTACCTCTTGCAAAGTGCAAAATAAAGTCTTGAAAATGCATCAGAAGCTGATTACTGCTGTCAAGGAAGGTTTCGGGGAGACCTGAGGGTTCACTAAATTAACAAGAAAGAGCTTTGTAGATAAAAGGATCAACATGTACAAATGCATGGAGGCACATGAGAAACCATTTAGAAAAAAATAAGGGCACCCCTGGTGGTGCAGCGTTTTAGCGCCGCCTGCAGCCCGGGGTCTGATCCTGGAGACCCAGAATCGAGTCCCGCATCAGGCTCCCTGCATGGAGCCCGCTTCTCCCTCTGCCTGTGTGTCTGCCTCTCAGTCTCTCTCTCTCTCTCTGAATAAATAAAATTTAAAAAAATGCTTATTAAAAAATATTAGATTTTATACTGTAAGCAATAACAAACCACTTAAGGTGTTTGTGAAAGAGCAACTGAGTCACATTTTGTGT